>NW_020949351.1:28669972-28697823 GCF_900497805.2 Vombatus ursinus | reverse complement strand
CACACACACACACACACACACACACACACACACACACACACACACACTACCTGCTTCATAAAACATACATTGTTCTAAGAGGTAAGATCTCATTTTACAAAAGGAAGAGTTTTCGGTTTTCAATGACTTTCATCTAAGCATTCAAAGATAGACCCTACTCAACTCTGCTGAATGCCCCTCACCACTCTTCTATACCCTGTGTCCCTCATCCATGCTTACTTGTCCATTGCCTCCAAGTTCACTCTTCTCTTTTTCTTTCAAGTGAATAACCGTTCTATGTTGCCACCAATGACTGTGTGCTTCAGTAGTTTAAAGATTTCAGTGTGTTTGTGTCTGAAACAGATAAAGTATACTGTTATCATCATTTCCATACATGCTGTGGCACTCCTAATGCTTATATTTCAAGAGTTTACAATTAACTTTAAGTTTCTTTCTCTTCATTTTCTTCAAGGCAATTACAGAGTAAATAATCCTGGACTCCAACTTCTGTGAGCACTCCTTTCCAGGGAAAAAAACCTAAGACAGCATTAAGTCACTTTTAAACGGACAACAGAAGTCTCAGAGAATCATTCTGAACTTAGCATGAGTCTCTGATTAATGGAACTACCAAATATTTGCCATAATTAGGGAATGAGTTTAGCATGTATCTTGGTTATCTTATTTTTAGAGCCAAAAAGAGACAAAATCACCTTCAAAATAAACCTAGATATTATTTTCACTTTCACCTTTAGAAATTCTGCTGTTTCCTTAACAAAGGCTTTCCAAAAGAGTGGTAAAATCAATGTATCTGTTTGGGTTCTGTGCCTCTTTCAAGGGTTAGAGATACTTGTGAACAGCCAAGTATAATTTCTTTCTTCAAAATAGATTTTCATTGCTGTTGCTGTATGATCCAGAACACAATGTACTTGAAACATCATTTGACCACTGTCTGAAAAAGACACTGTGAAGTTCAAGACTACTTCTTAGTTTTGGCCCTAATACTGAGCCAAGGGAAATGAAACACCCAGGTGGTTTCTATATGAACTAATCCCCAAAATGCTTTGCTTTAGTTGACTGGCAGCAGCAGCTACAGAAGCAGCTTTTGATAAGGGCTTCTCATTTTTGATAAGTGATAAAGTCATGCTTCCTTTTTCAAGCTACAGTTTATCATCTGAAACAGAAACTAATAATTTGTAATAAAATTCAGGTCTCAACCTACACTCAACTTTCTACTTTACTGGTAGAAATTTGGACAGTAATCAACCAATAATGAGAATGGCTTTCTAAAAATTTATTTAATTATTTATTTTTAACACATTTCTTTTTAAATTTTGAGTTCCAAATTCTTTCCCTTCATCACACCCCTCCCCCATCCACGGAGAAGGCAAACAATATACCAATTATACATATAAAATCATGAAAAATGTATTTCCATATTAGCCAATGACAAAAAAAAAGCTGAAAGAAAGGGAGAGAGAAAATTATATTTCAATTTGCACTCTGAGTTCATCAGTTCTTTCTTTGGAGGTAAATAACACATTTTCATCATGTATCCTTTGGAATTGTCTTAGATCATTGTATTGATCAGAGTAACTAAGTCTTTCACAGTTGATCATCATTACAATGTTGCTGTTATATGCATGATTCATTTTGAATCAGTTCACACAGGTCTTGCCATGTTTTTCTGACACCACCTCCCCTCATCATTTCTTATAGCACAGTAGTATTTCATCACAACCATATGCCACAACTTGTTCTGTCATTCCCCAATTGATGAGCATCTCCCTCAATTTCCAGTTCTTTGCTAATACAAAAAGAGCTGCCATAAATGTTTTTTGCACATATAGGTCTTTTTCCTTTTTCCTTGATCTGGATGTAGATCTAGCCGTGATATTTCTGGGTCAGAGTATGCATAGTTTGATAGCCTTTTGGGTATAGTTCCAAATTATTCTTCCTAATGGTTAGACCAGTTCACAACTCTACCAGAAGTATATTAGTACACCTATTTTCCCTCATATCCTCCAGTATTTGTCATTTCTGATAGATGTGAGGGGGTACCTCACAGTTGTTTTCATTTGCCTTTCTCTAATCAAAATGATTTAGAGCATTTCTCCATATGATTATAGATACTTCAATTTCGTCTTCTGAAAAATGCCTGTTTATATCCTTTAACCACTTATCAATTGGGAAATGGCTCTTATGTTTACAAATTTGACTCAGTTTTCCACGTATTTGAGATATAAGACCTTTATCAGAGAAAAGCTGTATTTTTTTATATTACTTCATTGTCTATGTTACTTTTTAGTAAAATATAGTTTCCCTGATTATTTCTTTTAATTAGGTCTCTTTTTGTTTTTTGCTGTGTTTGAAATCATGATTGCTACCTTTGCCTTTTTTACTTCAGCTGAATGAAGCATAATAGATGCTGCTCCAGCCCTGTATTTTAACCTATCTGTGTCTTTCTGTTTCAAGTGTGTCTCTTGCAAATAATGTATTGTTGGATTCTGGTTTCTAATTCATTCTGCTATCTGTTTCTATCTTATGTTTCACATTTATAGTTATTGTGTATTTCCCTCCATCCTATTTTCTTCTGTTTATCCTTCTCTCTTTTTATCCTGCCCCTCCTCAAAAGTCTATTTTGCTTCTGACCACTGCCTCCTTTAATCTACTTTCTCTCTTATTATTCCTGCCCCCATATCTCTTATCCTCTCCCTCTCCTATTTAGCCTTTACACCCAACTATACCCAACTCAGTGTGAATACATATTTGTCCCTCTTTGAACCAATTCTGATGAGAATAAGGTTCAAGCATTGCCTACCACCTGCCCCCATCTTCCCCTCCACTGAAAAAGCTCTTCATTGCATGCCTCTTTTATATGAGAAAAATATAACCTCATTCTATCTCTCCTGTCCCCCTTCTCCCAGTGCATCCTTCTTTCTTACCCCTTCATTTTTTTTGTGTGTCAACCTAATTAACTCACATCCATGCCCTCTAAGTAAATTCCTTCTAACTGCCCTAGTACTATTATAAAGTTCTTAGGAGTTGCATGTATCATCTTCCCACATAGGAATGTAAACAGTTTAACTTTATTAAATCTTCCTTGTTTCCCTTTTCATGTTTCTCCTGAGTCTTGTGTGTGAATATCAAATTTTCTATTCATTTTGATCTTTTCAACAGGAATGCTTTAAAATCCTCTGTTTCATTAAATATCCATTTTTCCCCCTGAAGGATTATATTCAGTTTTGCTGAATAGGTTATTCTTGGCTGTAATCTTAGCTCCTTTGCCTTTTGGAATATCATATTCTAAGTCTTCTGCTCCTTTAATGTGGAAATTGCTAACTCTTCTGTGATCCTGACTGTGAATCAATGACATTTGAATTATTTCTTTCTGGCTGCTTGCAATATTTTCTCCTTAACCTGCGAGCTCTAAAATTTGGCTGACACATTCCCAGGAACCTTCATTTTAGGTGATTAGTGGATCCTTTCAATTTCTATTTTACCCTCTGGATCTAAGATACTAGTGAAGTTTTCTTTCATAATTTCTTGAAATATGATTTCTAAGTTCTTTTTTTGATCATGGCTTTCCAGTGGTCCAATAATTCTTAAATAATTTCTCCTCTATTTCAAGGTCAGTTGTTTTTCCAATGAGATATTTCCCATTTTCTTCTATCTTTTCATTCTTTTTACTTTGTTTTATTGTTTCTTGCTATCTCGTGGGGTCATTAGCTTTGACTTGCTCAATTCTAATTTTTCATATTCTTTTTTAAAAATAGTATTTAATTTTTTCCCCAATTACATGTCAAGACAATTTTTAGCATTCATTTTTACAAGATTTTTAGTTTTAGATTTTTCTCCCTTCCTTTCTTCCCTGCCCTCTTCCAAAAATGGCAGGCATTTTGAGATAGGTTATATATGTGCTATCATGTAAAACATATTTCCATATTAGTCAAGATGTGAAAGAAGAAATGGATCAAAAGGGGAAGAAAAACACAAAAAAGAATAAAGTAAGTGAAAAAAATATTCTTCAATCTATATTCAGAGTCCATCAGTTCTTTATCTGGATGTGGATAACGTTTTCCTTCATGAATCCTTTGTACTTCTCATGGATCATTGTGTTGCTGAGAAGAACTGAGTCATTCAAAGCTAATTATCATTACAGTGTTGCTGATACTGTGTACAATGTTTTCCTGGTTCTGCTCATTTCACTTTGTATCAGTTCAACACATCTTTCCAGATTTTTCTGAAATATGCCTTTTCATCATTTTTTATCTTACAATAATATTCCATTACAATCATGTACCACAGTTGGTTCAGCCATTCCCCAATTGATGGACATCTCCTCAGTTTCCAATATTTTGCCACCACAAAAAGGATGCTTTAAATATTTTTGCACATGTAGGTTCTTTTTCCTTTTTTATGACCTCTTTGGGGTACAGACCTAGTAGTGGTATTGCTAGATCAAAAGATATGCACAGTTTGATAGCCCTTTGGGCATAGTTCCAAATTGTTCTCCAGAATGGTTGGATCAGTTCATAGCTCTACCAACAGTGCATGTGTCCCAATTTTCCCACATCCTCTCCAACATTTTTCATTTTCCTTTTTTTGTTGTATTAGCCAATCTGATAGGTGTGAGGTGGTACTTTAAAATTCTTTTGATTTGTATTTCTCTAATCAAAAGTGACTTAGAACACTTCTTCATAGGGCTATGATACCTTTGGTTTTTTCATGTGAAAACTGCCTGTTCATATCCTTTGAATTCTTATAAATTTGACTCAGTTCTCTCTATATTTGATAAATGCGGCCTTTATCAGAGCCATTTGCTGTAAAGATTGTTTCCCAGCTTTCTGTTTTCCTTCCAATCTTGGCTATATTTGGTTTTGTTTGTATAAAAACTGTTTAACTTAATATAATCAAAATTATCTGTTTTATATTTTGTAATGCTCTCTATTTCTTGTTTGGTCATGAGTTCTTCCCCTCCCCATAGATCTGACAGATAGAATATTCTTTGCTCTTCTAATTTGGTTATGGTGTCACTCTTTATGTCTAAATCATGTGCCCATTTTGACCTTATTTTGGTATATGGTGTGAGATGTTGGTCTATACCTAGTTTCTTCCAGTTTTCACAGAAGTTTTTTTGTCAAATAGTAAGTTCTTATCCCAAAGGATGGGATCTTTGGATTTATCAAACACTAGGTTACTATGTCATTGACTATTGTGTCTTGTGTACCTAATCTATTCCACTGATCTACAACTCTTTTTCTTAACCAGTATCAAATAGTTTTGATGATTACTGCTTTATAATGTAGTTTGAGATCTGGTATTGCTAGGTCACCTTCTTTTATATATTTTTTCATTAATTCCCTTGATATTCTTTACCTTTTGTTTTCCAGATGAATTTTGTTGTTATTTTTTATAGCTCTATCAAATAATTTTTTGGTATTTTGATTGGTATGGCACTGAATAAGTATATTAGTTTAGGCAGAATTGTCATTTTTATTATATTAGCTCGGCCTACCTACGAGCAATTGATATTTTTCCACTTGTTTAGATCTGACTTTGTTGGTGTGAAAAGTGTTTTGTAATAGTGTTTATATAGTTCCTGGGTTTGTCTTGGCAGGTAGACTCTTGGTGACGCCATAAGCAAATTAGAAGAGCAAAGAATATTCTATCTGTCAGATCTATGGGGAGGGGAAGAACTCATGACCAAACAAGAGATAGAGAGCATTACAAAATATAAAACAAATAATTTTGATTATATTAAGTTAAATAGCTTTTGTCCAAACAAAACCAAGTATAGTCAAGATTAGAAGGAAAACAGAAAGCTGGGAAACAATCTTTACAGCAAATGGCTCTGGTAAAGGCCTCATTTCTCAAATATAGAGAGAACTGAGTCAAATTTATAAGAACGCAAGCCATTCTCCAATTAATAAATGGTTAAAGAACATGAATAGGCAGTTTTCATATGAAGAAACCAAAGGTATCTATAGTGCTATGAAGAAGTACTCTAAGTCACTTTTGATTAGAGAAATGCAAATTAAAGAACTCTGAGGTACCACCTCATACTTAATCAGATTAGCTAATGTGACAAAAAAAGGAAAATGAAAAATGTTGGAGAGGATGTGGGAAAATTGGGACACTAATGCACTGTTGGTAGAGTTATGACTGATCCAACCATTCTGGAGAACAATTTGGACTATGTCCAAAGGGCTATCAAACTGTGCCTACTCTTCAATCCAGCAATACCACTACTACATCTGTATTCCAAAGAGTGAAAAAAAAAAGGGGGGGGTGTGTGGCGGGAGAGAAAGGACCTATTTGTATAAAAATGCTTACAGCAACTCCTTTTGTGGTGGCAAAGAATTGGAAATTGAGAGCATGCTCATCAATTGAGGAATAGCTAAACAGGTTGTAGCATGTGATTGTAAAGGAATACTATTATGCTATAGGAAATTATGAGCAGGCTGATTTTAGAAAAACTTGGAAAGAATTATATAAAATGATACAAAGAGAACTAGGAGAACATTGTACACAGTAAAAGCAATGTTGCTATGATGATCAACTGTGAATGACTTAACTCTTCTCAGCAATATACTGATCCAAGACACTTCCAAAGGATTCATGATGAAAAATGCTATCCATATCCAGAGAAAGAACCAATAGAGTCTGAATGCAAATTGAAGCATACTATTTTTCACTTTATTTTTCCCATTTTTTCTTTTGGTCTGTGTCTTCTTTCACAACATGACTAATATGGAAATATGTTTTTCATGATTGCACGTATACAATATTTATCAAATTGCTTACTGTCTCAGAGAGGGAGGATTTTAGTGAGGGAAGTAGAAAATCTGGAACTCAAAATTTTAAGAAGATGAATGTTAAAAATTGTCTTTACATGTAAATGGGGAAAAAATAAAATATAATTTTAAAAATCATCTATACTTTTTTTTTTTGCCTCTAAATCCCTGCCTTCCACTCACTTCTCAACCTGTTGCATTCTAGATGTTGAGTCTACCACTTGATTGAAACTGATTTCTCCAAGGTTATGAATCATTAATAAATTCCTAAATCTGATGACCTTTTCTCAGACCTCATCCTACTTTGCCTCTCTAGAGCTTTTGGTATTGTTAACTATTCCTACTTCCTGGAATACTCTTTCCTCCTATGACTTTTGAGACATCTCTCTCCTGGTTCTTCACCTACCTGTCTGACTACTCTTAATATTTGTTCAGCATTATCATCAATTTATAACCCCCACCTTAACAAAACCTAAGATTCTATCCTGGGCCCCCTCTTTCTCTTTTCTCACTATACTTTCTCTCCCATCTAACTCCTCTAAGATTACCTTCCATTTACTCAGTATTTATCTTGTATATTATATATAATGTATGTGTATGTGTGTGTGTGTGTGTGTGTGTGTGTGTGTGTGTGTGTAATGTTCTCCCCTATTATAGTGTAATCTCTTGAGGGCAAGTACTTCTTTTTTTTCTTTTCTTTTTTTTCTTTTATTCTTTTATAATTTTTTTTTTATACTCAAGGCTTAGCACAGTGTCTGGCATATAATAAGTGCTTTGAAATACTTATTGACTAATTGTTTCAGTGTTGAAGGACTTGAGCTTAGAGATAATGAAGCAATACCTTATCAGTCTGACAGGCCTATTCCTAGAACCCAAATCAGAAATAGTTGCCTAGTCAGTAAGTTGTAAAAACAGAATGAAAATCTATCTCATCTATCCTTTTCCCCCTCCTCTCCTTTAAGTATGTCTGTTGGGACTCAACAGCTCTCCCTTGGAATTTTAGCAACTTCTAGTTGCAATGGCAGCTATGAACACATGACCATGAATAAGGGAAACTTTAATGATTTTTTATAAATTGATATAAATAAGGCCCAAGCTGCACCTTTATGAATGTGCCTTACAGGAAAATCTTTCCACTAGAAATCTGGTCATCTTAAAATTGATGCTGTACAAAAGGAATTTTCTGAAATGTCTACTTTAGGCAAGGACTGAAAAATGTTTGTATCCTGGGTAGCAAAATATTAGAATATAAAGTATTTTCTAAACAAGAATTTAGGGAACTTTCAGCAATCCCTAGAGTTTACATTTTGAACCAAATAAAACATACCACGTCTCTCATTCTATCAGCAGAATATATTTTAAAAGTTCACTCAGACTTCCAGAAGCCAAGATGGTAGAGTAAGCAGGAAATCACCTGAACTCTCCCATGTTTGCCTCCAAAAAACTATAAAATAAGCACCCCAAAATGAATTCTGTAATGGCAGAACAAGCAAAAAAGACAGGGTAAAACAATCCTCTAGCCCAAGAACTAGGAAAGATCTGTTTCACTCATGTAAAAGGGGAGCCTAGTCCAGGAGAAAGAGAGGGAGAAAAATTTGGATCTCAAAATTTTGTAAAAATGAATGGTAAAAATTGTCTTTACTTAAAATTGGGGAAAAAAATACTATTTAAAAAAAAAGTTTACTCATCAATGTCAAACAATATCATAAATGCAGTAGGGTTCTCATACCTAATCAACAAAAGCCAATTTGATCCAAAATGTACTTGAAATAATACTGAGAAAGGCTTTTCCGCATGTGTTGGCCACACATGCTCACTATGGTGTGTGAATTTGAGAGAGAATAATACCCCAGGTTCGTGGTGGAAATGCTTTGTTGCTACTTTTTTTTAAACTCTGCTATTTCATTAAATATATTTGCTTCAGGGATAAAGGGATAGCCTGCATTCCTGAATTAAGACAAAAGTATAGTAGAGAATAAATAATTTCTGAAGTACAAAATAAACATTTTCATTTCTTAACCACTTAAATTTGTAAGAAAATAAACGAAAACATCTCTACCTTTTTTTCCCAACAAGGAAAGGGCCAAGCAGCAGAAGAATGTTTCCTTAGAAAAAGTTGAAAGTCAGTCAGTAAATGACTAAAGCTTCTTTAAAATGCTCTGGTTGGTGCTTTTAGAATGTCTGGAAGCCAGCAACATCAGTTCAGTTACTAGGAGGCTTCTTCGATCCTCTTGGGACGGTGTTGTAGCTGAAGAAGCCAGTTAGCTGTTTGGACAATGTGGTGGACTACAGGTGTCACAGAGTTTCAGTTCATATTTATTGATAACACTGTTGCCTTATTTCAAATCACTACCTCGTTAAGACGGTTGGACCTGCAGCTTGAAACCTGCCTTCTCTAACAAAGTAACTGTGTTGCAGGGAGAGATTAGAAAGTAGGAGGGGAAGGAAGGCAGGAGGAGGAGCTCTCTTTGGCCAAACTTCTGAAAACCTCGTAGCTGCACCAAACTTCCTGGACCCCAATGTTCTAGAGTTGTGACTTAAATTAACACACCAATCAAGCCCAGTCTTCTGGAGTGTAATCATATTTATTTTACTACAAGTAGTGAGGATAATAGAAGCTAAATATTTTTGTGGGATCCTAGGCTGTAGAGCTGGTAGGGTTCTCAGAGTTCAACTAATACAAAGGAAAATCTAAAGAGAGCACTGATAGAGAAGGAGATAGGGAAGGCGACACCTGAGTTAAGCCCTAAAAGAAGATAAGGATTCTGAGATGTACTGATGAAAAGATAGTGTATTCAAGGATAAGGAACAGTTTGTCCCAATTCATGGAGGTGGGAAATGGTTAAAAGTCCAGATTAGCAAGAACGTTGAGTTTGGGAAAATAATAATAATAATAATTAAATGGCAAAAGTACTACTTGCCCCTAAAAACAAAATATTGAGTTTGAGCAGGGTTATAGTATGAAACATTATGTTGGCAGCCAGATTGTGAGAATCTTAAATGCTACATTAAGGAGCTCATATTTTATCCTGAGGAAGCAGGGAAGATTTTTGAGCAGAGGAATTAGACTTGTGATTTAGGAAGATTACTCCAGCAGCTTTGTGAAAGATAGATTGAAACATGAAGGATCTAGCAACAGTAGACCAATTAGGTTATTGCAGTAATCCAGGAGAAAGGGAGGCTGATGACAGCCAGAACAGAGGTCACGGTTTTATTAATGTAGAGCATGGGACTGAAGCTAGATATGTTGTAGAGGTGGAATCAACAAGGTTTGACAAATAATTGCAGATGGTGGGGCTGAAAAGAGGGAGGAGTGAGTGATGACACTGAGATAACAAAACAGGGCACCTAAGAAGCTGGTGGTGCTTTCAAGAGGAACAGAGGATTTGGGGGAATGACCGACTTAGCTGAGGAGATGATGAATTCTGCTTCAGAAGTGGTGAATTTGGAAAAAAAAAAAACAAAACACAAAAAGGGGCAGCTAGGTGGCACAGTGGATAGAGCGCCAGCCCTGGATTCAGGAGGACCTGAGTTCAAATCCAGCCTCAGATACATAACACTTACTAGCTGTGTGACCCTGGGCAAGTCACTTAACCTCACTGCCTAGTCAAAAAAAAAAGCGAGAGGTGGTGAATTTGAGATGCTAATAGAGCGTGCAGAAGAGGTATCTAGTAGGCAGTGATGCATTTATTAGTAAGAGAGGAAGAGAGAAGCAGCAGAGAGAGAGAGATGGAAAGGCAGAGAGAGACAGGGATGACTCAGAAGTAATAAGAGAAGTGGATAGAGAAACAGGACATAGCAGTTCTGTGAAACAGAGGAAAATGTGTTCCCTCAAAAGTGTTCTTCTGAGAAACAGGAGAGAAAGAGCAAAGGGGAAAAAGCTTTTTCTTTTCATTTTCAAACAACTCACTATGCTCCCGTTTCTGAGGCAGATCTCCTCTATTTCATCAAGTCTTGGATTCCTGGGTTGCATTGTCACTAGATGCAGCCGTTGGCCCTCTCCCCCGCCCTTCCTCCCCTGCCCTTCCTCCCCCTACCTCTCCCTCTTCTTCCCCGCTTCCTCCCCTCCCCTTCCCATGGTGCTGGGGGTGCTGCCCTGCCCTCTCAGAACCTCCTTCTGGTCTGGGGAAGCCTGCTCGTGGCATGGTATGGAGGGGGAGTGCCATCTAGAGAGTTTCTTTCTGGAACCAAAAATTTCTGAGAAAGATTGCTCCACATGTTTGCACTTGCTTAGACAGCAGCTTTTTCTCGGGGTCCCTTGTGTCCCTGTCGTCCCTGTCATGCGTCTGTTTTTTAACGTTGTAAAGAGCGTTTTGTGGAAGAAAAGAATTACAAGCTATCTCTCTCTCTTGGGAGAGGAGAATAGAAGTTGATCCAGGACTTTGAGGTTTACAGAGAACTTTAGAGTCACCAACGAATTAGCAAACTGAAGTGCTAAGGATACAAAGAGATGCCCTGTTCTCAATGAGCATATGTGTTTTATGGTAGATAGAAAGCTGGCCTTGGAAGGGAGACTTGGTATGAATCTTTAACACTTGTGTAACCCTAGGCAGGTCACTTAACCCTTTAGTGTTCTAGGCAACTCTCAAAGACACAGGTTCTTCATTTTTTGTGGCTGAGTGTGTTATGGATACTTTTGGCAATCTGGTAAAGCCTATGGGCTTCTGGTGCCAAGATGGCAAAGTGAGGAAGAAACTCCCTAAAGCCCTCCCAAATTCCTCTCCAAACAACTTTGTTTTTTTGTTTGTTCGTTTTTTTGTTTGTTTGTTTTTAGGCAATTGGGGTTAAGTGACTTGCCCAGGGTCACACAACTAGTAAGTGCCAAGTGTTTGGTCTGAGGCCGGATTTGAACTCAGGTCCTCCTGACTTCAGGGCCAGTGCTCTATCCACTGCACCACCTAGCTGCCCCCCCAAACAACTTTGGAAAATGCTTCAGAACCAATTTAGGAGTGGGGAAAGCAACTTAATAGCCCAGCAGCAAAGGTCTGTGTTGCTAGGGTGGGAGGAAAGCACAGTCAGTGAGCAGCAGCAGGTCACACCCCAGAGAGACTGAGCAAGCTACCAGTGAGGCCCTACCCCTACAGCTCCGAGGCATATCAACAATGCAGTAAGACTCCCAATCCTCGCCTAGGGCAAAGCAGCATGAGACTCTACCCTCAGGATAACCCATCAAGGAGGCCCTGCACCCAGTATAAGCCATCAGGCAGTAACCCCCTCTCCCCTGCAAGCCAGCAGCTAGGCCCTGAGGCCCAGTGAAAGCCAGTCACAAAGCACCAAGCTCTGGCACAAGAAGCTTGAGACAGTGCAGGAGGAGTGCTTGAGATGTATAATTGTGAGAAAACTTGCATCAATTTTCAGATCTGACTGAGTTTCTGGTCAGTATAACTTAGGTCCTTAGTTAAGGGTCTCTAAACAGCAAGTTGGGACAGCTAAATGGCACAGTGATTAGACTGGAGTCAGGAAGACTCATCTTTGTGAGTTAAAATCTGTCCTCAGATACTTAGCTGTGTGACCCTGGGCAAATCACTTAATCCTTTTTGCTTTAGTTTCCTGATCTGTAAAATTAATTGGAGAAGGAAATGGCAAACTACTCCAATATCTTTGCCAAGAAAAATCCAAATGGGGTCACAAAGGGTCAAACATGACTGAAAAGTGACTTACAACAAGGAGCAAGTAGAGGCAGTCCAGCTTCCCAGCCATGTTCAAACAATGCAGCAAGGTCCTCTCACAATTCCCACAATTGAATAGTTTTATCACAAGGCAGAAATTGGACTAGACCATAATTGAATGGAAAGGGAACTGAGCTTGCTCCAGAATTTAGTTGCAAGTTAGAGTCAGTGTGGCTCACCCAATCCCCAATACCACCTCCTGTTTTAATTCCCTCATATGTATGGATTAGTGGCCTCATTTCTGTTTGAGTTTGACACCCCGACATATACCATCTGTCTCCCATCTTCTCGACAGAAGAGTTGGTGGAAATACTTCACTGTGAAAGAAAAGAGACCGTTCATCCTTGATGGTATCCTAATAAACCTGCCCCCAACCTCAAGAGTCTAATTTCCTTATGGGCCTCATTGAACAGTAGGCATGTCCTGATTTAACCACATCACAGTCTCAATCATAGGCCTCACTGACCTGCATGCCCACTGCCCCAGAGAGCTACTGCCCCCAGACTCAATATAGCCACTGCCCCTACCTAGCCACTGCCCCCAGATCCAATTCACATATTTGAACAGGTGTGAATTTGTACTCAACTACAATCACATCATCCATTTAGCCCAAGACAGGACCACAATAGCTAGCCAATCAGAAATCAGCATGATAAGGATGTTTGACCACTGAACCATAGAAGGGACCCCTCCCCTATTATCTAATCCCTTAACAAACCCTACCTGCCTTTTTAATATTCATAATTTCTGTTGTGTAATCAACATCATTACACTATAAATTGGTCTGTGTTGTCTTACTAAGTTGCTGGTTCCTCTTGGAACTTAGCCTGCTTCATGACAGGAATCAATCTCAATAAATGCCTATACTTGGATTAGAGGTAGTCTGACTCTGAATTCTTTGAGATGGTTCTGCCACAACACACCATGAAACCACCGCAGTTTTTAGTGTCAGGCAGTCTCTGACCTCTGACCCTCCCTCCACATGGAGCAGAGTCTCTGATTTGGACCCCTTCTAATCCAAAGGTAAGTCTGTCTTTTTCCCTTCTCTTAGCTGGGAAATCCTTCAAGCACGTAGGAAGGCTTGACTAGATCGTCTGGGCCCTACCAGCCTGGCAAATTCCCTCAAGACAGAGGATGCTCTGGGAATTTCAAAGGGAGTTCTTTTTGAACTTATTTTTTTTTTTCTCATCCTTCTGGTGGGACACCATTGAAGAGGTAAGCGTGGCTATAGGGGGGATTTCCTTGGGCCTACTGGCACTCAGTCCCAGCTCCCATCACACAGGACTACTAAACTGCAATAGAGCCTGGCCTCAATATAATCTAGAGGACCAAGAAGTGAAGTTTCACTATCTGTGCTTTCTGTTTGTGTTTGTCTGCTCTGTGTCTGTGTGAAGATCTCTTAAGTCTGCTACCTCGTAAGATTTAAAATACAGCCAGTCAGAAAAGAAAAACTTTTGATGGCTGTATCTGAACTGGAAAATTTGATGGTCTCTTAAAGAAAGGTTGTTGGCAAAAAAAAAAAAACAACAAACCTCTCTCTCTCTCTTTCTCTCTCTTTCCTTCCTTGGACTCTGGCCAAGTTCTGGAGGTGGAGGACCAGATGGAAAAAAGGAGGAAATTACTCCCCTCAGATCTATCTAAAAGAAAAAGGATCACTTCACTGATCAAAGAGAGACAGGTTTCAAAACTGCACATTGGAATAGGACTAGCACTTATCCTTTCCTGGGTCACAGAAAGAGAAAAGGTTTGTGTGAGTGGGGACACAACCAAAGGTAATTGAGTATCATTTGGAATATAGATCCAGGTAATTGAATTCATTCTGGTTACATTTTAGGTGAAATGTTATCTCTCCTAATTTGATGTTTAAGATAATTATATTATTTGGCACTAAGAGAAATTGGGAAAATGCATAGATCTGAAAAAAAGAGACACCTCAGAGATGAAGCTTTGAGCTCTCCAATATGGAGGGGAGGGGACCAGGTACTACTGGACCTTTTCAGGAGTCCCATTCACCTTGACTGGCAGGTTCAAAACTCCCATTCTCACAGAAGTTTTTAAGGAGTAAACACAAGTGAAGTTTATTTGAGTAAAAGTTTAAAAAAAAAAAACCTCTTAAGATCCTTCTCCCTGTAGTCCCAGCTCTGACCAGGCTAAGACTACAGTGAAAAGTTAGAATGGCTAAAAACATTTTAGCAGATTCTGTTAACTGCTCTCATCCCAGATTAGATTAAGGAAAGAGAATGCTGAAGAATGGTAGGAAATTTGAGTGACCCTCCCCAGCTTGGTGAAAGGAAGGAGGGGGGAGGTGAACAGCTACATCGGGGACCCCATTGGCAACAGCCCTGAGCCCCTGGGCACCCTGAAGCCCACCCCTCTAAGCAAGCAGATGAACCTCTCCTATCAAAGCCCCAAGTCCTTGCTCCCACACCACTGGAACCCTAAGCTTCTGCTCCAAGTTCCCCAAAGCCATGCAACCCCTATGAGGAAGTTCTCCAGGGACCCTCCTCCTTATCCACCAAATCCCCTTCTTAACATCTTCACCACCTTTAATTCAGGTGCCAGACTCTACAACCTCCCGGCAATCCTTGGTCCTTAGTCTGTCCCACACAAGGAGCAGTGCCGTCTTTCTGCCTCCTTCCCAAATCTGTGACTCAACCACCCCCACAATCAGGCTCTGCAACCATGGGGAAAGGAGAAAGGAGGATAGGCCAGGGCACTAAGAGGTAAAGGATCACTTCACTGATCAAAGAGAGGCAGGTTTCAAGTCTGCACCTTGGAATAGGACTAGCACTTAACCCTTTCCTGGGTCACAGAAAGAGAAAAGGCTTGTGTGAATGGGGACACAACCAAACGTAATTGAGTATCATTTAGAATATAGATCCTATCAATAATTTTTATATGTGATAATTTGGAAATGCAGTTAATGTCATCTGAAGTTTACTGTTTGTGTTATTGTATTTCTAAATTGTTTTGTAAAACTTGAGTGAACATTGAGAGGCAGAAATGTGTTAGACAAAGAAATTTTAAATCTGAATTTTATTGTTAACTAAAAGACAGTGGAAAAAAAATTACATAAAACCAGTTACATTATTTTATTAAGCCCTACTAACCTTGTCTTATGTTTTGTAACTGCCATTTAGGAAATTGGGTATTTTCACCTTTGCCTACAGTTAAGAGGAAGTTACAGCCAAAACATTTTGGTTCTCACTTATGAAAATTTTAAGATTGTTAAGTTATTTGTGGTTATTGTTATAATGTTAAAACCTAAAATTGGTCCAACAGCAGCTCTAAGGGTAGATGGGATGGATACTCCCGTACTCCCATCCCTTATGAAGATGGCCAAGGTAGCCTCTGAGATAGGGCTATAGGGGGGCCCCATGTGCCAGCTAACATATACTGGCATCTTAAAAATAAAATATGGGAATCCCAAAAGACATCCTTGCAAGGAAAAAAAAATCAGTTAGGGCAAAACAAATTAAATTAAAATTTAAAATAGGGGACTTGCTATGCAGAAAATATGTGGTTTTTATCAGTTCAGAGGAAGAATATCATGGAGTAGACAGGCAGCCTCTTCTCTGGGGTCTCTGCTGATTCTCCTTATTCTGTAAACTTGCCAGATCCCCGGAAACCATCTGGGCAACATCATCAACCCAGAGGGGAGGGAGGAGAAGCTTGTTTGGGTTATGTAGTTCCTAAATAATGAACTTGGCTTGCTCAGAATTTGCAAGTTTATATATAATACAGAAATAATTTCTAATGATTTGTCTTTACACCAAGATAAATTTAAACTTGAAAAGGAAGGAAAAACAAGAAAAGGATGTTAAATGAAATTTCTTATGTATGTAAGTCATGGTAAATTTTTATTGCTTATTGCAACTCTATAAAAGTAAAAATAATTGTATCTAGTCCTAGATATTGTATCTAGTCTTGTCATTTGAAGTAAAAAGCCCTTGGGATCACAACTAATTTTATTTTGAGTTTGAATTCAGTTATAGTTGTCTGCATTAAATCAGTATTTGAGAGCAATGCCACAAGCTACTCAGAGGGAACGTGATCCTGCTACAGGTGGAGGTTTGTTTCTGGGAAAAGCCAAGAGGTTAATTTAAGCCTCAATCTAACCTGGCTCGATTTCACCATTGTTTTCCTTTGAAAAGGAATGTTTCCCACCTATGGGAAACTATGGCTATGAAGTGAAATTGAAAACTGTGACTCTTACATAAATTTAAACAGAGCTAAGGATGTTTTATTCTGTCATATCTGGCATAATCATATCCTGCTTTTTCCTTTTATAGCAAGTTTCTATAATCAGAGCAAGTGGTCAGTAAAAGATATGAGGACAATGTAAGTATGTGATATCTTGCTGTTTTCAGTCTGAATGTGTAGTCATTCCACATCTCAAACAACTGGGTAAATTAGTACTTGGGCTTGTCATCTGCCTGCCTGCATAGTCAAGTGAAAGATTAAATCCCTGGAATAGATCATTCTTTCTGAATGATATAGGAACAATTAGACAAAAGGAAAAGAAGTTTGTGAAACAAAGGTTAAAACACAGTGTTAATCATTGTTCCATAGACTAAGGCTGCAATACATCTGAGCTACTATAATAAAATGTGTGTTTAAGATCTGAGCTATTCAGCCTAAAATTATATTCCTTTCTAAATCTTAAACAACTTAGTAAATGGATATTAAGCCTAGTCATCTGCCTGTTACTATATATATATGTGTGTGTGTATATATATATATATATATATATATATATATAAAGATAGATAGATAGATACAAATATAGATATAGGTATATCTGTATGAAATAAAGTCCTTAAATGTTTCAAAATAATGTAAGAATAATTGGGTATTGGTACAACTGATTGAGGGACCTAGTGATTATTCTATTAATAAACTAAATCAGAAACATCTTCAGTTTGGTTTGGGAAAAAGAATTTCAGTGCAATCAATTTTCTTAAAGGACAAATATGTTTTATTATAAACAACTTATTGATATGCACTGTTTTGGAATTAATTATTTAAAATGTCCTCCCAAGTGTTTTATTGGCGTAAAGCTAGCCTCTTATAAGCAAATTCATTTGTATAACTATTGAACCCAGGGGTAGGAAGCTTCTATCTGCAAAAATATTGTTACTTATATTTCCTCAATAGCATCTGATCCCCCCCAAAGGAATTGGAATCAGAGTGGGAATTTTTGGGAAAGTACCATAATCAGATAATCCTGTTTGTCAAAAGTAAATAATAGTATCCTGGGGCTCTTGGTTTCTTTCTCCTTAAAGGCCCTGCATATTGAATTTTCCTGTTAGATTTGTGTATTCCAGACCACAGGCCATTCACCTACAGTTGGTAGCAAACAGTGGTTCCTGGCCCAATGCCACCTGTCATCCCCTGGATTTGGCCTATGCTCAGTTCCAGTCAACTCTCCCTGGGACCCATCGAGACAGAGACAGCTCTATGCCCCTTGCCAGCCTGAAGAAGCTACAGAAGCAGAGACCTTCATCCCTTTTCCCATATGATTTTGGGCCCCAGTTCTTTGAGAGAGAAATGATGGAATGCTAATGAAGCTGCCCCCAACCTCAATAGTCTAACTTCATTATGGGCCCCACTGAGCAGTAAGTATGTCCTGATTTAACCATGCAATCTAGCTTTAACCACATCACAAGCTCCCAAACTCAATCACAGGCCTCACTGAACACCATGCCCACTGCCCCAGAAAGCCACTGCCCCCAGACTCAATATAGCCACTGCCCCTACCTATCCACTGCCCCCAGATCCAATTCACCTATTTGAACAGGTGTGAGCTTGTACTCAACTACAATCACATCATCCATTTAGCCCAAGACAGGACCACAATACCTAATTATCCATCTTGACCAGACAGGACCACAATAGCTAGTCAATCAGAAATCAGCATGATGAGGATATTTGATCACTGAACCATAGAAGGGACCCCTCCCCTATTATCTAATCCCTTAGCAAACCCCTCCTGCTTTTTTAATATTCATAATTTCTGTTGTATAATCAGCATCGTTACCCTATAAATTTGCCTGTCTTGTCTTATTAAGTTGATGGCTCTTCTTGGAACTTAGCTTGCTTCATGACAGGCATCAATTTCAATAAATGCCTATATTTGGATTAGAGGTGATCTGCCTCTGAATTCTTTGAGACAGTTCTGCACAACACACTATGAAACCACAAAAATCCTGACCTTCTTCTCCCAGCTTTATACTTGAAATCATCTCAATCCCTGAATCTCTCCTTCTATGTGCCTGTCTCAGAGGAAGAGATATTCCTTCACCCTATAAATACTAAGCCCTCTTTTGTTTCCTTGATTTCATTCCCACTCATCTCTACTAGAATCTTGGTTCTTTGCTTATCCTATCTTCCTCCCTAATTTTTAATCTCTCCTTAACCACTGTCTCTTACTCTAAGGTTTAAAAAACATGCTGAGATCCCACCCATATTTATGTAACGAAGGGGTGTTTTTGATCTGGGAATCGCTGATCAACTAAATCCCACAAACCCATATGAAGATATTACATAATATAAGGGGTGGGTAACAAAGAAAATGAGATCTTAAGACTTTTTTCCTTCTGTAGACTTGAATCTTTCAAGAGGATAAACCAAGAGTGACCTACCGTAGATTGTAAAAGAAATATAAAAGGAGTAATGTAGGAATTTCCTCAATCAAAGTTGATGGAATTATGAGGTAGCTAGCCATTGGCTAAATGAGGGATCAACCTTGCACATGATGACCTTTAAAAATTGAGCAAGCTAGCTCTGAAATCAGGAGAAGAAAAGCTAATAGTTAAGAAAGTTATCTCTGGTAGCTAAGAAAAGAACCAGCTGTGAAGGAAGAATCCAGCTTTTGAGAGGGAGTTGCTCTTTGCCTTTTCCCTTGCACCTCTTCCAGAGAACAGCAGGGGGTAGTAGGGGATTTCTTTAGGAATATGATAGTATGATCTTTTAAGTCCATTGTCCATTCATACTTCCAGGCATTTCCTTTATGGTAAGAGGAAATAAATATCTATCCTATACTTGATATCTACTATTTTGTACAATAAAGACCTTTCTAGAAGAGGCTCTGCTAATTTCCTTTTAGAAAGGCCCTAGATATATGAGTCTCATTGAAATTTTGCTTTAGATATTTTTCTCTGGACACCGGGTTGGAGATGTGAGTCAAAATGTATGACAAAAACCCTGAATTCCTTCTGGGTCACAGACAATCTTTTTAAATAATTCTCTTTGACTCACTCCTTCCATCCTTAAATGCTCTCAGGATGACTTTGTTGAATTTGGTTTCCAGCCAAGCTTTCCTTATATTATTTTATTATTATATTTATTACACACAATAATATTATATAACATTATTATGTTTATTATATATTTTAATATTATTATATTTATATTATATTAACTAATACAGTTTTATGAGATAATCCTATTCATAATTGTCAATCATCCCTCTCCATGAATCTTTGGGAATGGGTTGATATTATGAACATCTGAACTTAACTCAGAGACAAAAGGAAATATAGTTTAGGCAATTTGACAGCATATTGGGGGTGATACAGAATAGAATAAGTTACAAAATGGAATCAGAATCAATTTGATTTTCTCAGGTCCAAGTCTCCTAGCCTGTGCTACCAGCATACAAATACCCAAATTATTGCACTGTGTAGTGCATCTGATATATAATGTAAAATCCTTGATTAGAAGTTTTGAAAATTTTCTGTTTCTAAAGAGTGTAAATATTGATTTCCTAGTCAATTATAACCATGGCTATAAGATGTTACTTAAGTCTATTAATCTCATTAATTCTCTTAATATACACTATGATTCTTCCATGTTAAGTGTATTTGTGTGTGTGTGTGTGTGTGTGTGTGTGTGTAGAAATAAACTAACTCTGGGCAAATCACTTAACCCTGTTTACCTTTGTTGGACACAGATAAAACTAACACACATACTGTTTATATTTATATACTAAGTACTTTTTTAACTACCCCTATTTACGGCCCCCATTAAGTCAAAAACCTTAAGCCATATCCTCCTCCTCCTTCCTCCTACCCAAGGTTTGTTGATGAGATTTGTTAGTTTGAGTAGAGTTGTAGTTTGTTAATGAGATTTGTCAGTGAGGTTGAGAATGAAAAATCTATGTCAGTCAATATTATGGTGACCATTTACTAAATTTTTACAGAAAGATACACATGAAACAAAACTAGTATGCTGTGATAAGAGTGATAAGAATAACAAGAATAACCAGGGACTGAGTATCTTGCTTTGTGAAAGGATGGAAAACAGAGGGAATCTTGTAATACTCCACATAGAATCAATAATGTCTGTATTTCTGCCATGTAACTGTCATGTAACTGCTATCTTTGCTCAAGGTGTGGATAATTACCTTCTCTTTCTCATTCTTTCCTCAGTTACTGTATACAGGAAAGAAAAATCAGAAAAGTTGGGGGAGAGCCAGCATAATTGAGTGCCATGAAAGTCAAGGGAGAAAAGGTTACAAAGAAAAAAGGATGGTCAACAGCGCTTGGTGGTCCTGAGAAGTCAAAGACAACAAAGAAAAGCCCATTAGAGGAGATGATCAATGATGACCTCTGAGAGAGAAGTTTTAGTTGAAGCATGAAGATAGAAGCCAGATCACAATAACTCTCTTCCCTCCCCAGGTGATTTCACCCCTATCACACCTTCAGCTATCAGCCTAATGTTGTACCTGGTACTAGGTGCTTGATAAATGTTTATTGATTTACTGATGACTTCTAAAGTTGATCTAAGGGCATCTGGTGGCACAGGGATAGAGCAATGGAGTTAGGAAAACCTGAGTTCAAACTCAACCTCAGACATTTCCTAGTTGTGTGATGCTTGGTAAGTCACTCTCAGCCTCAGTTTCCTCAACTGTAAAATGGTGATCATAATAGCACCAACCACACAGAGTTGTTGGAAGAATCATTTTTTTTAAAAGCAGTTAAGGGGCAGCTGGGTGGTGCAGTCAATAGAGCACCTGCTCTGGAGTCAGGAGAACCTGTGTTCAAATCTGGCATCAGCCACTTACTAACTGTGCAACCCTGGGCAACTCACCTAACCCCAATTGCCTCCAAAAAAAAAACCCAAACACTTAGTACAGTTCCTGGCACATAGTAGGCACTATATAAATGTTCATTCCCTTCCTTTCCCCAATTTGCAGTACCTTTTCAGTTGGTTCTAGTCATGCATTCCTCATTATTTGGTGGATATCTTTTGGTGAGTATCCTATTGATGAGGATGGGAGCTAGACCCCAAAGAGAAAAAAACCTGGACCTTCTCACATGGCCGAATCTCTGGCCTTTGCCTGAGGCTATAATCCCATCAACTGGCCTTTCATTGTGGCTATACCCAATCTCCCAATTTTGTTACCCTTGACCTAGCCTAGTCCTCCATTGTCTTACCTCCCTATGGCCCTCAGCCATTTCCAACCCTTAATCCTAGCTAGGCTCCATTCTTCCTTGGCCAGGGTCCAGGGCCTAGGCTTTCTGTTCACCCCAGTTCACTGGCCACTCCCATCCAAATCTTCCTTAGACTGCTCCTCCAGTCACCCAAACTACTTGGTCACTCCTAGATCCCTTCCACAGTTTTTCTGTATATAAGGTCCTTCTTGTCTCTATTAAAATGCTTAGATTCTTATCATCTAGCCAATAGCTCACTAACATTTAGACTCCTTAAGAGTTTGCCCAATATGACATATGTTCTAATAAACTTTGGCTGAAAGAAGGCTTGGTTCAAATTCTTTTGGGCAGGACCCACGTGTCCTTATGTTGGGGTCCTGGTGCCCCTTAACCTCTAGACCTTAACATTTGGTGGCCCATATGGGGAAACTGCCTAACCCCAAGTTCTTCTCCAGTCAAGACTGGAAGGTATGTAAGCCACCCCCCAGCTGCTTTCTTGCTCTGCACTTAGAGTTGCTCTCTAAGCACCAAGGCTTGAAGGTGCTTTTCAGGCAGACAGTTACGAGGCTGTCTACCTTCTCATAGGAGAAGAGAGTTTCACCCTTTACCCCTCACCTTTGATTTCGCCCTCCCCCACCTGGGAAAGGAAGAAGGGGGAAGGGGCAGCAGCTACAGTGTGGGCCCCCTGGCAATGGCATTGGGCCCTAAGGCAACCTTTGCCTGGAAGCATCACCCAGGTTCAGCACATCCTGCTCAAGGTAAAGAAGCTAGCCTTAGAACTTGGGTAAGCACACACCTTGATATTAACAATTTTTCTGTATTCTTTAAAAAAAAAGACACTCTGTCTTTCAATATTGTATCACCCTACAATGCTGAGTATAGTGTCTGTTATATAGTAGTGATGGGGTATTGGCCCAAGATGGGCACCCCCCCAAAAAAAGACCTTTCCTTGAACCCTACTTGAACTTTTACCTGGTCAAGGAACTTGCACTCTCCTAAGGTTATTTTTATTCCCATCAACTGGCTCTTCCTTATCCCCTATGCCCAATCTCCCAATTCTTTGTTAACCTAATTGAAGTCTAGCCCTCCATTGTCTATTATTGGTCTGATAACCACCTCCCCCCCTTACACTTCCCATCCTTGATCTTATCCAGTCCCCATTCAACCTCCCAGACACTCCCACCAACATTCTCCCAAGACCCACCCCCAGTCACCCCAGCTTACTGACCACTCCCATCAAGACACCCCTTCTCCCAGCCTCTCCTCCAGTCACCCCAAACTACTTGACCACTCTTAGATCCCTCTCACAGTCTTTCTGTATATAAGATCCATCCTGGCTGCCGTTTAGGGGCTGAGACTTCCTCATGTCTGCTCGTCCTTATGAGTGTCACAAATGTTCAGATTCCTTAAGAGTCTGGCCTATATGGCTCATCTTTAATAAACCTTGTCTTTGACTGAAAGAAGGCTTGGGTCGAATTCTTTCAAGCAGAACCCACATGTGGTGATTTTGAGGTCCTAGTACCCCTAAACCTCTAGACCTCAACAGTAGTAAGTGTCCAATAAGTATCTATAGAATGAATGTTGAAAATTCCAGTTGAAAATCACAAGTATTTCATTGTTTTATTTTAGGTAAAACAAAATATTGGGTTCATTACCTTGATTGTTGGTGGATACTCTAAAAATGTACATTTACATCATTATATGGAGTACAATGTCTTTCTACCTTCTTTAATAGTGAGATGCACTATTTAAATAAAATATTATAAAAACTTTACATGATTTTAGTCAACTTGCATCTGTTCTTTATTTACCTTATTTTTATAGAATGTCTTGTATTAACACCTTTGACAAATGGTCCGTATGTCATATTCCGTTGAACATGAAGTTCTGTCACACAATAAAATCCCAGTAATTGGATCTATGTGGCAGTTGAGGTTCCTCTCTCAAGTGCCTACCTCTATCTGTTTCCTAGCACATTAGTCTCCAGAGTGGTATGCATATACCTGAAGGGGTTTGTGAGACTATCCTTTGGGGTGCTTTGTGCAAGACCAACCAATAAGAGGAGAAGATCCTGTCCTCTTGGTGATAGAAATTTTTTGAGTGTATCTCAAATATAAGTCCAAAACTTCCTTAACCAGAGGCATTGACTGACCATATGAGGTGATCTGGGGGACAAGTATGCATTGTTATTGTTCAACTACATCCCACTCTTTGTGACTCCATGGACCATAGCATGCCAATACTGTCCATAGGGTTTTCTTGGCAAAGATACTGGAGTGGTTTGCCATTTCCTTCTCCAGTAGATTAAGGAAAACAGTTAACTGACTTGTTCAGGGTCACACAGCTAGTAAGGGTCTAAGGCTAAATTTGAACTCAGGTCTTCTTGACTCTTGACCCAGCACTCTATCCACTTAGTCTGGGTACACATAGTGGAACTAAAAGGGGAAATTTCCCCCCAAGTAGCCGAGCAGGTGCTACAGGTGTTTCTGGGTTGTGATTTATTTGCTAGGAGATGCCTGGAACAAGATGAGACAGGTGGGCTATAAAGCCAGGAGAATCTTTACTTGGCTATTACTGCTGTCCATAGCTGCCACCACCCCCACCAATGAACTTACATGCTAATAGAGAAACACAGCAGATATAAATGAATGAATAAACATGTATTAGGTGCTTACTATATGCAAAACACCGTGTTAAGTGCTGAGTATAGAAAGAGAAAAGTTAGTGTCCTAGTCCCCTGACACTATTTCTTGGCTTTGCATTTTCTCTGGTTGTTCCCCATGCCTAAAACACTTTTCCTTCCTCAGCTCTGCCTACTGACATTCCTGGCCTCCTTTAAGTCCTAAATAAAATCAAACATTTTGCAAAAGTCCTTTCCCAAGCCCTCTTAATTCTAGTGCCTTGCCTCTGTTAATTATTTCCTATTTATCCTGTATATAGCTTTGTAGATATTTGTTCACATATTGCTTCCTCCATTAGATTGTAAGCTGCTTGAGGGCAAGGACTGTCTTTTTCCTCTTTTTGTAAGCTTCTCACTTAGCACAGAGCCTGATACATAATAGGCACTTAATAAATGTTTATTGACAGGTCTTAGATTTAGAGCTTGAAGGAAGAGTTAAGGTCATCAACTCCATCCTGCTCATTTTATAGATTAGGAAACTGAGTCCTAGAGGGGTTAAGTGACTTGCCCAGTGTCCCATAGCTAGTAAGTTTCAGAGGCAGATTTGAACCCAAGTCCAATACTTAATTCACTATGCCATGATACTATTCACCTTGAAGCATCAAAAGCTATTCACTCTGGCGCTTATGACACTCTAGCTCATTGAGTAGAAAAGTGCTAGGGAAGTGCCAGAGTCTCTATGGATCTCAGAAAGTAGATTGAAGTAGAAGACACACAGTGCCCTAAAAGCTAAAAGCTTTTTAAAGAAATGAATTTTAATTAAGAGTTGTTTTTCCAGCTCCTTGTGAGGCCCCTCCAGAACTTCAGGGCGTCGTGGTAGAGTCTCTTTCCCTTATCTTGAGATAACATAAAACTTCCCCCCTATCTTGGACCATAAAACTTCCTTGTCTCCCTCATCCTGAGTCATAAAATTTCCCGTTTTCCTTATCCTGAGTCCCTATTCTGCCATCCATCTTCCTCATCCTGTGTCATGACAATCCCTCCCCTTATCTTGTAAGGTAAAACAGACTCCTGTTTCTCTGTAAGTTACTAGTTCTCTTTCCAGAGCTAGTCCGCTGCTTTTGTGTCAATAAAGCTCCCAATGATTACAGAGAAGGTCTAAGTGACCACACCTGAACCAGCTCTTCCCACTCTAAACCTCAACAAGATGACCTTCTATTCTACCTTCTAGTCCCTTACCTATCCACCGCCTGCCTTTTCCTGGGTCTCCAGGAATGAGCTACTTTCTCATCTTGGAATTGTGGTTGTATGTATGTACCCAATTAAAATCAACTCTGAGCCCATAGACTACTGACAAAATTCAGTCTCTTTGCTGAATTTGCTATATTCCACTGATCCTTAGACATGTGTCCTTGACATAATGGAGCTGCCTCTCCAGAAGAATGGACAGAATAGGTTTAACAGTTGCATCTACCTGTGATTTCACCCATGTAGGGGAGCTGTAGGTAAGGAATTTCTTCCACCAATGCAGATTAGGAAGGAAGGGAACAAGAATTTATCAAGCATTTACTCTGTACCAGGTACTATGGCACTATGTTAAGGGCACTATGCTAAGCACTGGAGATACAAATAAAAGTAAAATGAGATCATCCCTGCCCTCAAGAAGCTTACTGCCTAATGGAGGAAGACAAAACAAACAAAAAGAAGAGCTGAAAGGTTGGGGGGGGGGGGCAGGGAGTATGTTTTGAAGTCCATAAAGTCAGAAACTGAGCAGAGAGGGGAGAAATTAAGGCAGGCCAATCTGAAGCTCTCCATAAAATGGAGGTTCCAAGAGAAATTCACCAGTAGGAGGAGGATGATGGGCCTTGGGGTGAGAGACAGGAATTGCAGAGGTCAAGGGTGATCTGACCTCAAGGATAGGCACTTCCAGGGCAGTTTGTCTTCAAGTTATATAAACACTCTTAAGAGAGTTGCCTGGGGCACTGAGAAGTTTTGACTTTCCCAGGGTCACATAATATATATCAAAGGCATGATATGAACCCAGCTCTACCTGACTCCAAGGCCAGTTCTCTAAATATTACACCATGCTGTCTCCTGTTTTCCCTTTATTGCTTGGGGAAAATAACAACAATAAAACAATATGTAAGAAAATATCTTCAATTCAGTAGTGTAAGTGCAACTTCTAGACCTAGGCTGTGTCAGGCAGCAGACAGGTTTCTCCGAACCCAAAAGATCTAAGGAAGTCACGGTTTAGGAAACTCCTGAATGCTGAGTCTAGGAGCATAGGAAACACAAGCTGATGTTTGACTCCATCTTGTCAAAGATGCAGTCTTTGGATGAGAACTCAGGAATGATGGTCCTGGTACTGGACTTTTCCTTGTGACAAGGAGCATGGGCTCAGGATCTGGTGGGAATGGAAACTCCTGACAGTCATTGCTTCTCTGTTCAGTGTCCTTTCACCGACAAGAACTTCTGGCCACTTCTCACATTGCTTATGGAGAAGGGGAAATGTATTCTTGAACTTGAGTCCTTCAGTTCATGTTTCTGGCAGCCAAGAGGGAAGTTCCATCTCTTCCTCTAAGTCCTTGACCTTTTCTGCCATGTGTCACTCTTGCTGAGTCTTCTCATGACTTCCATTTCTTGCTTCCTCCCTTGCTTCCTCCTGGCAGCCAAAATTCTGTTACTCCATGCTGTGGGAGAAGGGCAGACAGTGAGGGGGAGTTGTCTAGGTTGGACAGGAGGTCTCTAAGACAGTGGAGGCCTCCTTCAAGATAGGATCAATGGGCCTATCATGTGGTTGAAAAAAAAATACAGACTATTTATACAACCCAAAAGCTCCCTTTTTTGGACCTCTAAGGCTACTTTTTCTGGGGAGAAGATGTTTCTCTCAAACTCACAACAGACAGGTTTTGTCTATTTTGTTCACAGAGCACTCACAATATATTAATAAACGGTAAATCATCTATAGGAAAGGAACTCAAATCTCTTAGATCATGGAGTATGGAGGGTGGGCAAAGGAACTAGAGATGCTAGGCCTAGAAGCCATCTTCTCCCCAAAAAAATGTTTAGGAAAGAGAGAGATGACAGCTATCTTTATTTTATTCTCTTTCTTAAAAAAATTCTGAACTTGACTAATATCAAATAAGATGAACGTTTTTATATATAAAGCAGAACAGGAAAATGAGGACTATATACAAGGCTGCAAATCTTTACGGGTCCTTGCATTTCTCTCTACACATATAATAAATTTAGCATGTTATCTCCAAAGCTATCCTGGATATCCATCTATCTATCTATCTATCTATCTATCTATCTATCTATCTATCTATCTATCTATCTATCTATCTATCTA
>NW_020949351.1:28147310-28669962 GCF_900497805.2 Vombatus ursinus | reverse complement strand
CTATCTATCTATCTATCTATCTATCTATCTATCTATCTATCTATCTACCTATCATATCTCTATATATCTTCTATTTATGTATCTACCTATCAATCAACCATATTTCTATCTCTATTTACACACCTAGCTATCTACCTCTCTCCTCTCTGTCTCTTTCTGTTTGTCTCTGTCTCTCTCTGTCCCTCTATCTGTCTCACTTTTTCTTGCTCTATGTATCTATGCACATATTTATCTAAGCTTGTTTCAAAGGGCAAAACTAGTAGCAGTGGCTGAATAGAATTTGCAGAGAGAATTACTTAGGCAAGAAATCTCTTTTTGATAAAAACTGCTAGGAAAATCAGGATGCAGTCTGGCAGAAATTAGGTTTAGATCAACACCTTACACAATATTCCACAAAACTTTCTAAGTAGATATGTAATCTCAATATTAAAGATTATACTACAAAAAAATTTAGAACAGAAGCAGATCTTATTCCTTTCAAAGATGCAGATAAGAGATGTATTCTTAACTAAACAAGAAATAGAGGCAATTACACAAGATAAAGTAGATAACATTTATTATACAGAACTGAAAAGCTTCTGCACAAACAAAATGCACCCAGGTTAAGAAGGAAAGCAGTCAAATGAAAAAAAATCTTTGAATTAAATTTCTCTGATAAGGTTTGGTATTCAAGACATAAACAATGAACAGATTACCTCTCTCTCTCTCTCTCTCTCTCTCTGTTTCTCTCTGTCTTTCTCCAACTGTCTATCTGACTAAAAGCCAAGTGGTCA
This sequence comes from Vombatus ursinus, assembly GCF_900497805.2. Lineage (NCBI taxonomy): Eukaryota > Metazoa > Chordata > Mammalia > Diprotodontia > Vombatidae > Vombatus > Vombatus ursinus. Next base: position 28,669,189 of record NW_020949351.1, on the reverse strand, counting down.
AAGGATATGAACAAACAGTTGTCAAAAGAAAAATTCTGAACAATTAATAATATGAAAGAATACTTCAAATCACTAAAAATAAGAGAAACATACAAAACATACATCAAAACAACCCTGAGGCTTTACCTCACATCTTGCAATGACAAAATATAGAAATAGTCAATATTAGAAGGGTTTTGAAAAGATAGGCACACTAACAACTCAAGCTGTGAATCAGTACAATTTTGGAAAGCAATGTATAATTATACAAATAAAGTGACTAAAATGTCCATATCCTTTAGCCCAGAGAATCCCCTAAGTTTATTCCCCAAGGAGGCCAATGATAAGAAGAAAGTACTCATATTCACCAAAATATTTATAGCAGACTTTTTGTGATAGCAAAGAATTGGAACCAAAATAGATGCCTATTGATTGATTGGGAAATGGCTAAATAAATTATGCTTTATGAATATAATAGACTCTGCTGTAAGAAATAATGAATATGATGAATACAGAGAAACATGGAAAAATCCACATGAACTGATTCAAAGCAAAGTAAGCAGAGTCAAGGAAACATTAAACGTAATTCCCCCAACAATATAAATGGAAAGAATAAAGACAAAAGAAAATCAAAAGTGAATTTTGTAAAATTATAAAGAACAAGCATGGCTCAAAAGAAGAGATATGAGGAGATACTTCTGCCTTACTCCTTTGCAGAGGTGAGAAGTCCACAAGTGTCATATTTTCAGACTCTTTCGAAGCACTGATCAGTTATACTAATTTTTTCTCTTTCTTTTTCCTTTAAAAATTACTACTTGTTATATGGAATGTTTCTCTGGGAAGGTGAGGGGAAGGATAGTGGAGGAAACTATGGTGACATAAAAAATTATTTCAAAAATTTATTTTTTAAAAGAAGTTGCAGGGGACAGCTAGATGGTGCAGTGGATAGAGCACCAGTCCTGGAGTCAGGAGGACCTGAGTTCAAATCTGGCCTCAGACACATAACACTCACTAGCTGTGTGACCCTAGGCAAGTCACTTAACCCCAATTGCCTCACAAAAAAAAAAATAATAATAAAAATAAAAGAAGTTGCAGGCCTCACTCAAAGTGAGAACTTGAGGGGAGAACTACTTCCGGGAGCCAAGATGGCAGAGTAAGGAATAAGTTGCTCTCACCCACCCTCATTGGCCTCTGAAAACCCAGAAAATATCAACTCAAGAAAAACTTTGAACCAGCAAAAAGACAGGGCACTGCACTCTTGTAACCCAGGAAGCTTGGGAGATTAATGGGAAAGGCCTCTCTCACTCTGGGGGAGGGGGAACAGTACAGGACTGAAGGCATCCCAGCAAGGAAGCAGCAAGCCCCACCTCAGCATCCTGGAGGAGATCCTGAGACCCAGGTTGGTGGAGCAGGCAAGTGCCAACACCAGGACCCCACCCCACCCCTCCAAGAGTCTCAATACAGGCAGGGGAACCAATAGACACCAGCTCAGAAAACCAACAGAGACAATGGTGATCTCCAGCACCAAAATCACCCACTAGCTCAGCACAACTCTGAGAAGCACAAGTCCAGAAGGCAAAGCTCCAGGCTGACAGACATTCACCAGCAGCAAAACAACCCTGTGCAAGGACTGTGTGAGAAAAAAAGAAGCTTGGGTAAGTGCCTCCTTTGCTCCAGCAGGAAAACCTCAACTTTTTTTTTTTTAAGTCAGGAAAGAGGGAAACACCATGAACAAAAAGCAGAAATGGAAAATGACCATAGATTCTTATTTTGGGGAAAGGGAAGATCAAGGCACAAATTCAGAAGAGGACAACATTGTCAATATACCCACATATGAAACCTCAAAAGGGAATATGAACTGGTCTCAAGTCCAAAAAGCCTTCTTGGAAGACCTCAAGAAGGATTTTAAAAGTAAAATAAGAGAGATAGAAGAAAAATTGGGGAAAGAAATGAGAGGTATGCAAGAAAGAGTCAATTGCTTAGAAAAGGAAGGACAAAAATTAACTGTAGAAAACAAGTCCTTAAAAAGCAAAATTGGCCAAATGGAAAAAGAGGCACAAAAACTCACTGAAGAGAAGAACTCCTTAAAAAGTAAAATGGGCTAAATGGAAAAGGAGGTACAAAATCTAATAGAAGAAAACCAATCCTTATAAATTAGAATGAGGCAAGTGGAAGCTAATGACTATGAGAGAACAAGAATCAGTCAAACAGAAACAAAAGAATAAAAAATAAAAGAAAATGTAAAATACCTCATTGGTAAAAATAAGTGACCTGGAAAATATATTGAGGGAAGAAAACTTAAAAATTATTGGTCTACCTGAAAACCATGATACAAAAAGAGCCTAGACAACATCCTTCAGGAAATCATCAAAGAAAACTGCCCTTAGGTACTAGAACCAGAGGGTAAAATAGTCATTAAAAGAATACACCAATTACATCCTGAAAGAAATCCCAAATTGAAAATGCCAAGGAATATTGTAGCCAAATTCCAAATTTAAAAGATCAAAGAGAAAATACTGCAAAAGCCAGAAAGAAACAATTTAAATATCATGGAACCACAGTCAGGGTTATGCAGGACCTTGCAGCTTCTACATTAAAAGATCAGAGGGCATGGAAATATGATATTCCAAAAGGCAAAGGAGCTTGGATTACAACCAAGTATCAACTACCCAGTGAAATTGAGCATCATCTTTCAGGGGAGGAGATGGACATTCAATGAAAAAGGGAACTTCCAAACCTTCCTGATGAAAAGGCTAGAGCTCAACAAAAAATGTGATCTTCAAATACAAGACTCAAGAGAGGTATAAAAAGGTAAACAGGAAAAAAAAGAAAAAAAAACCATATTATTAAGGGCAAACTGTCTATGTCCTTACAAGGGAAGATGACACTTGTAGCTCTTGAGAACTGTAATGTTATTATGACATTATCTCAAGAATAATACACCATGACCAGGTAGGATTTATACCAGGAATACAGGGCTGGTTCAATATTAGGAAAACTATCAGTATAATTGACCATATCAACAACAAAACTAACAGAAATCATATGAATCTCTCAAGAGATGGAGAAAAAGCATTTGACAAAATATGACCTATTCCTATTAAAAACTCTAGAGAGCATAGGAATAAATGGAAACTTCCTTAAAATGATAGATAGTATCTATCAAAAATCATCAGCAAGCATTATATGAAATAGAAATAAACTAGAAGCATTTCCAATAAGATCAGGGGCGAAACAAGGTTGTCCATTATCACCACTGTTATTCAATATTGTGCTAGAAATGTTAGCTGTACCAACTAGAGAAGAAAAATAAATTGAAGGAATTAGAATAGGCAAACAAGAAACAAAGCTATCACTCTTTGCAGATGACATGATGGTATATTTAGAGGATCCTAGAGAATCAAGTAAAAAATTACTTGAAATAATAAACAAATTTAACAAAGTTACAAGATATAAAATAAACCCAGACAAATCATCAGCATTTCTATATACTACTAACAAGGCCCAGCAGCAAGAGATAGACAGAGAAATTCCATTTAAAATTACTGTAGACATTATAAAATATTTGAGAGTCTACCTGCCAAAACAAACCCAGGAACTCTAAGAACACAATTACAAAACACTTTTCACACAAATAAAGTCAGATCTAAATAATTGGAAAAACATCAGCTAATATAATAAAAATGACAATTCTACCTAAGCTAATTTACTTATTCAGTGCCATACCAATCAAACTACCAAAAAATTATTTTATAGAGCTAGAAAAAGCAATAACAAAATTCATCTGGAAGAACAAAAAGTCCAGAATATCAAGGGAACTAATGAAAAGAAATGCAAGAGAAGGTGGCCTAGCTATACCAGATCTTAAATTGTATTATAAAGCAGCAATCATCAAAACTACTTGGTACTGGCTAAGAAATAGAGTGGTAGGTCAGGGGAATAGGCTAGGTATGCAAGACACATCAGTCAATGACTATACTGATCTGCTATTTGATAAATCCAAAGACTCCAGTTTCTGGATAAGAAATCATTATTTAACAAAAACTGCTGGGAAAACTGGAAAAATATATGGTAGAAACTGGACGTAGACCAACATCTTACACCCTATACCAAGACAAAGTCAAAATGGGTACAGGATTTAGATATAAAGACTGATACTATAAGCAACCTAGAAGAGCAAGAAATAGTTTACTTTTCAGATCTATGGAGAAGGTAAGAATTTATGACCAAAGGAGACAGAGAACATTATGAAATGCAAAATGAACAATTTTGATTACATTAAATTGAACAGTTTTTGTGCAAATAAAGCCAATGCATCCAAGATTAGGAGGAAAGCAGAAAATTGGGAAAGAATTTTTACAACCAGTGTCTCTTATAAGGGCATCATTTCTAAAATAAATAGAGAACTAAGTCAAATTTATAAGATTACAAGTCATTCCCCAATTGATAAGTGGTCAAAAGATATGAACAGGCACTTTTCAGAGGAAGAAACTAAAACTATCTATAGTCATATGAAAAAATGTTCTAAATCACTATTGACTAGAGAAATGCAAATCAAAATGACTCTGAGGCACCACATCACACCTATCAGATTGGCCAACATGACAAAACAGGACAATGATAAATGTTGGAGAAGATGTGGGAAAATTGGAATACTAATGCATTGTTGGTGGAGTTGTGAAATGATCCAACCATTTTGGTGAGCAATTTGGAACTATGACCAAAGGGCTATAAAATCGTGCATACCCTTTGACCAAGCAATATCACTTCTAGGTCTATATCCCAAAGAGATCATGGAAACAGGAAAATGTTCCACATGTACAAAAATATTTATAGCAGCAAAAAAATTTAAAGCACTACTTTTGTGGTGGCAAAGAATTGGAAATTGAGGGAATGCCCATCAATTGGAGAATGGCTAAATAAGTTGTGGTATATGAATGTAATGGAATACTATTGTGCTATAAGAAATAATGAGTAAACAGACTTCAAAAAAAACTTGGAAAGACTTACATGAAATGACGCAGAGTAAAATGAACAGAACCAGGAGAACATTGTACACAGTAACAGCCATATTGTGTGATGACTGACTTTGCTCGATTTGGCTCTTCATGGCAATGCAAGAATCTAAGACAACTCCAAAAGACTTACAGTGGAAACTGCTATCCGCATCCAGAGGAAGAACGATGGAGTCTGAATGCAGATGGAAGCATACTATTTGCTCTCCTTTTCCTTTGTTTTTTTGTTTCATTGTTTTATCCTCGTGGTTCCTCCCATTAGTTCTAATTGTTCTTTACATCATGAGTAATGGAAAATATGCTTAATATGAATGTATAAGTAGAGCCTATATCAGATTGCATGCCACCATCTTGGGGAGGGGAGCGGAAGGGGGAGAAAATTTAAAACTCAAAATCTCATGGAAATGAATGTTGAAAACTAAAAATAAATCATTTAATTATGAAAAAAAAAAAAGAAGCTGCAGCAAGGCAGATTTTGGCTTGATGTAAGGAAAAACTTCTTATAATGATATCTGGCCAAAGGAGGAATGAGCTGACTTCAAAAATATTGAGTTGGTTCCCTCCCACTGTAGATATTCAAGCAAAGATTCACTGACCCTTGTTCAGCTAAGTCGTGCAGGGGATTTATATTCAGCTCCATTTTGACAGCCTCTCAAATCTTGTTCAACTTGAGTAGTCTATGATTTCAAAAAGTATGCTTTAGTGCCACTGTGAGAGACAGAATTCTGAGCTATGTGGATGTATATGGATGTGCACCAATATGGTATTTCTTATACTTTTTTTTTTTTAGGCAATTGGGGTTAAGTGACTTGCCCAGGGTCACACAGCTAGTAAGTGTCAAGTGTTTGGTCTGAGGCCGGATTTGAACTCAGGTCCTCCTGACTTCAGAGCAGGTGCTCTATCCACTGTGCCACCTAGCTGCCCCAATTTCTTACACTTTAATGCATGGGTTATTGTAAGAGCTGGTAGAATATCTTTCTCTGGACGTCTTTAAAAGCAGAAAGATTTATATTTTATCCTTCCTAGAACATAGAACTTTTTAAAGGTTTGATCCAATCCTATGATTTTCAAAGAGCAAGGGAAAGACATAGTTTGCCAGGAAACTTTGCCAGGCTTTGCAGGAAAGGGTGGGAAGGAATGTGTGTAGGAGGGTAAGGTGAAAAATTATAGAATATAAAAATGTTTAAAAGGAAAGGGAGGTTTCTAAAGCTAAGATATGAATGCATACACACATTCATTCAACAAATATTTATTCAACTAGACTAGATGCTTTGTTATTGCAGGATCTAGGATGTGACTATTCAACAAATTACATAGACACCTAAAATCTTTCTGTCAACATGATTTATAATCTGGTAAAATATTTTATTTTCCCAGAAAACAGGCGTGGCTTCATTTATAATGATGTGGTCCAGGAAACTAATAAAAACTTTTAAGATAATAAATTTTGTTTGTTCCTCATAAGTCAGTGTTGGGTCATACATTAGTCCTGGAAAGAATCTTGGGCCTTGTCTGGTCTAACCTCTGATTCTACAAACTGAAAACCAGAAAGAGTAACTTGTCCAGGATCACACAATTACTCAGTAGGAAAATTGAGATTCAAACTTAGGTCCCCTTACACAAAATCCAGTATTTTTCCCATTGTCCCAATTGCCTCTAGCTGGACCTTTAATACTTGAATCTAAAAGACAGAACACAATAGCTGAACAGTATTTGTACTGTTTATAATTGTTCTAAAATAAATCCTTGGGCATCTATTTCATAGGCAGGTCAGCAAAGTACCTTCTCAGGCAGAGAGATTTGATGAAACGTCTGTGGTCAGGTCTCATCATTTTTGACTAAGACTAGGAAAATAAGAAAGAAGAACTGGTTGTTATATGTTTGACCTGAAACTTCTTTTGCAATGGGGACCAAGATCTGGGTTTCCCAATAGTTAGAGCTAGAAAGGACCTTGGAGTTCATCTCATCCAATCCCCTCCTCAATTTATTGATGAAGAATTCAAATGAGTTCTTTGTGAGAAGTAGAGACTGGGAATTTGAACTCATACACTCTGACTCCCAGTGTAGAGCTCTTTCCACTACACAACAAGCCCCTGCCTTTCCCATGGGGATCTCATGTTGTAAGTGGGTTTCAAACAGTGCTATCTGAATGTCAGTTATGATTAGGTACGAAGAGGAAAGATTACAGCTTGGAGAGAAGCTATGCATAGTACATTCATTATAAAGCCAAAGGATAGAGCTCTGTGGCCCTGAAACAGGGTTACACCTTCAGAATTTTGAAAATGAGATCAGAGATAACAGTCCCTGATAATCTAGCTAATAAAACTCAACAGCTAAGATGTTGCTGCATTGAAGCCAGGATATGTTGGCACCTGCCCTAACCAGCTTGAGAGAGAGACAATTGTTACATTTTTCAGTATGAACATTCACACCTCAGAAATCCTCAAATGCTAAGATAAGAGCTTAATTTATGGTTTATTTATTGTCCAGACTAAAGAAAGTATGGAGAAAATGTTAATAATGCAGATTAAACTTAGAAGTGTATCATGTATACATTTTTTCCCCAAAAGATCTCGTTGTTAAATGTTTGCCAACACACCACTGCATAGAGGCATCAAAAAATCAACGACAAAGAAACAGATGTGGTGGGTATCCATTTGTCATTTTTGCTTTACAGAATGACAAATGCTGGAGGGGCCATTGGAAAACAAGTATAATAATGTACTGTTAGTGGAGCTGTGAACTTGTTCTGTTCTGGAAATTACTTTGAAACTATGCCCCAAAAGCTATTAAACTATGCATACCCTTTGATCACGCTCTCTCTTTGATACTCTCTTCTCTCTAGGTTTTTGGGACACCACACTCTCCTGATTTTTCTCCTACCTATCTGACTGCTTCTAGTCCGTCTCCTTTGCTGGATTCTTATTTAGATCACTCCCTCTAACTGTAGGTGTCCCTCAGGGTTCTGTCTTGGGCCCTCTTCTCCCTCTATGCTACTTCATTTGGTGATCTCATCAGCTCCCATGGATTTAATTATTATCTCTATGTTAATGATTCTCAAATCTACCGTTCCTGCCCCAATTTCTGCTGATTTCCAATCTTGAATTTCCAACTGCCTTTCAAACATCTCAACACAAAAAAGAAGGAGCCATCTCCAGTCATCCTGACCTATGTCTTGCCACTGGACCCAGATGGCTCTGGAGGAGAAAGTGAGGCTTATAATCCACATCCACTTTCCCTTATCCATTATGATAACATTGTCTTGGACAGATAGCATTTCAACTAGGTGGATTATTGCTTTCTTTATAGCCTGGGATGTTTCAGTCATATTTCACTTAAGAGATATGGATATTGAAACTAACCTTTTACCTTAAACCTCCTTTCACTACATGACCCAATAGCAGAAGCACTGGATCAAAGGACTTGAATTTTCTTTTCTAATTCCAAATTATTTTCCAGAAAAGTTGTACTAGTTCGTGTTAATACCATATTTTAGGAAGTACAACAATAAACTAGCATGCATACAGATAAAAGCAACCAGGATGTTAAAGGAATAAGATACTATGACATAAGAGGGTTGTTTAAAGGCACTGGTGATGTTTTGATTTATAATACATATATGGTTTGAGGATCTTTATCTCAACACCCACTCTTACTGATGAGGTAGGCACCCAGACCTAGGCTAGCTACCTCCCCTTCAGAGTCCTAGGAGTATCCTCAGAGGCAATGGTGCAGCTTTCTCTAATGCCACAATCAATGAATCAATAAACATTTATTAAGTCTCTGGCACTATATGCCAAGCACTATGCTAAGTGCTGAGGATACAAAAAGATGTAAAAGATAGTCCTTACCACCAAGGAGCTTACAATCTAATGGGAAAGATAACATGGTCAAAGGAGGGTAGAATATACACAGAGTTGAGTGCAGGAATACATTTCGCTCAACATGGAAACAGGAGGAAAAGGGAAGAAGGAAGAGAGAAAAATCAGAGGAAGGATAAACTTGGAGAAGGATTAGTCATAAGAAAAACAAACATGGAGGTAGATCTCAAAAACTGGTTTAAAAGGAAGAAAATGGATAAAAAATTGGATTGAGCAATAAGCAAGTGAAAAGAGAAGAGGAGGAGGGATGTGGAAACAAAAATGCACCTTGTAAAGCACTCCTTGCTCACCACCATGTTCTTTCTATTGAGGAGGTGGGAAGCAAATGTAGAAAAATGTTTAACAAGATGGGATGGAGGGAAATAGACAATTAATGATCATATCTGTGATTGGGAATGGAATGGAACTCACCCATGAAATGGAGGATAGCAGAATGGAATAAAAAGCAGAAGCTAGCCAAATAAGATGATTCATGTCTGTAATACTACTGTAGATACTGAGGGTAGTAGATCTCTTGAGTTTGTAGATCTCTTAGCTCCAGTGGGCTAAACTGACCAGGTATCCACACTAAGTTTAACATTAATATAATGAGCCTCCAGAAGAGAAGATGGGAGAAGGGAAGCACAAGGTTACCCAAGGAGGTACAAACCAGCCCTGTGACTCCCTTAGTGATCAGAATTAAGTCTGGCCCATGACCAGTCCTAGCACTTCTATCCTGGGTGAAATAGGCTGCCTTCACTCCTGTTCACATGCTGCTGAGCAGAGCTATAGAAAATGATAAAACCATGCTGACTAGGTTCTGTGCAAATTTATGTTATAAAATATCAACTGGGCCCTCACTACTGCTAGGCAATCCTCCTACACCTTCCAAATCAATTTACTATTGCACTCACCATAGTAGCTTTTCCAAACCTTTTCATCTCTATTTAAACCTCACATGGCTCCTCCTCCCCCATCCTCTCACCTGAGAACCTTGCCTCATCTTTCACTGAAAAAAAAAAAATTGAGGTAATTTGCTGAGACCTCCCTTTTATCTCCTCCTCATCTCGCATCACTCAGATGCCATGCATTTCAATTCCCTGCTGTTCCAAATTATAATCTTGTTTTAGTACTTTGAAAGGAAGCCATATACCATGATTACAGGGCAAGAAACCAGTTCTCCAAGGCTGCAGAAGGATTCTGAGTGGCCCATTCTGGTTAAGGTAAGTGCTGGTTTTATTCTTAGAAGGAACAAAGGGAGCTGGAATTTTTTATAAATGTACCAATCTAAGAACTCAACTGGGACTGTGAAAAGACAGGTATGCTAATGCATTGTTTCTGGTACCATGAGTTAGTCCAACCATTATAGAAAGCAATTGTAAATTATGGAAAGAAAATGACCAAAAAAATGTCCATATCATTTGACACAGAATTCCCACAGCTAGGCATATATTCCAAAAAGGTTAGTAACAGAAAGGCCCTTTAATACATAGATATTAACACTGATATCAATATTGATAGATGCAGATTATATGTAGAGAGAGACATTATAAATATATTATATATACATATAGATATAAAGACCACATGAGAATCTTGATTCATATTTTATAGAAAAAGTTGAAGCTACAAGCTCCTTTTTCTCCTCTCTTCCTCAACTTCCATCACTCAGGTGGCTTCTACCATTTTCTCTTCCTTCACCCCTGATTTATAGGAAGTGGCCTTATTCCTCACAAAGGTTAATCTCTCTTCTTGTTCAAACAATCCCATTCCATCCTGTCTCCAACAGATTATTCCCTCTGTCATCCTCATTCTTTCACTTATTTTCAATGTCTCCCTCTGTGCTAGCCATTTCCTACTATCTACAAACATGCCCGTGTCTCCCCTATCCTGAAAAAAAAAAACTCATTTGATCTTTCCATCCTGTATCTCTTCTGTCCATTGTAACTAAAGTCCTCAAAAAAGGGTATCTTCAACAGATGCCTCCACTTTTCTCTCTTCTCATTTTCTTCTTAACCCCTTACAATCCAGCTGCCAATCTTTTCATTCCACAAAAACTGATCTCTCCAAAGCTACCAATCATCTCTCAGTTGCCAAATCCAATAGCCTTTTTTTAATCCTCATTAGCCTTGACCTCTCTACAACTTTTGACACTGTTGACCACTCTCTCCTTGATGCTCTCTTTCTAGGTTTTCAGGACACCATTCTCTCCTAGTTTTCCCCCTACCTATCTGACCATTCCTTCTCTGTCTCTTCTGCTGGATCCTTCTCCAAGTCATGCCCTCTAACTGTAGATGTCCCTCAAGATTCTGTCCTGGGCCCTCTTCTCTTCTCCCTCTATACTACTTCACTTGGTAACCTCATTAGCTCCCACAGATTTAATTATCATCTCAAGTCTACCTATTCTGCCTCAATCTTTCTGCTGACCCCCAATATGAGATCTCCAGCTTTTTTTCAGACATCTCAAACTGGATGTCCAATACAACTTAAACTCAATATGTTCCAAACAGAACTCATCATCTTTGCCTGTAAACTCTACCCCTACCTCCCACCTTCCCTATTACTATAGAGGGCAGCACAATCCTCCCAGTGCCTTAGACTCACAACTTAGGAGTCATCCCAGATTCCTCACTATCTCTCACCCTCCCCCACCCTATATCCAAGTTGTTGCCCAGGCCTATTGATTTCAGTATCTTTCCAATATACCCCCTCCTCACCTCTGACACTGCCACCACTCTAATGCAGGCCTTTATCAGGTCATGCCTGGACTACTGAAATAGCCTGCTTGAGAGTCTGCCTGTCGCACATCTCTTCCCATTCCAATCCATCCTTCATTTGGTCAATAAAGTTATTTTCCTAAAATGCATGGTGGGGTGGGATGGGGTGGAGCAGTTTTCCCCTTTTCAATAAACTTCAGTGCCTCCCTGGATCAAATACAAAATGTTCTGTTTGACATTGAAACTGGCTTCCTGTGCCACAAACAAGATACTGCATCTTAACAGGCGCGTTCTCTGGCTGAGAGAGCCTTCCTGGAATATTTTTCCTCCTCTATTATGAATACAGACCTCCTTGGTTTCCTTTAAGTCCTAACTAAAATCCAATCTTCTATAGGAAGCCTTCCCTAATCCCTCTTAATTCCAATGCCTTCCCTAATTATTTCCTATTTATCTTGTATATAGTTTTGTATGTATTTGTTTACATGTTGTTTCCCCCATTAAGCTATAGACTCTTTGAGGTTAGTGACTATCTTTTGCCTCTTTTTATATCCCCAGCAGTTAATAAATGTTTTTTTTATTGATAATTTATATATGGCATATCTCAAAAGTCTTAGAATAGTTTTTAAGCTATTAAAGCTTAAATATAAGAGTCAGATCAGAGTCCTTAAGTCTTTCACAATTGTTTTCCTTTACAGTATTGTAGTTATGTAAATTGCTCTCCTGGTTCTGCTCACTTCACTACGCATCAGTTCATATAAGTCCTCCGTCCTTTCAACCACTTTTGTAGCCTATTATACATTCCAGTCAAAATGGAACATTCACGATTCTCAGTTCTCATCCTTGCTGATGTTGCTTGTGTACATTTGCAAATGTTATCTCCTATTCCCGGTACACACTCCTTTCCCGTTTTTGTCTATGGAAATCCTTTTCTCCTTCAATGTCTGTCTCTTCCATTAAGCCTTCCCTGACCTCAAGTGAAAGTGATTTTTTCTTCCTTGGATCTTTCAGTTCTTAGTTTTGACTTTTCCTACACATTTGTCATATTTTAATCTGTTTTATAATTGTTTGCATTCATAGTTTCTTCCCCCATTAGATTTTAAATTCCCTGAGATCAAGGAGGACTGTGTTATTTTCCAGGCTCGCATTCCCAATACCTTAATAGTGCCTTTTTTATCTGTGGTTTAGTTGTTTCAGTCATGTTCAACTCTTTGTGATCTCATTTGAGGTTTTCTTGGTAAAGAAAAACCACTGAAGTGGTTTGCCATTTCCTTCTCCAGCTCATTTTCCAGAAGAGGAAACTAAAGCAAATAAGGTTAAGTGACTCACCCAGGGTCTCCTAGCTAGTAAGTGTCTGAGGCCAGATTTGGACTCATGAAAATTAGTCTTGAAGATTTCAAAGCCAGTGCTCTATTCGTTGCACCACCTAGTGCCTTATATGCTTAATAAAGTTTTTTTTTGAATAAATTGAATTTGAATTGCCATCTGTCTAGGTATGAAACCATCTCCCCACCCTTCTAAGTGGCCAGTGCCCTCTTGCTGCATCCTCTTGACTACCCAAGGTTTCCTCTGACTCCCCAGGACTGCCTTCCTCCAGACAGTGCAACAAATTTTGTACATTTCCTTCATTCCTATCCCAAATTGTTACCTATTTATTACCTACATTATTTTGGGCAACTTGCTTACCCCCTCTGGACCTCATTTCCTTTATCATAGAAAATGTTATAGTTTTACTGAGCAGAAAAAACCACAGCTTTTAACCGGTTTCATAATCAATAAAAATTAGTCTATCCTGCCCTCTTCTGTTTCATTTTTGAAATCACATCTTAATTAAACTGCTAGTACCTTCATTACATTGTTAGAATCACAGATTGTATAGAATGTTGGAGTTAGAAGGGACCTGTGGCTCCACTCACAATCCCTGTAAATTCCAGTCAAAACACCCACACTTCTTTAACCATCATTTCATTCTCTGGGTTATCTCCCCCTATAAGAATGTAAGCTCCATGAGGACAAGAACTAAATATCTTTCTATTTATATCCACAACACTTAGCCCAGTGCCTGCGACATAGTAAATGCTAAATAAATGCTTTTACATTCATTCATTTATTTAATTAAAGAGCATATTAAGAAAAATAACAATAAAATACTTCTCCCCTAACCCTAGGGGTCCACTCTCTCACAGGTACACACAACATTAATGAGAAAAGTGAACACATATAAGGAAGCACATACCCAGGAAATACTGTGGCCGAGAGCAAGTTCATGGAGGCACAATTCATGCCTTTGGTGATTCAAGACCCACCGAGACTTTCTGGCAGTGTTATCTGAGACTGTCACTAGTAGGCTTACTCTCTGCTGGTCTCACGTAGCATGCAGTCTCTGCTGTATGCCACATGATAGACTCTTGCCAAAAGCTTTGTTTTTTGTGGATAGATTTTTTTGTTTCATTTTGCTTTATCTCTTTTCAAAAAACACAGTGGTTGAGGGGAGGAGGATCTAAGAGGGCAGAGTAAAAGCAGTGACTTACTTGAGCTCTCCTCCAAACCCTTCCAAATAAACAAATTCCAGAACAGCAGAACCCACAAAAAGACAGAGTGAAACAAATTTCCAGCCCAAGACAACCTGGATGGTTGATTGGAAAGGTCTGTTGCACCGGACTGGGAGAGGAGCAGACCACACAGGCAAATGGAGCCACAGTAAACCTGGAGCAGGCCTCAGGGGACTGTGGTGGTTTCCAGACTTCTTAACCCACCAACACCAAAGATAACTTAGAAGGTCAGTAGGAAAGGTATGTTGGACCTGGGTGAGAGAGGAACATGGTCTGGCCCTCGCTCTGGCACAGCCCTTGGGCTGGATTTGGCTTAAGGAGGGAATAACATACATACTCATTTGAATAGGATGGAGGGAAATATAATTAGTCTTTCACAACATGACTATTATAGAAGTGTTTTGCATGACTACACATATATAACCTACATTGAATTGCTTGCCTTCTCAATGAGGTTGGGTGGGGAGGGAGGAAGGGAGAGAATTTGGAAGTCAAAGTTTTTAAAATGAATGTTAAAAATTGTTTTTACATGCAACTGAGAAATAAGATATACAGGAAATGGAGTATAGAAATCTATCCTGCCCTACAGGAAAATTGAAGGGGAAGGGGATAAGAAAAGGGGGGAGAGATAGAATGGAGGGCAGATTAGGAGAAGGGGTATTCAGAATGCATGCCAACTTGGGATGGGGGAAGGGATGAGATGAGGAGAAAATTTGGAACTTAAAATCTAAAAACTAAAAATAAATAAATTGTGGGGCAGCTAGGTGGCGCAGTGAATAGAGCACTGGCCCTGAAGTCAGGAGGACCTGAGTTCAAATCTGGCTTCAGACCAAACACTTGACACTTGCTATCTGTGTGACCCTGGGCAAGTCACTTAACCCCAATTGCCTAAAAAATTAATTAATTAAAATAAATAATTTTTTTAATTAAATAAATAAATTTATGAATACCACCCAAGATAGGTAGAATTTGAGCTGAGACTGGAAGGAAGTCAAGGAAACTGAGGAGGATGCGAAGAGGGACAGCATTGTGGGTTTGAGATGGAAGAGCAGCTAGTGCAAAGGCCCAGACACAAAAGATGGATCATCTTGTTAATTCATCAATAAACATGTATTAAGTGTCTACTATATGCCAAGTGCTGTGCTAAGCACTGGGGATACAAATATGAAAGATAGTCCTCACCCCCCCCCCATCCCAACCCCTTGAAGAAAATTACAATCTAATGGAAGAGGAAAACACACAAAAGGAAGCTGAAAGAGAGGAGGGAGGGAAGGAAAGTTACAGTAACCAGACGGGACATGACTAAGAAATCTAAAGGAGCACAGCCAGGTGGGAAATGAAGAGTTGGCTGGCCTGGGGACCCTCCTTAAATAGACATGTTGGTAAAAGTTCTTCACTCCACTATTCATTCAGAGTATGTGTTTGAATGCCAAATGTACATTTGCCTAAAAGAGTATTTTATAGAGAACTCACACAAGACCAGCTCACACAGAGGTCAGAAGATGCCATACAAGGACACTCTCAAAGTCTCTCTGAAGAACTTTGGGATGGATTCTATGACATGTGAGACACTAGCACAGAACTGCCCAGTATGGCATGCCCACATCACAGAAGGCGCTGTGCTCTACGAGCACAGCAGAATTGCAGTAGCTCAAAGAAAACATAAGATGCACAGAGTAAGAAACATTTCCATTCCAAATGTTCATATGGACTATTTGTGTGTGACCATGTGTGTACACACATGCATATATCAAGGTAGGTGGTGCAATGAAGGTCGAGCCTCAAGTCAGGAAGACCTGACTCAGACACTTTCTAGCTATGTCAGCCAGACCAGAACCAGCCTCTAGCCCATGAATGGCTAGAGTCAAACAAACAGAGCAGGCTAGCTAGAGACAGCAGAGTCTATTCTGTGACAGAATAGAAGTTTAATTGATTTCAGAGTGAGGAAAATGATGTATGCATACAGAAGCCCCCACCTTCCTAAGAAGGAGGGCTTAACATGTCGGACTAAATGCAGGTGTTATGTACATACTGGGCTGGATGATGACATAATCATTTTTAGATCTTGAGTTACTGTTCCTGTGGGCCCTGTGGGAACAGTATTGTCCCAGGTCTTGGGGGTCATGCCCACTCTGTGGGGCACAGAAGCAGAGTTCTGTGATGGGAACAGAGTACAGTACCTGGCAGTTACAAGGACCAGGGATTGTGAACATGTCAGAGATGTGATGGATGTTGGTTCTCAGGTCCCCAGAAAGTAGGGGGAACTAAATTCCTTAGTGAACAACTGGTGCTGGTCCAAGCAATACATTTTGTCAGAGTACAAAGGATATCGTTATGCCAAGCACAGGGCATAGCCCATAGGCTTTAGCTCTGGAAAGCAAGATATCTCCAAAATATTTTGATATTTCCCCCTTTAGGTCAAAGGGAGGTGGTCTGAAAGAACTCCTACCCTTAAGGCCAATGAAGGAGAAGCAGGTATATGTCACAGGATATGCCCAGGGGTTTAGTTCTTTGAGGGGATCTATCGGGGAAATGTGTCCCAGATAATTTATTGCTAGCCATTGTTTGAGTTGGAGGGCGCCAAGAATGTCAGAGTGGCCTTGGTGGTTGGGTACATAACAAAAGGGGGAAAGATAAAAAACTAGGACAGTAGATTCGGCCCTCATCCAGAATCTTGGGACAGCTATCTCATCTGGCTGTCAGATGCTTCCAGGTCCATCCACTCAGGACCAGGGACTTTTCTTTAGATGATCCAGTTTCCCAGCCACATAGGGCTGGGTTTAAACAATGCAATAAAATTTTCCTCACAATTTCCATAATTACATTAAGTCAGCTGATTGGCCTAAGAAATTAAATGAGAACTTTTTTGGAGTTTTGCAGAAGCCACAAATGACATGTGAAGGCCAGCAGATGACACAGAGCCTATAATCAAATACTTATCCCAAATTTTATAATAAGGTACTATAAACACCCCATAAAAGAAAAAGAAAAAACTCAGATTTCCCTGGTACGGAGGGCCAAAAAATTTTACTAAAATTTTCCAGATCATGGGAGCATCACACCCTTAACCCCCATGATGTGGAAGGAATAACCATATTTTTGTATGTGTGGGGTTTTTTTTTTTTTTGGTCTGTGTTTTCTTTCACAGTATGACTAATATGGAAAAGTGTTTTGCATGTTTATGTATAATCTATATCAAATTGCTTACCTTCTCAAGAAAGGAAGAGAAGAGGGAAGGAGATAATTTAGAACTCAAAATTTTAAAAAATGAATATTAAAGATTGTTTTTACAAGTAATTGGGAAAAAATAAAATATTATTCAAACCTTAGATATATAAAAACTAGCTATTACAATCAATCCATCAGTTTTTAGTAAGGAACTATCAAATGCCAGGCACCGCACTAGATTCTGGGGATACAAAGAAAAAACAAATAGCCCTGTCTACAACAAATTGTCATTTGAGTCCTAAAGCTCATTGGTATGAGATTCTCTGATCGATGGTGAAGATCAATGCCCTGCACCTATATGAGGGGTGGGCAAGGCGGGGTTGGCAGAGCAGGAGCTCCAGGCTCTTTGGGACTCTCTTCTAGTTTCTTTGGGCTCTGCAGTTGCTTTTGGCTCTTCTGGCTTCCAGCTTCGAAAGAAGATGGACAATGCCAACCCCACTTCAGTTGTGGAAAGGAAAATAAGACTAAGAATAAGTTGATATGAGAGAAGCTAGTAGTCTCCTTTCCAGTGTTTTCCGAACATTTCCTAGTATCTTGTTCATGCCTCCTACTGTATGTTCCAGTCAACTCAGTACCACTTTTAGGCCTGGGCAAGAATAGCCCTTACTCCAGCCCCTTGTCTTTGGGGACCCTGAGGTGTGGAGAATAGTAGCAGCAACTTCTCAGAGTCCAATGACATGATCTGCTATCACTCAGACACCTGCCCAATCTGAGATAAGGACATAAGCATTAACCCTGATTTTATAGTTGACTCTGCCCTTGAAATTGGCCAGTAACCTGGTGCCCCCAGGTGACTATTGGGTGTCTGAAAGAGGAGAACCTTAGACATCTTGGCCAACCTGGAGTTTTAGGTATGGATGAACACCAGAGGATGACCAGGGTAGCTTCAGGGTCCTCAGTGGCTTCCACCATATTTGCTGGGACCTAGTAATAAGCTCTCCAGCTGCTTCCCTGGCTCCAATTTCCACGAGGGTAGCTAGGTATGGGTGGGAAACCCTTGAACTCTGCCTAAACCCCTAGTATACTTGCTTACCTGCTGACATCAGCTCTGGAATTTTGACACTATAGTCAGGAATCCCATCCACCCATTGAAGGAAATATGAGACCAAGTAGCAACCAATCTTAGCATCTCCCACCCTGCTAAGATTGATCTTTGCCTTTTCAGAGAAGCTTGGACATTTACAAAGGAGATTTATCATCAATACCATATTCTCAATATCATAGGCTCAATCTGTTTTCATATGCAGTGAATGACAATTAAATTTTAAAAAGAAATAATTGGTCCAGAGCTCAAACACATGGTTATAACAATAGGCAACAGTAGTTATAACATCAGCAACAGCTTTGGGAGCTCTCAGCTCAGAAACAGTAAGGGGATTGGTGAACTGGTCAGAAAGAGATTACAGGAGACCCTTTTCTGGCACTGGGTGCTGACTGGTAACTCTATTGTCCATGTGCGGTTCTGAGTCACAATTCCAGAGTGGAGAGGAGCACTTGAGATCAGTCACAAGGGACCAGGGGCCCTGATCACAATTCCAATACAAAGAGAGCATTAGTGTGTGCAGCTGCAGGAGATCAGGGACCCTTCCTTGGTAAAGACTAGAACAGAAACCAAAGAGCAGTGACAGTATTTCTCCCAGGATCACACCACCATCAAAGCACCAAAACTTGCAGATCCCCAGAACTAGCTCTGAGAAAAGTAGCATGAAAAAGTCTAAGCTTGGGACAGTGCCTCCCCACCCCCAGGTGAGTAGAGTACAATTTTATCATAAAGTTCAAAGTCAAGAAATAGGGTGGGAAAATGAGCAAAGAATAAAAGAACTTGAACATAAAAAACTGTTATGGTGGCAGGGAAGACCACGACATAAACTCAGAAGAAAAAGCTACTATGGTGGCAGGGAAGACTAAGACATAAACACAAATGGACTAATTTTATGAAGGAACAAGACCAAAAAAAGCCCCTGAAAATCCAAAGAAGTACTGTGATGAAAATGAAGAAGGGGAGAAAGTGAACTCCATTGTTTTAGCTACTGCAGCTTTTGATCCATGGTGCCTGGAAGAAAGACTAACACACACTTACTACTAGATGATAGATCAGTGGCAGAAAAGCAAGAACTGTGGCTCAATAATTCTTCACAATTGAGTTTGAATCTCATTGGGATTGACTCATTGGAACTAAGTGATAGTGTGAGTCAAGTGCCAGAGCTTCAGAAAAAGTCTCAAAGAAAAAAACTAATTCTCTGAATTTGAAATTCAAAATTTTAAAAAACAAATTTTTAAAATTGCTCTTATCTATATTGGGAAATATAAATTATTTAAAAATAAAAGTTAAAGGGGTGATATCAGAAAAACATGGTGAGATCTATTTGAACTGATGCAAAGTGAAGTGAGAAGAACCAGGAAATCATTGTGCACAGCAATTGCACTGTTGTAATGACACTCAACTGTGAAAGACTTGGCTATTCTGATCAATACAATGATCCAGGAGAATTTCAAAGGACCCATGATGAAAAATGCTATTGACCTCCAGAGGTGAATCAATGAACTCTGAGTACAAAATGAAGTATAATTTTCTCAGTCTTTATTTTTCTTGCTTTAAAAAAAAAACATGGCTAATATGAAAATCTGTTTTGCATGATTTTGCATGTATAATCAATATCATTTTGCTTGCCTTCTCAGTGGGTGGGTTGAGAGAATGGGAAAGAGGGGAAAAATTGGGCACTCAAAATTTTTAAAAAAAGAATGCTAAAAAGTAATAATAAAAATTTTAAGAATAAAAATAAAAATAAAAAATTTATGTTTCCAATATGATCTATGCTCACATAACCCTATGACTGATATTCTACTTAAAAACATGGAGCTAAAAATTTCAAGGAACCTCACAGGTCAGCTAATTTACATAATAATAATAGCTAATATATAGTGCTTTAAGATTTACAAAGCACATTACAACTCATCTGATTTTATCATTTACACTGAACGAGAATTCCTTCCACAACATATATGATCAATGACCATCCAGATTAATCTCAAAAATCTCCAGTGAAAGAGAACAAACTACTTCTTGTGGCAACCTGTTCCACCTTTGGACAGCCCTAATCATGGGGCAGATTTCCTTATATAATGTCTAAAATTGACTCCTTGAACCATTGCCCTTAATTTTTCCTTCTCAGACCTAGCAAAACAAGTCTAATCCCTCTTTCATGTGATTTTCCTTAAGATGCTTCAAGACCACCATCATCCTTAAATCTTCTTTCCTTCAGACTAACCATCTCCAGTTCCTTCCATCAACCTTCATTTGGCCTTAAGCGTTCTGATTGCCATCCCATAGATCCTTTTGAATTTATCACTATCTTTCATAAAATGTGGCATCCAGAACTGGACACAGTTCTTTAGATGTGGTCCCACCAGGCAGGGTACAACAGGATTGTCACCACTCTAGCCCTAGACACTATGTATGCCTCTCTTTCTAAAATCTAATATCACATTGTTTTTCTTGGTACCGTATTTTATTCTTGAATAAGTTTAATTGGCCTTCCACTAAAATACACAGGTCTTTTTTAAGGTGAATTATTGTCTAGCCATGCCTTTCCTATTTTGTACTTGCAAAGTTGTTTGTTTTAACCAAAGATTAAGGCTTTTATATTTATCCCTAATAAACATCTTCAATTTGATTCAGACTATAAGGATATTTTTTAATTGTATGCTTTCCCTCCCAGGATCACAACTTTTGTAAATCTGATAAATTTACTATTTATCTACTTATCTACTTCATTGATAAAAATTATAAACAACACAGGGCCATGCACAAATCTCTGAAACACTACAATGGGGTCTCCTCCAAATTAATTTTGAACCATTCATGACAATTCTTTGGATTTGACAATTGAACCAATTCTAATCTACCCAATTATACTATGGTGTAGACCACATCTTTCCATCATTTCCACATAAATAACTTGAGAGACCATGTCAAATGCTTTATTAAATCTAGGTTAAATATATCAGGGCAACTAAGTGACAGAGTGGAAAGAACACTGGGTTTGGGATTAGGAAGACTCATCTTCATAAGTTTAAATCTGGCCTCAGACACTAGTCCTGTGACCCTGGGCAAGTCATTTAACCTTGTTTGCCTCAGTTTCCTCATCTGTAAAATGAGCTAGAGAAGAAAATGGCAAACCACTCTAGTATCTTTGCCAAGAAAACCCTAAAAAGGACTTACAAAGAGTTGGACATGACTGAAACAAAACAACAACAATATTGTATCTACAATAGCAGCTAGATGGAGTAATGGATAGAGTGCCAGCCCTGGAATCAAGAAGAAATGAGTTCAAATTCTGTCTCAGATACATACTATGTCACCCTGGGCAAGTCACTTAACTTCTGACTGCCTCAGTTTCTTTATCTGTAATATTAATAGATAATAATAGAATCTACCTCTCAGGGTAATTATGAGGATCAAATGAAATAACATTTGCAAAGCATTTAGCATAGTGCCTGGGACATAAAAGACACTTAATAAATGCTTTTTAAACAATTAGTTCCTTGATCTAACAATCTAAAAATCTTGTCAAAAAAAGGTAATGAGATTAGTCTACAATCAGTTATTGGTGAAAGCATGCTGGCTCTTTGTTTCACTGCTTCCTTTTCTAGAATTTTGCCAGGAAAAAAAAAAATAAGAATGAATAAGAATAGCAAGCATAGGGGCAGCTAGGTGGTGCAATAAATAGAGCACAGGCCCTGAAGTCAGAAGGACCCGAGTTCAAATCCGGGCTCAGACCAAACACTTGACACTTACTAGCTGTGTGACCCTGAGCAAGTCACTTAATCCCAATAGCCTAAAAAAAAACTAAAAGAAGAATAAAAAAAAAAGAATAGCAAGCATTTATGTAGCACTTCAGAGAATAAGAATAATAAGCTCTCTTCCATTATTTTGGAGAACCTCAACCCTCAGATCCAATTTTTTTCTATTGTGCCAATTACTTCTTCTGTGCATACAATGAATTGTTTTCTTGTCTCTTATTTCTCTCTTGAACCATTTAGTTCCATGCTCTTTTGGGAATTTACAAGGTCCCCAGCTTTAAGGTGTGGATTCATTTTCCTTCGTCTTAAAATTTTTATTCAGGGGCAGCTAGGTGGCGAAATAGATAGAGCATCAGCCCTCAGACACATAACACTTACTAGCTGCGTGACCCTGGGCAGGACACTTAACCCCATTGCCTAGTCAAAACAAAACAAAACAAAACAAAACAAACAACAACAACAACAAAAAAAACAAGAATTAAAAAAAAATTTATTCAGACGTGCTTGGACTCATATGCCCTAGAGGCCATCTTTTCTTCTGCTAAGCATTTTTAAGTTTGCAGAGTGCTTACATATAGATCATCTCATTCTATTCCACAACAATACTGTGAGGTAGGTACTGTTATTTTTCTCATTTTACAGTTGAGAAAACTGAGGCTGAAAGAAGTTTAGGGATTATACAAGCTTCTGCAGCTAGTGAGCATCTGGGGCAAGATTTAAACTAAGGTGTTTTGTCTCTGTGGCAGAGAGGCGGCACAGGGGATAGATTTCCATGCCTAGAGTTAGGAAGATCTGAGTTCAAATTAGACCTCAGACACTTATTAGCTGTGTGACCCTGGACTCATCATTTAATCCTGTTTGCCTTAGTTTCCTCATCTGTAAAATGAGCTGGAGAAGGAAATAGCAAACCACTCCAGCATCTTTGCCAAGAAAACCCCAGATGGAGTCATGAAGAGTCAAAAATAACTGAACAACAAGAAACTTCTGTCTCTAAGTCTAGCACTCTATCCACGATGACACCAAATTTATCTTACAGTTTGCTCACTTTTTTTTCTTTACTTTTTGTAAATTAGGAAAATATTTGTCCTCCCATACTGTAATAATTTCTATTTCTCCAATATCATGTAAAGATTATTGGTTATGTCTCAATGGTCACATTTGTCCATTTTTTTTATGCACCAAAGGATGAGAAACTAAGTGGATATTTAAAGCCAAATACAAATGCCTTTATAAATTATTCCTCTATTCTATCTGTGTGAACTAATTATATTTTTATTGCATGATGGTCTGAAAGGAATGGATTTATTGCTTCTGCCTTTTTGCGTTTATTTGCATTATTTCTGTTCCCCAAAACATGGTTAATTTTTATAAAAATTCCTTACAACTATGACAAATACATATATATTTTTAGCAGTCCCATGTATGAGATGCCATAAGTCTTTCGGTTTTAGTTTCTTTAGCAATTTATTGAATTCTATATTTTCCTTTTTGTTTGTCTTTCTGATAATTTGTTCAAAATTGAGAGGGACATTAAAGTTGCATGCTATTATTTTTTATCTGTCTTCTTCTAATTCAGATAATTTTGCCTTTATGAATTTAAAGGCTAAGGTATTTGGAGTACATGTTTCATATTGTTATTATTCTGTTGTCTAGTTCCTTTCAGTACAATGTAATTTCCTTGTTTATCTCTTTTTGTGTTTTTAATTTTTGTTTTTTGCTTTGTCTGATAGCATGATTCCAACTCCTACTTTTTTGAATTTATCTGGTGCAAAGTACATTTTGTTCCAGTCCTCATTTTATTCTCTCAACATATTTGCTTTTTGGTTATGTTTCTTGTAAGCAACAAATGGTAGGGGTTGATTTTCTTATCCAATCTGTCACCCACTCTTATTTTATTAGCTTGTTTATTTGACTTGTATTTTAAATTAGGAGTTAGTATTCTTTTTTCTTCCATTTGTCCATTTAATTTTTTTCTAAATTAGGATTTTTTAAGATTTTTACTTATTTCTCTGTAAAGATGGGTTTTTTTTTCTTCAGTTATTTTTGCTTAATCTACTTTAAGGCAACTCTCTTCCTATAGACTCTCCTTCCCTCACTCTCAAGCTGTCCCTTCCCATTTGTCACCCCTTTCCCTAGTTTTGGAGTTTTACTGAACTTGTTAAGTCCTTCTTATTTCTTTTTTTAAACTGGTTATCTAAATTTTATCCTTTTCTCCTCAAAGTTTAATTAATTAAATAAAATCCCCCTTCTCCCCTTGAATTTTTTGTTTGTTAGTTTTTTTAATTTTCTGAACATTTTTCTAAAAACAGGATTTTTCCCCTCATTCTCTTCGTTAATTCTGTTCCCTTTTTGTGTGTTCTAGACTTGTGTTCTTTGATTCGTGGTTCCTTGTCTATTCCTTCCATAGTCTACTCTATTCCTCATGCAATTTAAGTTTCCAAGGTAACTATTTTTAGTTTCCTCTATTAAATGGTTTCTATGTTATTGCTTCATTGATCTTGCCTCCTGTCCTTTTTTGCTGTCCTGCCCCACTCTCACAAATCTTGTTTCCTGCAGGAGATAGAGAGGAAAGAAGTATTGCCCCAGGGTAGAAATTTTCCTGTGTCCCTAACTGTGTGGTTCATTACTACTTCCTCCATTTCTCATGATCATTTTTTCCCATTTGCCATTGAATCTCCTTTTTTGGGTCTGTGTCCTCCCACCTTTCTGGGTGTCAGGTGCCTTCACAAGCTTTGATTCTCTTCTCCTGAGGCAGAATACTGTCCATAAAGACAGTACTATCCAGAGGTAGAATCTTTCTAAACACCAAATCTTTGGAGATTGTAACCACTGTTTGCTTCCAATTTCCCACTATAAACTATGTGTTCTTTAGTGGAACTGCTTGCCACCACTGACTTCAGGTTTTCTTCTTTCTTTCCTTCTATTTCAATTCCTCCCTTAGCCACCTCACCCATTCTCCCATAGCCCCTCTTCCTGAAAGACTACAGAAATTATGGTCATACCATTGACATGATTAGGGTCCATCACATTTACCTGTTTAACTTCTTCTTCCCTTTTATGTGTCCTCTCATTATTCAATTTAGTTCCACCCCCCAAAAAAAAAACCACAACTTCCACAACAAAAAAACATTGATTCATCTGTAGGTCAAGGGCTATGAAGTTTAGATCATAATGTTTCTGGTCTATCCCTCCACCATAAGCCTTGTCTCTTTGTGATCTCTTAGAAAGACATCTTTCAATGGTCACTTTCTTGTTCTTTTGTTTGTATGGTCCTTAGTTACTGCATTTGCTTATACTTCCTGCATTTGTGTTTCCTCACATGTTTGAAAAGCAAATAGTTTGCTCAGGTTTGATTTTCTTTTCTTTTTTTATTTGAACATCCATAATTTTCATGACCCAAATGATTTCTAATTTAGTTCTCTGAAACCAGAATGGTTGCAGCACAATGCAATATCTTTTCAGGAAGAGCAAACTTTTTCTTTCATATATATATTTTGTATATATATATATGTATATATATATATATATATATATATTTTTTTTTTTGCTGAGGTAGTCAGGGTTAAGTGACTTGCCCAGGGTCATACAGCTAGTAAGTGTCAAGTGTGGGAGGCCAGATTTGAACTCAAGTCCTCCTGACTCCAAGGCCAGAGCTCTCTCCACTGTGCCACCTAGCTGCTCCTCTTTCCCATATTTCTACCTCCTTCTCAGGGCAAGGCAGCCCGAGTTCAGATTTGTTTCTTGTTCCATGGAATGCTGGGGTAAGGGCAGGGGCAGAGTGTGCTGGCAGAGAGTGCAACAGCACTTAGAGGATTACTGAGTGGATCCAAGAACAAAAGCCTGGGGGTGCCATTAGGGGCTATGGGGCAGGAGCTACTAATAAACACATTTGGGATTAGAAATTAGCCTTCTCTGCTGCTAATTCAACAGGTTGTTTCCTTGTTAGGGTTTCTGATACTTTAGTCTGTGGAGAAAGCTGTATAACTTCATCTCTTGCACATAATTCTTATGCTGGAGAGTTTGAGGAAGTCTTGAGGATTGGAGAAAATGTCTAGTTCTCCATCTTATTGGTCAGGTGACTATTTTTAATGATCCCTCTTCTCTCCTCCTGTGGAGTAGTTGCATATGAATGTTTTGTATGATCCAGTTGCATTCTGCTTACCCATAAATGTCGGAAAGTGATACAATTCCTTCGATGCTGGGCACAATACCAATTTTTAGCAAGCTGTTGCTGTTTCTTTACCAAGAATGGTCTTTGAATTGGAATTGCTATTGTTTGTTGTTTAGTCTTTTCAGTCATGTCTGACTCTCCATGACCCCTTTCGGGTTTTCTTGGCAAAGACACTGGAGTGGTTTGCCATTTCCTTCTCTAGCTCATCTTACAAATGAGGAAACTGAGGCAAACAAGGTTACGTGTATTGCCCAGGGTCACACAGCTAGTAAGTATCTGAGGCTAAATTTGAATGCAGGAAGATGAATCTTCCTGACGCTAGGCCAGCACTCTACTGCACCATCTAGCTGAACTGAAAAAGATGTATCAAAAAGAGCTAACGGTGAACTGATATGCAAGAAAAATAAAGGTAAATAAAGAACATTCAACTGCCCTGGAAGATATTTACTCCTAAAATTTAATCCTAGAATCCTTTGATTTCTCAGCTTTTGCAGTTTGGATTCTGACCCCCACCATTTTACTGAAACTCAATGATCTCTGGAGTATTTTTCTGTCTTGAGTCTCCTTGTTCTATACACAGCTTTTAAGAGGCAAAAGGGAAGGATAGATCGTGCCTACTATTTGCCAGGCACTGTGCTAAATGCTTTACAAATATTATCTCATTGAATCCTCACAATAACCCTGCAGGGTATGTGCTGTTGTTATCCTCATTTTACAGTTGAAGAAACTGAAGCTGACAGAGGTTAAGTGGCTTGCCCTGACAGAGGTTAAGTGACTTGTCCAAAGTCACGCAGCTAGTAAGTGTCTGATACCAGATTTGAACTCAGGTCTCCTTGACTCCAAGCCCAGCTCTCTCCACCTCAAGACCTAGCTTCTCCCTCTTCATCTTGGTTCTCTTCCTTTCTGTCCGACCATTCCTCAGTTTCCCTTATTGGATCATCATCCATCTCTGGCACATTAAGTGAAGGTGTCCCACAGTCATGTGTTAGCTAATGTTTAACAACTGGCTGTCCAAAAAAAAGTACACAACATACACTTTTAAGATCAATTTGAATTATTAATACATCTTCCAGCACTTTTGTAAGTAGGGATAATCAAAAACAAACAAACAAACAATAAATCAAGCCTGATTTATAGCATTTGTGGATTATATAATTATATAATTATATAAAGGTATAAATGTTCAAACTGAAAATTTAACAATTGGCTCTCTTAAATTGGTTTGAGAAGACTCTAGAGCATTTTTCTCATACTGTCCCAAACCTATATCTTGGACTCTTCCCTCTTCTCTCTTGCAGATTCATTAGCACCCAGGTATACAATTATCATTTCCCCAAAAATGTGTTCCAAGTGCTATATAGAGCCCTCAGCTTTCCTGAACTCATATGTTGCCAAAGATATGTTGCTAAATATCTTTATCTTCCATAAACATTTCATACTCAAAATATCCAAAACAGAACTCATTTTCTCAAACCCACCCTCCTCCAAACTTCCCCAGTTTCTGTTTAAGGATACCTATCATCCTTCCAGTTACATGAGTTAGCAACTGTATAGTTTTCCTCAGATCTTCTCTCTCCCTCACACTCTATTTCAGTCACTTGCCAAGTCATTGATTTATCTTCCACAGTGACTCACATATCCATCCTTTCTCTTCATTCACATTGCTACTACTATAGTCCAAAACTTAATCACTCCTCACCCATATTATTGCAATAATCTCCCTAAGCAACAGGCATTTATTAAAGACTTATGACGTGCTAGGCACTGTGCTAAGCATTGAGGATGCAAAGAAAAAGGGGGGGAGGACAAAAACACATTCCCGTTCATACTCTAATATTAGCTCACACCTTAATAAAGGTGAGAGAAAATGTAAATAACTATGTACATACAAGATATATAAAGTAAATGTGTCCAGAGAGAAGGTACTAGCAGTGGAGGAGAGACAGAAAGGTCTTTTGCAGAAGACAAGATTTCAGCTGAGTATTGAAGGAAGTCAGAGAAGCCAGGAGGCAGAGATAAAAAGAGAGAACATTATGGGCATGGTGAACACGCAGTGAAAATGCAGTCAGGAGATGGAGTGTGATGTGTAAGGAGCCAGGTGGTCTATGGTCAATGATCATGGAATATGCCAAGGGGAGTAAAGGGTTAGAAGACTGGGAAGATAGGAAGAAGGCAGGTTGTGAAGGGCTTTTAAAGTGAAATAGAAGGTTTTATATTTGATCCTGAAGGTAATAGGAAGCTACTGGTGCTGCCTGAGCAATGGGATAACATACAGACTTATATTTTAGGAAAATCACTGTGGACTGATGTTGGGAAAGGCTTGCTTCAGGGAGGACAGCCAACAGGCTATTGCAATAGTCTAGGCATGATGTGATAAGGACCTTCACCAGGGTGGCTGTTATGTAACTGGAAAGGAGACATATACAAGAGAAATTGTGAAGTTAGAAACAAAATTTAGCAATGGATGACACATATGGTATGAGTGAAAGCGAGAAGTCAGAGATGAAGCTGAGGTTGTGAACCTGGGTGACTTGGAAGATGGTGGCAGTCTCTACAGTAATAGAGAAGTTAGGAAGAAGCAAAGAGGGAATGATAATGAGTTCGGTTTTGGACATGTTGAGCTTGAGGTGCCTACAGGACATCCAGACTGAGAGATCCAAAAGGCTTTTGGTGACATGAGACTAGAGGTCAAGAAAGAGTTTAGGACTGGACATTTGAGAATCATCCTTGATTGAACCCACGAGAACTGATGAGTTCACCAAGCAAGATAGTGTAGAGGGAGAAGAGGAACCCAGAATAGAGCCTTGGGGGAACATCTACTGTTAGTGAGCATGACCTGGAGGATGATGCAGCAAAGGAAGCTGAAAAGGGGGAAGTCAGACTGGTAGGATGGGAACCTGGGAAGAGCAGTGTCACAAAAACATAGAGATGAGAGAGTATCTAGGCAAAAAGCTAGACTGTCAATGTCAAAGACTTCAGAGACATCAAGAAGGGTAAAGATTAAGAAATTCACAAGGGAGACCAGAGTGGAGTTAAGAGAAGACACCAATAAGTAAGGCAGTGGGGCAGCTAGGTGGTGCAGTGGATAGAGCACTGGTCCTGGAATCAGGAGGACCAGAGTTCAAATATGGCCTTGGACACTTGACACTTTCTAGGGCAAGTCACTTAACCCCAATTACCTCACCAAAACAAACAAAAAAAAGTAGGGCAGTGTTGATACCATATAAAATTTAAGGTATGTTAAAATGTATATTAATAATGTAAAACATTATATAGTATATTATATACAATAATGTATATTAAAAAGTTATATGTAGTGAATTTATGGTTTCACACACAATCTTCACTTTGTGGCTTTCATTGTATACAAAAATATTCATTTAAAAATTTTTCTAGTTCATAACTGAAAAAAAGAAAGAAAGAAAGAGTCCTAAGGAGTTGGATAAACTGATCATGAGGTACATTTACATAAAACCAAGGGTACTTTTTAAGAAATTTTTATGTTTTATCCAGGTTACCTTGAGATGAGATCTCACAAAGGGAATAAGGGAAAATATTTCCTTTCAGGCTTAAAATCTGATTTCACACTTCCATGTTGAACTGAATGAATACTCCACAATCAAGAATGCTAAATTGCTTTGAATACGTGTGAAATACCCACCTGGGAAGATTCATGAAGTTAAATATCAAAAACCTTCAGCAATTAGTTGGGTATTACAGTATTTCTTCCTACAATACTTCTTTAATTCATTTCAATTCGATTAAACAAACAATCCTGAAGTATCAACTCTAAGAAGGCCTTATGCTAATTGCTGAGGCACAGATACAAAGATGAAGTAACACAAAGCTCCTTCCCACCCTCAAAGATTTTACAATCTAATGGGGATAATAAGATATGCACACAATTAATAAATATACAAAGCAGTTTTTGAGACAACCTATATAAATAACTTTACAATCATTAAGGTGCTATGTAAATACCAATTATTATATTGTTGTTACAATAAAGGCATAAATAGCATGCTTATCAACCAAATTTGCAAATCAAAAACTGAAAGGAATAGTTAATATTGTTTTTCAGTCTTTTTTTAAGCCCTGTCCATGACCCCATTTGGGGTTTTCTTGACAAATATGCTGGAGTGTTTTGCCATTTCCTTCTCCAGCTCTTTTTACAGATGAGGAAACTGAGGCAAATAGGGGTAAATGACTTGCCCAGGGTCACACAACTAGTAAGTATCTAAAGCCAGATTTGAATTCAGGAAGATGAGTCAAGGGCTATATTCCAAAGAGATCATACAAATGGGAAAAGGACCCACAGATACAAAAATATTTATAGCAGCTCTTTTTGTGATGGCAAAGAATTGGAAATTGAGAGGATGCCCATCAATTGGGGAATGGCTGAACAAGTTGTGGTATATCAGTGTAATGGAATACTATTGTGCTATAAGAAATGATAAGCAGGCAGATTTCAGAAAAACCTGGAAAGACTTGCATGGACTGATGCCTAGTGAAGTGAGTAGAACCAGGAGAACCTTGTACACAGTAACAGCCATGTTGTGCAATGATTAATGTTGATAGACTTAGCCCTTTCTAGCAATGCAAGGATCTAAGACATCTCCAAAGGTCTCATGAGGGAAAATGCTATCCACATCCAAAGAAAGAATTATGGAGTTTGAATGCAGATTGAAGCATACTATTTGCTATTTTTTTCTTCTATTTTGTTTTGTTTTCTCTTTCTTGTGGTTCCTCCTATGGGTTCTACTTCTTTCCTACATGACTAATGTGCAAATATGTTTAATAGGAATGTGTATGTATCGCCTGTATCAGATTGAGTGCCATCTTGGAGAAGTAGGGGGAAGATAGAGGAGAAAAATTTTAAACTCAAAAGCTTACGGAAGTAATTGTTGATAAATCAAAATAAATTAAGGGAAAAAAAAAAGAAAAAAATGAGTCTTCCTAATTGCAATCCAGACATTCTATCCACTGTGCCACCTAACTGCCCAATAATTAACATGTTCCCTGACAAAACCAGGATTCTAAGACTGAGAGAGGCTTGATTAGAACTTCCATTGTCTCCCTTATGAGAGTTTCTAAATGTGACTTTCCTCTTAAAACTTGGGGACAGCTAGATGGCACATAATGCTTGACCAGGAATCAGGAAGACTCATTGACCTGAGACACTTATTAGCTGTGTGACCCTGGGCAAGTCACTTAACCCTGTTTGCCTCAGTTTCCTCATCTGCAAAATCAGCTGGAGAAGGAAATGGCAAAACACTATAGTATCTTTGCCAAGAAAACCCCAAATGGAGTAATTAAGAGTCAGACACTACTGAACAGCAACTTAGATCTCCTGTTTCTTTGGTATCTGTGAGTAGTCTCTCTGTCTAGTGGTGCTAGATGGTGGTGCTGGTGCTAGATGTTTCCTCACTCATGGATAAGCTTCTCTCCAGGAAAGTGAGTCTCTCCCGTTTGCTTCTCTAATTTAAAGGTCAAGCTCAATAGACAAAGAGAGTGGAAACTCAGTGATAGGTGAAATTTGAATCATAGAAATCTTAAAGCTGTTAAAGGATCATAGGGGTCATTTAGTTCAACCTGTACCCAATTTGGGAATTCCTTTTATAACATCTCATACAAGTTGTATGAGCCAGCCTTTCTTTGAACACCTCCACTAACATGGAATTCAGTACTTCACGAAAGAGATCATTCAATCTGGGGGCAGCTCTAGTTATTAGAAATCTTTTCCTTACATGGAGCCAGCATCCATCCAAATTTCTTTTCACAGGTCTGAAGCTACAAAAAACAAGTCAACACCATCTTTCACATAATGATCCTTAAAATACTTCAAGATAATTATCATGTTCTCCAATCTCTACTTTTATCTTGTCCAGGCTAAAAATTCAAAGTTCCTTTATGGAACTAAATCTGAATTCCTTTGATGGCATGATTTTCAGATCCCTCTCCATCCTGGTCACCTTATCCTATTTACACTGAAAGGCACTGTCCCAGGCCCTGAGAATACAAGGTAGAATGTGATAAGGAAAAGAGTCAGAAAAATGCTATAGTAGAATATGAGGAGATAGAAATCACCTTAAATTGGTGGGGGAAGGATCAAGGAAAGCTTCATGTTGGAGGTAGCCCCTAATCATGGAACTTGAAGGGAGAGAATTTCAATAATAAGTTAGTCAGAGAGTGTCTTCAAGGCATGGAGGAATAGCTTGTGAAAATGCCCAGAGGAAGGAAAACACAAGAAAGATTGGGAAACAATTTTTGATATATTTTTCCTCTTTCAGTCCAAATTGAGTTCCCTTCCCCTTCCAGTATGTTTTGATCTGTTTCCAGTCCCACACTTAGCTCTCCTAGCTAACATAGGAGAACATTTATTCTGAATCCACAGCCTTCTTCCTCCAGGCTAGACACAAGAATTCCCCTAGCTCTCTTATTATTCTCTGTGGAGCCTGAAGGAGGCCTGTTTATTTAGAAATATTTAACACCTACAAAACAATTCACGGGATTATAACAAATGAGCTGGCCCAGGTGTGGGGGCTCGGGATAAAAAAGAGATGCATTTCACCCTCAGAAAACATGCATTCTCTTTTCAGTATTAGTCTAGCAGGCACACTCTGGGACAAACATCACCATTGATGATCACCTTTGAACTTCCTTCAGGGTTTGCTGGCACATTTGGCCCACCCACTACGCATGCCTATAATTACTAGCAGGGTGCATATGAGTTTCTGCATTTTCCCTTTCTTCAGAAAGGAAGCATAGATACTAAATATTTCCCCAAGAACCAAACTTGAAACCAGAACGGCTTTCTATAGCAGTGCATTATTTGGCCACTAGGTGGCAATCCCTACCTGTAGCAAAGAAAAATATTTACCAGCCATTTGCAGTTTGAGATAAAGGTTGAAAACCTACTGGTAAGGAAACAATTGGGAGTAGGCAGAACCCAATGGGAGACAGCCCAGAGTTAGTAACTAAAAAAACAGCAACCCTGCAACCTGAGCCTCTGAACGCAGAAAGAACCCACTTCAACTGTGATGGCCTTCAAGATGAAGATGTTGACAGGACATAGATACTTTTAGGAACTAAGGCAACTTCCTATGTTTTAGTTCCAGAGTATGTGATTGGGTTGGGGGTACAAAATGACTTAGTCGGGGCTACAAAGTGACTCAGTGGATCAATCAAGCATGTGTAGTACAATATGTTAAGCACTTGGGATACGAAGAAAGGCAAACAAAAAAAACCAGCCCCTACCAAAAAAGTGTTTACATATTGGGACAGTTAGGTGGCACAATGGATAAAGCACCAGCCCTGGGGTCAGGAGTACCTGAGTTCAAATCCAGCCTCAGATACTTGACACTTACTAGTGTATGACCCTGGGCAAGTCACTTAACCCCATTGCCTAGCCCCCCCCAAAAGGGTTTACATATTAATGGGGGAGGCAACATGTATGTAAAGATGTACCTCAGAAGAAAAGTAACCTGAGGACTCAGGAGAAATAAAGAAATGTCACCCTTTTGGATAGCTATGGCAAGTTTCTTGGTAAAGAAGCAGGCAGATGGCATCCTAATTAAACTTCTCATAACACAATCAATCAGTTCACTAGATGGCCATTAGTATCCAGGATTTCTGAGATAGACAATATATCACTGAATTGGCTTTTCCTCTCCCCTTCAAGATCCCCAAGTTTAGTGAAACTCTTTTGGGTAACTGACTTCAACTCACAGCCTAAGCACAGACTTTCTCTTTCTTATTACAAAAGACAGAGATTCAGTGCCAAAAGCACTTAACCAAGACAGGAAATAACGTAAATCACAAGAAAGGAAATCAAGAAGGAAAATATTCTCTGCACTCAAAGTAGTATAATCTTCTATGCCTACTTAGGAGTTACAATATAATTCTCCCTTAATCCTGATTCCCCTAGGGATTCCCAAGAGAAGATATCATCACTTCAGAACACTTAGGCCCCAGTGGTAAACATTTAAAGTGTATTGACATTTACTTTTTAGAGTTTCTTTCTTGGACTGGAGAATGCTGAAAGCTGTTGGATTATTTCTGAAACATCAGTCTAGCTGAGACTCCTGCAGCTAGGAATGTCAGGGCCATGCCATTCTGTATGGTCTTTCTGCTCTGACCGTAGCTATAAAACTAGTTTACCCATGTCCCCTGGCTTAAGTCACCCTGAATTTTAAACCTCCCACCTTGGTATTTCCCACCAAGCCATAGGACTGTCTGCTGATTTGTGCACAGTCCTTGGGAAAATATGGTCTAGGGAGTCTCTCTCAATGAGTATCTGAAGCAAGATGATAGTGGAAGCACCAGTAAAAGCTCATCAGAATGAACTTTGCTTTACCTTGACTTGGACCTAAAGATATCATGAAAGTGAAACTCCAGGGAGAGCTCAGGACACTAGTACCACACCCTGATTTTTAATGATGTTTGTTCATATAATGTTCTATTAAGTTTAAATAGCTTTTTACCTCCTTACATGTTATTAAGAAGCTTCTATGAGAGATGTAACAGTCAGTAGACTCTTTAATGCATTCCCAAAGGAGGTTATGGAATTTAAGAACAAAAAGGGATTAAGATGTACTCTTCCTGGAGGCTGAGATGTGAATTCAGTAATTTTAGGAACTTCCTTCCAGCTCTGTGTTTCTAAAATGGATAAGAAGGAATTTAGCAAGAGTCTATTGTCTCTGTTTTTGGCAGCATCTTTAGACCTATTTTGTGATAGATTCAATATGAGTTTTGACTAGACTGACAGTATAATAAGGTCCTTTCCATCCTTTTCCTCCACTCCCAGGTCCCTGGCCCTACCTGTTTCAAATTTGTCTATCTGCGCTGATTCTAAATGAGTGCTATATAATCACCACCCCCTAAAGAATAAAAATAAAAACTAGCAATCCATATTAGTTATGTAAGGGAAGTAGTATTACTCATTTTAATAACTCTGAGTTTATTAGACAAGCCACTTTAGAAGAAATTTGGATCTAGGAATACAAATAGTGATAACACAAAAAATGCTTTGCAAATCTTAAAGTACTTAATAAATGGTAGCTATTGTTATTAGGGGGCAGGCAGGTGGCACAGTGAATAGAGTGCTGGACCTGGAGGAACTCTCATCTTTGTGAGTTCAAATCTGACCTCAGACACACACACACACACACACACACACACACACACACACACAAATACAATGTATATATATGTGTATATGTATGTGTGTATATATAGACACATACATATATACATATATGTATATAGCTATCTCTGGGCTATATATATATATATAGTGTGTGTGTGTGTATATATATATATACACATATTATATAGGGTTTAGAAGTTTATATATAGTATGAAGTTTGGAATATTTCCAAAGTTATATATTGTATATAAAGTATCTAGTGACTCTGGGCAAGTCACTTAATCCTGTTTGCCTCAGTTTCCTCATCTGTAAAATGAGCTGGAGAAGGAAATGGCAAATCACTCCAGTATCTTGGTCAAGAAAACCCTAAATGGAGTCACGAAGAGTCAGACATGACTGAAAATGATTGAACAAGTTGTTATTACTGTTGTTTTATTATGGACCAAAGAAAGGACCTATTCATTTCTCTTCTCACAGAACTTACCAGGAAGTATAAGGCCTTGCAATCACACCTCCATCTTTTGCCAACCTTGTTAACTAATATAAACTTGCTATATAGTGTAGCCTTGAAGAAGTCATTTAAAATGAGTCTCAGTTCCTTTTCAGTAAGAAAAATAATTCCTACCTACTTCACAGCATTGTCATGATGATCAAATGAGAAAGCACATTGTAAACTCTGTTCAGAATAAAATGTCCAGAGGTGACATTTGTCTGATTTTCCAGAGTAAATACATGAATGTACCCACTGAGAAAACAAGTTGTAAGCATTTAAACTTGGTTCCCAATCCTTGAGTTGAGACATTCTGCTAGTGCCATCTCAACAACTAAAGAAGATTCCATATGACCTCCCTGAGTTACCTATTTCAGTGCTTCCTGCCACATACTAATTTTTTAAATTAAAATGAATAAAAATGGCCACTTCCAGGTGCCAAGATGGTGGAGCAAGAAGTAAAGTGCTCTCACACTCCCTCCTCACCTGCCCAGGAAATATCAACCCAGGAAAAACTCTGAGCCAGCAAAAAGACAGAGCATAGCAGTCTTGCACCCCAGGAAGCTTGGAGGATTAACAGGAAAGACCTTTCTCACTCTCACTCTGGGGGAGGGGGAGCAGTACAGTATTGGAGATGTCCCAGCAAGCCAATAGCAAGCCCTACCTGAGCATACCAGGGGGAGATCCTGAGATGCAGGCTGGTGGAACAGGCAAGTGCCAACACCAGAACTCCCAAGAGCCTCAACAAAAGGAAGGGAAACTGGTAGACAGCAGCTTGGAAAATGACCACCCAAGGCGGTATTCTCCAGCAGTGAAATTACCCGGTGCTTCAACACAACTCTGGGAAGCACAACTCCAGAAGAAAAACTCCAGGCTGACAGAAATTCACCAGCAGCAAAACATCCCTGTGCAAGCACCTGGCAACCAGGAGCCAAAAATTCAAGTACAAATCCCCAGTGAGCAGGAAAAGAAGCTTGGGTAAGTGTCTCCTTTGCTCCAGCAGGAGAACTCAACAGTTTTGTTGTTTTTGTAAAAAGTCAGAAAATAGGCAAACACCATGAACAAAAAGAAGAAATGGAAAATGACCATAGATTCTTATTTTGGGGAAAGGGAAGATCAAAGCATAAATTCAGAAGAAGACAACATTGTCAATATAACCACATATGAAACCTCAAAGGGGAATATGAACTGGTCTCAAGCCCAAAAAGCCTTCTTGGAAGAACTCAAGATGGATTTTGAAAGTCAAATAAGAGAAGTAGAAGAAAAATTGGGAAAAGAAGTGAGAAGTATGCAAGAGAGAGTCAATAGCTTAGAAAAGGAAAGACAAAAATTAACTGCAGTAAATAAGTCCTTAAAAAATAGAATTGACCAAATGGAAAAGGAGGCACAAAAACTCACTGAAGAGAACTCTTTAAAAAGTAAAATAGGCCAAATGGAAAAGGGAGTACAAAATCTAATAGAAGAAAACAACTCATTAAAAAAGAATGGGGCAGGTGGAAGCTAATGACTATGAGAGAACAAGAATCAGTCAAACAGAAACAAAAGAATGAAAAAATAAAGGAAAATGCAAAATACTTCATTGGCAAAACAACCGACCTGGAAAATAGATCCAAGAGAGACAATTTAAAAAATTATTGGTCTACCTGAAAACTACGATGAAAAAAAGAGCCTGGACAACATCCTTCAGGAAATCATCAAAGAAAACTGCCCTGACATCCTAGGACCAGAGGGCAAATTAGTAATGGAAAGAATTCACCAACCACCTTCTGAAAGAGATCCCAAATTGAAAATTCCAAGGACTATAGTGGCTAAATTCCAAAATGACCAGATCAAAGAGAAAACACTGCAAGTAGCTAGAAAGAAACAATTTAAATATCATGGAACCACAGTTAGGATTATGCAGGACCTTTCAACTTCAACATTGAAAGATCAGAGGGCATGGAAATACAATATTCCATAAGGCAAAGGAGCTTGGATTACAGTCAAGGATCAACTACTCAGTGAAACTGAGCATAATCTTTCAGGGGAGGAGGTGGACATTCAGTGAAAGAGGGGACTCCCAAACTGTCCTAATGAAAAGACCAGAGCTCATAAGAAAATTTGACCTTTAAATATAAGACTCAAGAGAAATATAAAAAAAATAGGAAAGAAAAAAAATCATATTATCAATAAGGGCAAACTGTTTACATCCCTACAACAGAAGATGACACTCATAACTCTTATAAACTGTAATGTCATTGTAACATTTTAAAAGGGGTATACATGGACAGAGGGCATGGGTTTAAGTTGACTTTGATGTGATAGTAAAAAATGTAGGTGGAGAAAAGGGATTTTTTGAGAGAAGAAGAAAGGAGGAGGCAGACAAGGATAAATTACATCACGTGGAAAGACACAAAAACCAAATACAGTAGAGGGAGGGAGAAAAACATTGTTTGAACCTTACTCTCATCCCATTTGGTTTGAAGAGAGAATAACATAATCAGTTAGATGTAGAAATCTAACTTACCCTATCTGAAGTAGATAGGGTAAAGGGAAAAGAAAAGGGAGGGGCTAATACAAGGGAGGGCAGACTGAGGGAGACAGTGGTTGAAACCAAAATTATACTGAGGAGGGAAAGGTGAAAAGGAGAGAAAAAAGGCATCAATGAGGGGGGAGGGGAATAGGATGGAGAGGAAGACACAGATAGTAATCATAACTGTGAATGTGAATGGGATGAACTCTCTGATAAAACAGAAATGAATAGCAGAGTGGATTAAGAATCATAATCCTACAATATGTTGTTTACAAGAAACACATTTGAAGCAGAGGGTACATACAGAGTAAAGGTAAAAGGCTGGAGCAGAATATATTATGCTTCAGCTGAAGTAAAAAAAAGCAGGGGTAGCAATCCTGATCTTAGACAAAGCAAAAGCAAAAATAGATCTAATTAAAAGAGATAAGGAAGGAAATTACATCTGCCAAAAGGTACCATAGATAATGAAGTAATATCTTTGCTAAACATATATGCACCAAGTAGTATAGCAGCCAAATTCTTAAAGGAGAAATTAAATGAGATACAGGAAGAAATAGACAGTAAAACTATACTAGTGGGGGACCTCAACCTCCCCCTCTCTGAATTAGATAAATCTAACCACAAAATAAACAAAAAAGAAGGTAAGGAGATCAATAGAATCTTAGAAAAGTTAAATATGGTTGTCCTCTGGAGAAAACTGAATGGGAAGAGAAAGCAACATACCTTTTTCTCAGTGGTACATGGCACCTACACTAAAACTGACCATGTACTAAGGCATAAAAGCCTTGCAATCCAATGCAGAAAGGCAGAAATATTAAATGCATCCTTTTCAGATCATGATGCAATGAAAATTGCATGTAATAAAAGGCCATGGAAAGATAGACTAAAAATTAATTGGCAACTAAATAATCTAATCCTAAAGAATGAGTGAGTCAGACAACAAATCATAGAAGAAATAACTTCATCCAAGAGAATGATAATAATGAGACAACATACCAAAGCTTATGGGATGGAGGGAAAGTGGTCCTTAGGGGAAATTTTATGTCTCTAAATGCTTAAATGAATACAATACAGAAAGAAGAGCACAGTGAATTGGGCAAGCAACTAAAAAAGCTAGGAAAAGAACAAATTGAAAATCCCTAATTATATACCAAATTAGAAATTCTGAAAACCAAAGGAGAGATTAATAAAATTGAAATTAAGAAAACTAGTGAACTAATAAATAAAGCTAAGAGCTGGTTTTATGGAGAAAAAAAAACAATAAAATAGATAAGCCTTTAGTTAATTTTATTTAAAAAAAAAAGAAAGCAGAAAACCAAATTACCAGCATCAAAAATGAAAAGAGTGAATTCACCACCAAGGAAGAGGAAATCAAAACAATAATTAGGAGTTATTTTGCCCAACTGGATGCCAATAAATTTAACAATCTTAATTAAATAGATGAACATTTGCAAAAATATAGATTGCCCAGATTAATGGAAGATGAAATAAAATGCTTAAACAACCCCACTTAAGAAAAAGAACTTGAACAAGCCATAAATGAACTTCCTAAGACAAAAATCTTCAGGGCCAGATAGATTTAAATATTTTTATAGTAATTTTTATTTATTTTTGTTTTCAATATTTACTTCCACAAGATTTTGAGTTCCAAATTTTCACCCTATCTTGCCCCTCCCTCCACCCCAAGATGGCATGCATTCTGAATACCCCTTCCCCTAGTCTGCCTTCCCTTCTATCTCTCCCCCCTTCTCTTATCCCCTTCCCCTTCAATTTTCTGGCAGGGCAGGATGTATTTCTGTACCCCATTTCCTGTAGTTCTTATTTCACAGTTGCATGTGAAAACACTTTTTTTAAACATGTGTTTTTAAAACTTTGGGTTCCAAATTTTCTCCCTTCCTCCCTCCCCACCCACCTTCATTGATAAGGCAAGCAACTAAATATAGGTTATATATGTGCAGTTATGTGAAACACTTCCATAGTAGACAAGCTGTGAAACACTAAATCTATTTCCCTTAATCCTATCCCACCCACCCATTTATTCTATTCTTTCTTTTGACCCTGTCCCTCCTCAGAAGTATTTGCTTCTGATTACTCCCTTTCCCAATCTGCCCTCCTCTCTATCATTCCCCTACTCTCTTGTCCCCTTCCCCCCTTATTTCCCTGTAGGGTAAGACAGATTTCCACACCCAATTGAGTGTGTATGTTATTCCCTCCTTAAGTCAAATCCTATGAGAAAAAGATTCACTCATTCCCTCTCACCTTCCCCTGTTTCCCCTCCACTGTAAGAGTCTTTTCTTTTCTGTTTTTTTTGGGGGGAATAATTTACCCCATTCTATCTCTCCCTTTCTCCTTCTCCTAGTATATTCCTCTCACCCCTTAATTTTATTCTCCAGATATGACCCCTTCATTTTCAACTCACCCTGTCCCCTCTATCTATCTATATCTGTATTTACTTACATATAATTTTTTCCCCTCCGACTACCCTAATACTGACAAAGGTCTCATGAGTTACAAATATTATCTTTCCATGCAGGAATATAAACTGTTCAACAATAATAAGTGTCTTATGATTTTCTCTTTCCTGTTTACCTCTTCATGTTCCACTCGAGTCTTGTATTTGAAAATCAAATTTTCTATTCAACTCTGGTCTTTTCATCAAGAATGTTTGAAAGTCCTCTATTTCACTGAATGACTATTTTTTCCCCTGAAGGATTATACTCAGTTTTGCTGGGTAGGTGATTCTTGGTTGTAATCCTATCTCCTTTGCTCTCCGGAATATTATATTCCATGCCCTGCAGTCCCTTAATGTAGAAGCAGCTAAATCTTGTGTTATCCTGATTGTGTTTCCACAATACTTGAATTGTTTCTTTCTGGCTGCTTGTAATATTTTCTCCTTGACCTGGGAACTCTGGAATTTGGCTACAATATTCTTAGGACTTTTCCTTTGGGGATCTCTTTTGGGAGGAGATTGGTGGATTCTTTCCATTTTTATTTTGCCCTCTGGTTCTAAAATATCAAGGCAGTTTTCCTGGATAATTTCTTGAAAGATGATGTCTAGGCTCTTTTTTTGATCATGGCTTTCAGATAGTTCAATAATTTTTAAATTCTCTCTCTTGGATCTATTTTCCAGGTCAGTTGTTTTTCCAATGAGATATTTCACATTGTTTTCTGATTTTTCATTCTTTTGGATCTTTTTTACAGTGTCTTGATTTCTCATAAAGTCACTAGCTTCCAATTGCCCCATTCTAATTTTTAAGGAAGTATTTTTTTCAGTAATCTTTTGGACTTCCTTTTCCATTTGGCCAAATTTGCTTTTTAGGGCATTCTTCTCCTCATTGGCTTTTTGGACCTCTTTTGCCATTTGGGTTAGGCTATTTTTTAAGGTGTTATTTTCTTCAGTATTTTTTTGGGTCTCCTTTAGCAAGCTGTTGACTTGTTTTTCATGATTTTCTTGCATCACTCTCAGTTTTTCCTCTACTTCTCTTACTTGCTTCTCAAAATCCCTTTTGAGCTCTTCCAAGGCCTGGAACTGATTCATATTTTTCTTGGAGGCTTTGGATGTAGGAGCTTCGGCTTTGTCGTCTTCTTCTGGTTGTATGTTTTGATCTTCTTTGTCACCAAAGTAAGACAATATAGACTGACTCTTTTTGTGCTGCTTACTCATGATCCCAGCCAATTACTTGAGGTTTAAACACTTTGTTAAGGTAAAAGTCTGCTTCCAATGTGAAGAGTGTACTGTCCCGAGTTTCGGGGGTTTGTACAGCTGTTTTCAGAGGTACTTCTAGGGACCTGTAAATTTTCAGTTCTTCCAAGGTGGTATGATAAGGGGCGAGGTGTTTTCTCTCCACCGCCACAATAAGCTCTACCACACCAGAGTTCCTCCTTGCCCCAGGACTGCCCCTCAGAACTGTGACCCAGATCCAAGCACGGGCACAGCAAGAGATTCTTGCCTCAGCACTGGCAGAGAGATCCCTGCA
Organism: Vombatus ursinus; assembly: GCF_900497805.2. Lineage (NCBI taxonomy): Eukaryota > Metazoa > Chordata > Mammalia > Diprotodontia > Vombatidae > Vombatus > Vombatus ursinus. Next base: position 28,626,740 of record NW_020949351.1, on the reverse strand, counting down.
ATCCCCCTCTGATCAGTAACTCGATTCCCCCTCAGTCTGTGGGCTGAAGCTCAGGAGGCAGCTGCTGCCCCGAGGGCATGCTCAGGACTTGCAGCTGAGACCTAGCTCCTCTCTCACCACAGTCACAGACTTTTTCCACTGACATTCCACGTTGTCTTTGGCGTTCCTGGGTTGAGAAGTCTGGAAACCACCACAGCTGACCTTGATTCAGTCCTCTGAGGCCTGCTCCAGGGTTGCTGCCGCTTGCGCACCCACGCCAAACTGCGCTCCTCTCCCAGCCCGGCATGACATACCTGTTTCACTCTGTCTTTTTGTGGGTTCTGCTGCTTTAGAATTTGTTTAGAGCCCTTTTTTTTTAGGTATTTGGAGGGCTTTGGGAGAGAGCTCAAGACAGTCACTGCTTTCCCTCCGCCATCTTTCCTCCCCCCCGCCAGATAGATTTATAAGTGAATTCTATTAAATATTTTAAAAAATCAACTAACTCCAATATTATATAAACTACTTGAGAAAATAGGTGAAGGAATCCTACCAAATTCATTTTATGACACAAATATGGTGCTCATACCTAAACCAGGAAGAACCAAAACAGAGGAAGAAAATTATAGACCAATTTTGCTAATGAATATACATGCAAAAACTTTAAATAAAATATTAGCAAAGAGATTACACTTATCTCAAGAATAATACACCATGAACATGTAGGATTTATACCAGAAATGCAGGGCTGGTTCAATATTAGGATAACTATCAGCATAGTTGACCATATCAACAACAAAACTAACAGAAATCATATGATTGTCTCAATAGGTGCAAAAAAAGCTTTTGACAAAGTAAAACATCCATTCCTATTAAAAACAGTAGAGAGCATAGGAATAAATGGAGTCTTCCTTAAAATGATAGATAGCATCTATCAAAAACCATCAGCAAGCATTATATGAATGGGGATAAATTAGAAACATTTCCAATAAGATCAGAGGTGAAACAAGGATGTCCATTATCACCACTGTTATTCAATATTGTGGTAAAAATGTTAGCTGTGGCAATTAGAGAAGAAAAAGAAATTGAAAGAATTAGAATAGGCAAAGAAGGAACAAAGCTATCACTCTTTACAGATGATATGATGGTATATTTAGAGAATCCTAGAAAATCAAGTAAAAAATTACTTAAATAATAAATAAATTTAACAAAGTTGCAAGATATAAAATAAACCCAGACAAATCATCAGCATTTCTATATATTACTAACAAAGCCCAGCAGCAAGAGATAGAAAGAAAAATTCCATTTAAAATTACTGTAGACATTATAAAATATTTGGGAGTCTATCTGCCAAAACAAACCCAGGAACTATATGAACACAATCACAAAACACTTTTCACACAAATAAAGTCAGATCTAAATAATTGGAAAAATATCAGTTGCTTATGGGTAGGCTGAGTTAATATAATAAAAATGAAAATTCTACCTAAATTAATTTACTTATTCAGAGGCATACCAATCAAACTACCAAAAAATTATTTTATAGAGCTAGAAAAAATAATAACAAAATTCATATGGAAGAACAAAAAGTCCAGAATAGCAAAGGAACTAATTAAAAGAAATACAAGCGAAGGTGGCCTAGCTATACTAGATCTTAAATTGTATTATAAAGCAGCAATCATCAAAGCTGCTTGGTACTAGCTAAGAAATAGAGAGGTAGATTAGGGGAATAGGTTAGGTTTGCAAGACACAACAGTCAATGGCTATACTAATCTACTATTTGATAAATCCAAAGACTCTAGTTTCTGGGTTAAGAAATCGCTATTTAGCAAAAACTTCTGGGAAAACTGGAAAAATGTATGGCAAAAACTGGGCATAGACCAACATCTTACACCCCATAGCAAGATAAAATCAAAATGGGTACAGGATTTAGATATAAAGACTGATACTACAAGCAAACTAGAAGAGCAAGGAATAGTTTACCTTTCAGATCTATGGAGAAGAGAAGAATTTATGACCCAATAAGAGATAGAAAACATTATGAAATGCAAAATAACAATTCTGATTACATTAAATTGAAAAGTTTTTGCACAAATAAAGTCAATGCATCCAAGATTAGGAGGAAAGCAGAAAATTAGGAAAGAATTTTTATAACCAGTGTCTCTGATAAAGGCCTCATTTCTAAAATATATAGAGAACTAAGTCAAATTTATGAGACTACAAGTCATTCCTCAACTGATAAATGGTCAAAGGACATGAACAGGCAGTTCTCAGAGGAAGAAACTAAAGCTATCCATAGTCATATGATAAAATGTTCTAAATCACTATTGATTAGAGAAATGCAAATCAAAATGACTCTGAGGTATCACATCACGCCTATCAGATTGGCCAACATGACAAAACAGGACAATGATAAATGTTGGGGAAGATGTGGGAAAATTGGAAAACTAATGCATTGTTGGTGGAGTTGTGAAAAGATCCAACCATTTTGGAGAGCAATTTGGGACTATACCCAAAGGGCTATAAAATTGTGCATACCCTTTGACCCAACAATAGCACTTCTAGGGCTGTATCCCAAAGAGATCATACAAATGGGAAAAGGACCCACATGTACAAAAATATTTATGACAGCTCTTTTTGTGGTGACCAAGAATTGGAAATTGAGGGGATGTCCATCAATTGGGGAATGGTTGAACAAGTTGTGGTATATGAATGCAGTGGAATACTATTGTACTATCAGCAATTATGAGCAGGCAGAATTAAAAAAAAAACTTGGAAAGCCTTATATGACTGATGCTGAGTGAAATGAGTAGAACCAGGAGAACACAGTAACAATCACATTATGGGAAAACTGACTTTGATAGACTTGGCTCTTCACAGCAATGCAAGAATCTAAGACAAATCTAAAAGATTAATGATGGAAATTGCTATACACACCCAGAGAAAGAATTATAGAGGCTGAATGCAGATGGAAGCATTCTATTTGCTCTCATTTTCCTTTGTTGTTCTGCTTTATTGCTTCATTCTTGTGGTTCCTCCCATTAGTTTTAATTGTCCTTTACATCATGACTAATGGGAAAATATGCTTAATATGTATGTATATGTAGAGCCTATATAGGATTGTATGCCATCTTGGGGGGGGAATGGGAGGGGGAGAAAATTTAAAACTCAAAATCTTATGGAAACTAAATCCTATCGAAAACTGAAAATATATAAATTTTTTAAAAAAGAAAAGAAAAAGACAAAAGGGAAAAAATGAATAAAAATGTACTTTTTTCAAGATACGGGAAGCAGTGGTTGAAGCCATCAGGAATTGGGGCATTTGTTTTCCAGACTTGGCAAAAACAAAGAGGAAACCAAAAAAATGTTTGGAAATGGAAGGCAGAAGGAAGAAATAAAAATAATAAAAATATTATTTTCTCCCAGTGTTGGCCACTGATATTTGAAAGGTTTTTTTCTTTCTGTTTCAAAACACATCTGGGTAGGACTGAACTCAGGTGAAATTGGCTTGCCTGCTTCTGAAAGCTAACCTAAAGCATTTCCCCTGGTTTTATTTCTTGCTCATTGGGTATCCTGAAGCCTTCAGAAAAAGTAAAATTTACTGAGTAACTATTATGTGCATAGAATATGCCATTCATGTAGTATGTGCTAGACCCTGCAGAAGACATAAAAGTAAGAGATTCCAAGGATTCATCAGTCTCAATGGACAGATTATATTTCAAAACAACTTCATAATTCTGGACAACATGAGACTGGGAGTGGTGTTCAGACATGCTTACTTTTTTACTTGGAAAAATATTAAGAAAAAAGAATGTTAATCTTCTGAATAATTTGGGGTTGTTTTTTCTTACTCTCAATGAAAGAGGTACTTAAAATATTCTCTTTTTGTAAGGAAACTCTGAATGGGGTGCTTTGTGTGAGGCTAAAGGAAAACTTAATTTGGGCAAGATTCTAATTGTATTCTTCCTTATCACACCGAAGAGGTTGACAGCCTATATTTTACTCCTCAGAAGAAAAATAACATGAAGCTTAACTTATTTCTGATGCAAAACACATGAGAACATAAAAGAGCAAGAGGAGAGCATAAAATAATAGGAGAAATGAAGTGTTTTCTTATTTGTTTTTCCCTTTTCCAAAGAGTTAACCCATTATTCTGGACGGGTACTGTGCAGCCTAAATGCCATATTGAATCCAAAGGGGACAAGAACTGACCATTCATTCACTCATTTATTCAACAAACATTTATTAAGTGACTTCTTTTTATAGACCATTGCCACAGGTGCTGAGGGAAATGCTAAAATTAAATTAAACGTGGTCCATGACCTCATGGAAGCTATAATTTAGTAAGTGAGAAAAGATTCTACATATATATCTGCAATTCAAAACAGTATGTGACAAGTGATTTTTGAGTAATACAAAGGATTAGAGGAAGAAGGATCAATCCAGATGTGTTGATCAGGGATGACAAGATGGAAAAGTTCATATTTGAGTAGGGCCTTGAAGAATGGAATCATGGAATTTGAAAGTTAGAAGGGACCTCAGTAACCATCTAGCTCAACCAATTTGCAAAGGAAACCTGACAAGTAGTCATCCAACCTCAGCTTTTAGAGATTCCTCCAAGGAGGGGGAAATGACCACTTCTTGAGGCAGCCAATTCTACTCTTAGACAATTCCAATTGTTAGGAAATTTCTCCTGATATCAAGCATAAATTAGTCTGTTTGCAACTTTCACCTAATTGCTCCTGGTTAGGCGAAACAGAACAAATCTAATGTCTTCTCCAAATGTCAGACCTACATAAAAATTTGAACATGGTTATCATATCTTCCTGAGGCTTCTCCTTCAATTCTTCCTCTTCCTTCAACCAATCCACATGTCATCAATTCAAGGCCTTTCAATATCTTGGTTACTCTCCCCTGTTTACTCTCTAGCTTATCAATGTCTTTCTTAAACCATGAATCCCAGAACTTAAAACAATACCCCAGATGAGGTCTGACAAGGGCAGAGTACAATGAGATTATCACCTTCCTATTTCTGAAAGATGTGCCACTCTTAATGAAGCCCAAAATCCCATTAGCTTTTTTTGGTTGACAGAGTAAACTGCTGACTCAGGCTGAGATTGTAGTCCACTAAAAACCCTAGATCTTTTTCAGAATGACTATCTATCCATACTTCCCCTATCTCCTATTTATGGATTTGAATTTTTTGCACACAGATGCAAGACTTTATATTTTTACTTATTGAATTTCATTTTACTAGATTTAATCCAAAGCTCTAGATTGTCAAGAGCCTTTTGGATCCTAACTATTATCTATTGTGTTAACTATAGCTCCCAGCTTTGTTTCATCTGCAAATGTGGATACCATATGTGCCTTTATCTAAATCATTGATAAAAATGTTCAAAAGCACAAGGCCAAGTATAGATTTCTAGGGCACTCTATTGAACACCTCCTGCCACGTCGACACTGAAACATTATCAACAAATCTTTGAATCTGGTCATTCAACCAGTCCTAAATCTGTTATTATCTAATACATATGGTAGTAATTCTGATCAAATTCAAGACATTTATAATTAAGTTTGTACATGGCATTGTGCTGGGCAAAAATATTGAGGGAGGGTGTGAAGTAGGTTGTGGAAATAAGGTGGTATTTCAAGCAGAGAGTGTGCCATAAGCAAAGACATGGAGGAAAGATGTGTGCTTAGAGAAGTGAGTATGAGTGAGCAGGAATTATGGGAGATAAGGCTGGAAAGCTAGGTTCAGGACAGATTGTGGAGGACCAGGAATAACACAAGAAGGAGGAGGAGCCAAAGACTATTGGATGTTTAAGCCTGAATAGTTGGAAGAGTAGTGGGTATCACTAGCAGAAGAAGGGAAGTATATTCATTTCCTCTAACTATTAGCATTTCTGTTTGTTATAGACTTTGTGACTTGGTTTCCCCATTGATATATAAAGACATACACCATCCTGATACTTGATGAACTGCTGAGGTTATGTTCTCTTGCCTATTCAGCAGCCCAAGTTTGTTTAAACCCCACCACCCTACTATTACCCAAATTCTGGCAAGTGAAGAAACAACCCTCCCCACCAAGGAAATACTATTTTATTAATATCCAAGTAGTTGCTCATTCTGAGTCTGAAATATATTGAGCCCTAACTCACAACTCTCCTGCCCTTGCCCTTTGGAATTCATAAACTGTATTGACTACCTTAAAAAATGTGCTGAAGGATAAATTCTGTTTCTGGCCTGACCCTTTCTATAGGAGATCCTTACTCTGCCCTTGGGGAAGAGCGTGGTGGCAAGGAAATCGATCAGGATAGCCCTGAGCAATTGATTTAGCTCCAGTTCAGGAAATGTAATCACAGAAACAAGAGACAGCAAAGAAGGACCTTCACTTCATTACTTCTTTTTGAGGTGCGAATTGGAAATAGAGGGTCAGCTTGATTGGCTCATGGATGACCTTTAAAGGACCACTAGCCTTTAAAAAGTGAGTCTACAGGGCAGCTAGGTGGCGTAGTGGATAGAGCACTGGCCCTGAAGTCAGGAGGACCTGAGTTTAAGTTTGGCCTCAGACCAAACACTTGACACTTTACTAGCTGTGTGACCCTGGGCAAGTCACTTAACCACAATTAGCTAAAAAAAAAATGAGTCTACAAGCGCTGAAGCCAGCTGAGGCAGATGCAAGGAGATGATCCCCAGCAACTGAAAAGAGAGCTAGCTGTGGAAGAAGAAACCACTTTTTGAGAGGGATCATTCTGTTTCTCCCCTTGCTCCTCTCCCAGAGGGTGGCAAGAGAGAAGATTCTTCTCTTACTACAAGTGTACTCATGTGTCACTCATGGGAGAATGTACTCCAAGTTTATAGGGGGAATATTTTGTAGCTTCTCATCATACCATCTTAATACATGCCTTTGCTTTGAGCTAATTGGATCTACTGTGAATATTAAAGTTAAGTGTACCAGTGGGGAGTTTTTGAACTATAATTTTAGAAGAACAGTCCCTCAAAGTTCCCTTGAACCTATAATGCTGTCATTCCACAGTAGACACAGTCTGCAAGTTGGGGGAAGGGTAACCCAAAGGGGTTACATTAGATTAAAGAAGCGGGAATGTTCATCCCAGAGGAGAGACTTAAGGGGGACATGACAACCACTTCCTTAATCTAATCCTATATTAGCACAGTAATTTGTGCCACTCTTGGACATTAATCATGTTTATTTTCTATTAAAGCTACTTATATATGTGCCCTATATACCCTACAGGATTGTACGCTCCATTGGGACGGGTACTGTGTCTTACTTAATCTTTGTATCTCCTCCAAAATCTGGGATACAGCTCTTCATATAATTAATGCTTAATAAGTATTTTCTGGATTATGCTGAGTCTAGCCTTAGCCATAGGTGACCTGAGGGTCTGAGAAATTCACTATTTCCAAGTGCTTTGGGTATTGTGGATCTGCCAACTCTGCTCCTTCTCTGTCCCAGAGACTCTGTAAAGTCTCCATCATTCTTTATGACTCCTAGAAATCTTCCCCTGTGCTCCCTGAATTCAAGAAGCTAGAAATTCCAAAATAAAATATATATTATTCCCAAGTGACCTCCCCATAAATCCCATCTTCCCTGAGTGCTGCAAACCAGGCCATGCTGTGCCCCAAAAATTTCAAAAATTCAAACCATGCAGGATCCCCAGGGTTCTAGTAACCCAGGCGAAAGGGGAGGGGAGTGGTGTCACAAGAGTTTGGTAACACATATCTCCCTACATTCTGGGAGTTCCAGAAAATCTCCTCCAGTGACTATTTTCGCATCAGGAGATATTCATTCTGACTCTCAGAGACCTGTCATTCCCTAAGTCTTTGACAAAAACATTTTTTACAAGAAAAGAAGATAGAAAACAAAGAACAAAAAAAAACCATCTTATTTTGCCATTAATAACAACAACACTAAGGTCTTTAAGCTCCAGAAATCTATTACTCTTCATTGGCTCAATAGTGTGTCCAGAAGTACTAGACCTTCCCTTTTACCTCCTGTGTTACACAATCTACCTTAGTTTTTTTGGGACAGCTGAGATTTTTGATTCAATCCTTACTGTTTCAGCAGAATTAGAGTCACCTAAGCCAGCTCCCTTGTCCCATAAGAGGACTCCTAATCTCAACTCTATTTTTTTTGTTCTCCTCTTTTTTATGATTTTTAAATGTATTTAAATTTATGGAATAAAACAAGCATTTCTATACATAGTATAATAAAATAAAAAGATGATTGCACATGAAACTGTAAGTCTATTATGTACAACTTGCTATCCCTTTTAAAAATACAATAAAGTTATTATGTAAATTTTTTTTCTCTTTTTTTCCTTCCTTCTCCCCATCCTACCCTAGAGATGGCTGTCATTAGACACAAATAGATAGAGATATATGTAAAATCATTCTATACATACTTCCATTTATCGGTTCTTTCTCTGGCTGTAGATAGCATCTTTCTTCATATGTCCTTTATTTTTAACTTGTGCATTTATAATAGTCAAAATGACTTAGTTGCTCAACGTCACACTTAAAATAATATTACTGTTACTGCATACAATGTTCTTTTGGTTCTGCTCACTTTGCTCTTCACCATTCTTATGCCCCCACCAGGATGGGTTTTAGCTGTTTCCTTTGAACCTGACAGATCTATCCCAGTAAGCCTCCTTAATGCCAGTGAAGGCTTCCTGGATTTGTCATAGAACCTTAGAAGAATCTCAGAGGTTTAATTCTAATTGGACTAATTCATATCAGAACCAAGACCTCCTCTACAGTTTTCCTGATAGTTATGATACAGCCTCCACTTCAAGACCTCCAAAGGTGAGATCTACTCATTATCTCCTATGGTATCTAATGCTACATTTCAGCACTTCTAATTATCAGAAATTTTTCCTTACATCTTGACAAAATCTGCTTCTCAGTATCCATGCATCCATGACTCTACGGTCTATCCCTTGGGATAAGCAGGACAAGTCTTCCTCTTTCTTACAAAAAAATGCTTCAAATACTCAAAAAATGGTTATCATGTCCCCCTTAACTCTCTCCTCTGGGATGAACATTCTCATTTCCTTAATCTAATCCTCTCATATCCTTCCTCTGGATATATTTGTTAGTATCTTTCTTAAAATGTGGCCAACAAAATTGAACCCAGTCTTCAGATGTGATTTGACCAGGGAAAGGTCCAGTGGAACTATCACTTATCTCTTTCTGGATATTATATTTCTATTAATGAAGCCAAAGATTATATTAAATGTTTTGTCTGTCATATTGTGTTACTGATTCATGTTGAGTTTTTAATCCACTAGATGCCCTAGATCTTTTTACACATAAACTTTCACCTAGCTTAATCTCTTCATCATCCTATATTGGTACACTAGATTTTTTTTAACCAACTGTACTTTTTTTTTTTTGAGGGTAGGAATGTGGAGCTGTGATTTCATCAATTCCCCATGAGAAAATTTCCTCTACCAAAATGGATCAGTCAACCAATCAGTCAATTAGCATGTATTTACTCTGTGTCAGGCATTGTGCTAAAAACTAGGGATACAAAAGTTGCTCCCCCCATGGGGAAGACACATAAATGCCTAGGTACATGCAAGCATATTTATAGTCTTAGAGAGTGACAAATGGGACACTAAGGATCTAAGGGAATTGCCCATAGCTAGCATGTGAACCTAGGTCTTCCGGAGGCTAAGGCTGATCCCCCTAGGCCAGGGGTGGGGAACCAGCTGCCTCTGGCCTAGGCATTATACCATGCTGCTTCCCACTTAGCTGTCTACATTTATCTTTACTTAATGTAATCTTACTTAATTTGGTCCATTGTTACAATTAATCAAGATTTTTTTTTTGGATACTAAACCTATCATTCAACATATTATCTATTCTTCCCAGTTTTGTGCCATCTATAAATCTGACATATGCCATCTATTCCTTCAACCCATGGACCAGTTCCCAAGCTTTTAAGCTTATATGGACTGCATTCAATCTTGGGGGATGGGCCAGAATCACTGTATTTGGCTTATTTTGTCCTCACATAGAGATCCTTGGAAACCTCAGAATTTCTCATTTTTTATACCTGAAATTTCCTCTGGGAGTTTCAAAATATAACTCAAATCCAGATTTCTACAGATCTGGGTAAACAGGCCCCAGTTCAGCAGCTCAGATACATGATAGCCTTGATTTTGCCTCACAAAAAAGCAAAAATGGGCTTAAAGAATTAATAGTGATCCATAAATAGGTGATATAATCTCCTTCCATCTCTGGTGACTGATATAGGCCTTCAGAATCATAATGCCGTCCTATGATTTAGACTCTCGCCAAACTTGGATTTGTTAGACAGTTAACCTCTCCCATTGCTGTGAATTTCAGCTTTCACCCCAGAGACCTAGATAGGCCTCTAGCCTTATAAGTACTCCCCTAAGAGTCTGGACTCCTCTGGAAGGAAAATTAATTTGGGATTGCTAAAGAGACAATTCCTTTTCCGTTGGATCTACACAGTCCAAATAGCTCATAATGGTAGTGATACGGTCTAGAGATTAGGGGTCCTCGCACCCCAAAATCATGATACACAGGTCCTGCCTGAAAAAATTCTACCCAAGCCTTCTTGCAGCCAAAAACAAAGTTTATTGAAGATTCGCCATGTTAGCTAGACTCTTAAGGAGTCTGAGCATCTATGGACTATTGGCTAGATTGTAAAAATCTGAGCATCTTAATGGAGACAAGATGGACCTTATATATAGAAAGACCATTGGAGAGTGGCCAAGTAGTCCATGAGGTAATAGAATTCCCAAGGGTGGGAAATGGAGCCTAGGTGGGACCAAGGGTGGGAAATGGCCTGAGGCCATAGGGAGGCAAGACAACGGAGGGGAGATTGGGTGTAGCCACAATGAAAGGCCAGTTGATGGGACTATAGCCTCCAGAGATTTGGTCATGTGGGAAAGTACAGAGTCCATGAGGTAATAGGATTATCAATGTGGGAAATGGTCTGGGGCCAGAGTTTTTCCTTTCTGGGGCTCAGATTCCAACCCCATCAGCAGCAAAGGGCAAAACTTAGGTTCATTCCTTTATACCTGGGGTTCAGGTCCTTACTGTTCTCAAGCTCTAGTTCCACCTGCTTTTTCCCCTCTTAGCAACAATTTTTTTTCCTCCAGTAATCTAGGTCCAAGGTCTCACCACACTCTACTACCACCCCAAGCTGTTACCATCTCTCAGGCTGAGAGGTTCAACCGTTATCTTTTCACAGCTCAGTCCAAACACTTCCCTTCTCTCTCTAGAAGGCTGAGTCATAGAACATTCTACAGTTCAACTCCTTTCCAAGTACTCTATGATCCAGTGACACTGGCTTTCTTGCGATTTCTCCTCCTTAACACTCCTGACTCTGTGTTCCCATACCTAGAACACTCCCCTACACCTCATCTTGGCTTCCCTGGCTTCCTTCAAGAACCAGTTCAAATCCTGCCTTCTTCTAGAGGCCTTTCTCAGTGTCCCACCCCTACCTCTCCAGCCTAGATAATCTCCCATTTAAGAATAATGAGAGTAACAATAGCTAGCATTTACATAGTACTTCAAGGTTTGAAAAAATGGGATGGATCACATATAGTATCTATTTGATCTTCACAACTCTGGAAAGTAAGTGTTTTTGTTCCTCCCATTTTAAGAAGGAGGAAACTAAATTTGGGAGAAGTGACTTGCTCATGCTCACACAACTGTAAGGCATGATTACTCAAGCTCAGGTTGTCCAGACTCTTACATCTAGCATTCTATTTGCTGCACCAACTAACTGCCTGTATACATTTATACCCTACCTTATGTGTATGTAGTTGTTTGCCTGTTGTCTCTTTCTTTATATTCCCAACATTTAGCACAGTACCTGACCTAATAAGGAAGCACTTAATAAATACTTACTGACTCACTGACTAAGAAAATGGGGTACAGGCTGTTCCTGCTGTGTGGGACAGCGACTCTAACACAGCTAAACTCAGAGACTTCTCAAGGAAGCAAAAGTTGGTCTTTATTACAATCTCACGAGAAAGGGCATCTACTGCTCCAGAACACTGCCAGCAGGAGAGAGGCGAGGCACAAAGGACAAAGCAAGGTTTTATATCTTAACGCAAATAAGAAACTCCCACTCCGCCACTATCCCTTACTCCTATTGTCTGGGAGACGGGGCTTACATTCTAGGTGTGAAAATCTTTCCCATTCCCAAAGAACAAGGAAACAGGGTATAGCCAATCCAAGCATGTATGTCCTTATTTAGTATACCTAATGCTGACGTGGCAGTGGAATTCAGAATGGGGTTTTGGGCCAAATTCCTATAGGTTTAGGTAATTTAATCTTATGGCCTGTTCCTTCTCTCAGAGCCTATCTCTAGTTTCGAGACAGTCTTCTCATCACCACACTGAGAAGTCTTCACAGAGGTTATATCTCATTCACTACCACCTCTCTAAGGTGGCATAAAAACATCATATGGTTGGCTAAGAGCACGCATGATGCAATATTGCTGAAAGACTCCACCATTTATTCTCCATGGCTCCTGTTAGCAGCTTCCCAGGCTTCACTCCTATGGAACTCAGGTCTGCTCTTAGCTTTGCACCAGCTCTCTCTTCCCCACAGTGTCTGACATATCATCCTCCTTCTTAGCATATCTGACTCATTTTATAGACTCAGTAGAGAAGTATGCATCAGGGCCATAATAGTCTGCCACAAAGAGATCATCACCATTGCTGATGCTTAATACCTCAGCCTTAGTGAGGTCTGAATGGGTCAAACCGAGGGTACTCCCCACACTTCATTAAGGACACATCTTCAATTCATCTCAGGATGTACCTTTCATAGGTACATTTGATGTGACTGAAGTCCCAAACAAAAGCATCATCTTTTAGCTTTATTTTATAGATAGGTGATGGATGGATAGATAGAACGATGGATAGATGGATAGATAGATAGATAGATAGATAGATATAATTGTTTTGCTGTTCTACACAAATTAATGATTTTTTTTTTTACAAAACAGAACCAAGGACAGATATCTGTGCTATTCTAGAAGAAATATCCCTCCAGGTGGATATGAATGCTTTAATCATCACTCTTTTGAAGAGTTCTGCTTGTTCAACCAGTTCAACTAACCCTACTGTCACTCAGCTTACATCTCTTCATCTCGTGCTGTAAAGTATTTAAACTACAATTCATTTCATATTGTCTTATATACGGCTTCTACGACCTTTTAGTTATATGTATAAGGATATGTTTTCCTCTTAGAATTTTGTGACTGTAGGTTACTTGGGATTGTAAATTAACTGATATCATTTGCTAGAAAATACCCACATGCCCATACACATTTATAGAATAGCTATATTGATAATGAAGGCCTTTCTCTTGTTAGGATCTTTCTGTTTTGGAAGTTTATTCCCTCTCTCCTTTAGAACTTGAGTTAGTATTCATGTGTAGAATCCTAAGGGAAAAGCCATAAGTACTTCCATAATCCTTTCATCCTCACCTGAGAAAAAAACAAAAACAAAAAATCAAAACAGTTTTTTGTCCTTGGCCTGGCAACTTGAGAGACAGAACTTCCAAGGACCTATGTCCATCTTAATTGGCTATAATTCTATATATCTATGTGGGTGGCTAGGTGGCCCAGTGGATAGAGTGCCAGGACTAGGGTCAGGAAGACTCATCTTCCTGAGCTCAAATCTGGCCTCAGACACTAACTAGCTATGTGACCCTAGGCAAGTCACTTAACCCTCTTAGCCTTAGTTCCTCATCTATAAAATGGACTGGAGAAGGCAATGGCAAACACTCCAGGATCCTTGCCAAGAAAACCCCAAATGGGGTCACAAGGAGTCAGACATGACTAAAACAACTCAACCACAACGTCTATGTTGTTTTAATTTTGTATTAAACCGAGAAGATCTCCCCTGTTTCCCCAATTTTAATTTTGTACGAAGGTGTTCGTCTTTCAAACCATCCCATAGCACCTGGGGTCAAAGATAGGTCTGCCATGTTCTCCTTTTGAGTCAACCTTGAGTAAACTGGGAAAACTTCTGGATTCATATAGTCATCCTCTTCGACCAAATACTGTGTTCAAAGACTCCAAAATATAGACCTGGTAATAGAGGTGATAGAATGGATAATACCTTGCTCCCCTTTAATCACCATTTTGGAACCTCATAAAGGAGGGAGCCTCTCTTACACACATTAAGGGTAGGATTTTTCATATACAATCATGAAAGTTGGGAAGACATCTTGGAAGGGATGACAAACCATCACATTACCACAGTCTAAACATAGAATTGAAAGACCATAGCACCCAATTCCTAGAGGATTTGTTATCCTCAAATATATTTCTTTTGGACAAGTATTGTGTATGGGTCGTCCCTCCCCCCTCCCCTTTTCCTTGCTAACATGGATCAGAATTTAAATATGTAAGAGAAACTGATTAAGGCTTCCCATTTTAAAATTTAATCTTGACCAGAGAATCCTCATTTCAATTGTAGTTAGTAGCCCTAATTTATTTGTACTAAAATATATCATGAAAGATTTTATCAGAAACTTTGCTGAAATGTTAATATACTGTGTTTTACGTATTCTTAATCTATCAGCTTAGTGACACTGTCAAAAAAAATGAAATTATTTTAGCATGACTTGTTTTTGACAAGTTCATGCTGAGTTTTAGTGATCACCGCTATCTTTTTAAGTGCTCATAACCATCCTTTTAACTATATGTCATGCAGCTTTTTCATGACCAAAATTAATGCAGCCAAGAAAGGGATACTGTTGACTGGGGGAAAAAATCTTTGCATCAAATGTCTCTACTAAGGATCATATGATATCCAAGATATATAGGAAAGGCACATTCAGTGATTTTTCAGTCATGACAACTTGTGGGGTTTTCTGGGCAAAGATAATAGAATGGTTTGCCATTTCTTCCTCCAGGTCATTTTACAGATGAAGAAACTGAGGCAAATAGGGTTAAGTGACTTGCTCGGGTTCACACAGCTAGTAAATGTCTGAGGCCAGATTTGATCTCAGGAAGATGAGCCTTCCTAACTCCAGGACTGGCACTCTATCCATTGCACCAACCTATCTACCCCTAATGAAACAAATCTATAAGACCAAGATGAATAGATTATAAAAGAATTGAAAAATATTAACAACCATGCAAAAGATTACTGCAAATTATTAATAATAATAGAGATGCAAATCAAAAAAGAATTCAGAAGTTTCACTTCACACCTAGCAAAATGGCAAAGATGTCAAAATATGGCAATTGTCAAAATTGGAGGGGCTGTGGGAGAATCCAGGCCCATAAATTCCCACTCTTGTGGGAGTTGTGAATTGGTTGAACCATTCTGGAAAACAATTTGGGGTCATTCTAAGCAAATAACTAAAATGTTCATATCCTTTGATGCAGAGATTGCTCTGTCAGGCATATATCTCAAGGAGATTAAAAAAACAAAAACTAAACCAATTTCCCCACACATTAAAATATTCATGCAGCACCTTTTGTCATAGCAAAGAAATGGAAACAAAATAGGTGGCCATCATTTGAGGAATGGCAGATCAAGTCATGTCACATGAATTTGATAGAATGTTATTATTTCATATTTCAACAAATGTAAGGAATCCTTAAGGAAATGGAAGACTTGTGTTGAACTAATGGAAAGCAAATTAAGGAGAACTAAGGAAACAATCAATAGTGACATTAACATGAATGAAAATAACACTAAAAGACATCAAAACTCAGATTAAATGTAATCTTCGTCTCAGGGAACAGATGACAGAACACACTTCCCTCCTTTCAGTAAAAAGACAATAGACTGTGGAATCAGAATGCTGCTCAGTATATGTACTGTTAGACACGTTTGCTATAATGGTTGGTTTTGCATAATTGCTTTTGTTGCAAAAGGGGATTTTCAGATAAGGGTGGAGGGTAGGACTATTACAATGGAGGGTTTACTGGATGAGAGAAGAGATATATTAAGAAATGAATGTAATATGAAACCATCAATAGAAACAAAAAAAAGCAATTTGTTCTAGAATTTTGCTAGGAACAGAAATCAGGTTCATTGGTCAGTAGTTTGAAGAATAAACTTTCTTTTTCAAAATTGACTGGGGAAACAACTGACTTGGAAAATAGATTCAGGAGAGATAATTTAATTGGACTACCTGAAAGCCATGATCAAAAAAAGAGCCTAGACATTATCTTGCAAGAAATTATCAAGGAAAACTGCCCTAATATTCTAGAACCAGAGGGTAAAATAGAAATTGAAAGAATCCACTGATCACCTCCTAAAAGAGATGCCAAAATGGAAATTGCCAGGAATATTATAGCCAAATTCCAGAGTTCCCAGGTGAAGGAGAAAATATTGTAAGCAGCCAGAAAGAAACAATTCAAGTACGGTGGAGCCACAGTCAGGATAACACAAGATCTAGCAGCTTCTACATTAAAGGATCTGAGGGCTTGGAATATGATATTCTGGAGGACAAAGGAGCTAGGATTACAACCAAGAATCACCTGCCCAGCAAAACTGAGTATAATTCTTCAGGGGAAAAAAATGGACATTCAATGAGATAAAGGATTTTCAAGAATTCTTGATGAAAAGACCAGAGCTGAACAGAAAGTTTGACTTTCAGATACAAGACTCTAGAAAAGCCTAAAAAGGTAAATAGGAAAGAAAAATTATAAGGGACTTAATGAGATTAAACTGTTTACAATCCTACCTGGGAAGATGATATTTGTAACTCATAAGACCTTTCTCATTATTAGGTTGAATATGAAGGGAGAATATCTAAAAAATAAAATTAAAGGATGAGAGAGGAATGTACTGGGACAAAGAGATTGGGAGAGGTAGAATGGGGTAAATTATCTCACATAAAAGAAGCAAGAAAAAGCTTTTACAGTGGAAGGGAAGAGGGGGAAGGAAAGGAAGAGTGAGTGAACCTTACTCTCATCAGAATTGGCTCAAAGAGAGAAAAACATACACACTCAATAGGGTATAGAAATCTATCTTACCCTACAGGAAAATAAGAAGGGAAGGGGATAAGAGAAGGAGAGGGGAATGATAGAAGGGAGGGCAGATTGGGGGAGAGGGTAGTCAAAAATAAAACACTTTTGAAGAGGGACAGAGTGAAAAGAGAGAGAGAATAGAATAAATGGAGGTGGGGAGATAGGATGGAGGAGAAAACAGCAATAGGAACTTTGGAAAAATTTTTCAAGCAAGTTTCTCTGATAAAGGCTTCGTTTCTCAAACATATGGAGAAGTCAGTCAAATTTATGAAAAATAAGAGCCATTCACCAATTGATACATGATCAGTTTTCAGACAAAGTAATCAAAGCTATCTATAGCCAAATAAAAAAAAATACTCTAACTCACTGTTTATTGTAGAAATGAAAATTGGAATAATTCTGAGGTACTACCTATACCTATTAGACTGACTAATGAGACAGAAAAGCTAAATGGCAAATGTTGGAGGGGACACGGGAAAAATGAGACATTAATGCACTGTTGGTGGCATTCTGAACTAATCCAACCATTCTGTAGAGCAATTTGGACCTATGCTCAAAGTGCTATAAAACCATGCATACCTTTTGACCTAGTAGTGCCACTACTAGGTCTGTATCCCAAAAGAGATAAAAACAAAAAGGAAGGGGACATGTGTTTACAAAAATATTTATAGCAGATCATGTCTAGGGGCAAAGAATTAGAAATTGAGGGGATGCTTATCAATTTGGAAATGACTGAACAAGTTGTGGTATGTGATTATGATGGGATACTATTGTATATAAGAAATGATGAGCAGGATGCTCTCAGAAAAACCTGGAAAGAGTTGCATGGGCTGATGCAAAGTGAAAATGTACTGTCTACTAAGTAACAGTAATATTGTGAGGTGATCAGCTGTGAATAACTTAGCTATTCTCAGCAATACAATGGTCCAAGACAACTCTGAAGGTCTTATGATGAAAAATGCTATCCATCCCCAGAGAAAGGACTGATGGTATCTGAATACAGATTGAAGCATACTTTTTTTAAACTTATTTTATTTTTCTTGAAGTTTTTTGTCTCTTTTTTTTTTTACAACATGACTATTACGGATACGTTTTGCATGACAACACACGTATAACCTATATTGAACTGCTTGCTTCTCAGTGGTGGTGAGGAGGGAGGGAGAGAATTTGGAACTCAAAGTTTTAAAAACAAATGTTAAAAATGGTTTTTACCCGTAACTGGGGAAAATAAAGTTAAAATTAAAAATATGTTTAAAAAAAAAAGACTGTGTAGTACAAGTGACTAGTCAAAGGTATGCTAGGCCTCTGCTCAAAAACAACCAACCAATTAAATCTGATGCTGTATTAAAAAAAAAAAGAGCTGAATCCCCTATAAATAAAGGGTCATCTAGAACAGATGGCTACGGAACACAGTGAATCCCACCAAGTAACCTCTGTGAGGCCATTTTTCAATCCTAATGAGTTAATTTTTCTTGTTAAAACTATATAATCCAAATGTCACATGACCAACAAAAAAACCCGGAAAACTTGACATTTTCCCCAATCTTCACAACCTCTCAAACCTCTCCAAAACAGGAATTATGCACAAAAAGAAGGAAATTTCATCTGTCAATATGGTCTAGGACACCAAGCACCCTAACAAGGAAGTAATTTGATTAACCAACAGCAGAGAAGGCTAATCCTTAACCCATAACATGATTATTCAAACCCCAACTCTGACTGCTTGCCATGCTTCATTAGCAGGGCACTCAACCCAAACCATGTCCTCATCACAAAATTTACCTCTACTTCTTCCCTTCTACCAATGCTCTAGAGCACCAAAAGGCAAAAGTTTGCTTAGGTTGGGACAACAGTGAAGCAGAAATCTGTGTAGCAACAGAGCTCAGGCAGAGAGAACTGAAGAACAGAGGGAACTCGAGCAGGATTCATGTGTGTGAATGTGTGTGTGTGTGTGTGAGAGAGAGAGAGAGAGAGAGAGACTGAGAGAGAGAGACTGTGTAACACTCCACTATAACTGAGGGAAGGAGCCCAGCATCCACATGGAGCCGGTTCGTTCTTGCCAGAAGTCAACTGGGGCAGATTGAAGCTGGTGAAATATGAATTGCTCAGGATGGGAAGAGGCTGAGATAACTTTGAGGTCCAGTCTTCATGGAAATCATTAAAAAGGGCAAGGAGTTGGAAAATGAGCATCTAAAGTAAGGGGGGAAAAAAGGCAGAAATCACCAAGGATCGAAGGAGGAAGAAAACTCAATTAAAGACCTTGAATATAAGCAGATAAACCAAGAGGAAAGCTATTAATAACAGAAGGGACTATGGCTTCCAGATCAGCTAAAAGAGTCTGGAAATATAAATAAATATTCTAAGGCAAAGGAAAACAAATCAATATCTGATGAGGCAGAAGAACCTGTTGACTCCCAAAAGAGCATAGAACAGAGTTATGTTCCTGAATGATGTAAAAGAGAAATAAGAATTGTGAAAGCAAAATTTATGGCCTGCATAGGAAAAATAATTGGCAGAATAGTAATCTTGAATCCATGGTGACAAGTCTGACCAAAGAAAGAAAAGAGAGAATAAATGATTGGTAATGAAAATATACATAAGTTAAGGACAATCTGGAAGAAGAGAAACAAAAAGCAATAATTTTGGAATGAAACGTGATTTTTATACAAACAAAACATATTGATCTCAAAGACAGACTGCATAGAGACAGCTTCAGGATCTCTCAGAAGAATATAACAAGTAGAAAAACCTAAACACCATAACGCAACCACAAGTAATAATAAATTGTTGAGAGCTTCTGAATACAGAAAAAAGAATGTCAATTGAAAGAATAAATTGCTTCCAGAAAGAAAAATAAACTATGCAACAAACTAATCACACATAGTGATTAAATTTAACAATTCCAATGACAAACAACAAAATCTCCAGGTGACCAGGAAAAAGATCTTCAAATATAAGGGAAAGGGAATTTGAATAAAAGAAGACTAATCTGTGCCCATCTGACCACAGGAGGGAGCAGAATAAAGTGTTCTCAAGGGCAAAAGAGCTTGAAGATGCAATCTGAGGTAACATACCCTACAAACCTGAACCTAACCATTAATGGAAGGGGAAAAAAAGAAGATGGATGTTTAATTAAAAAAAAAAAAAGGTGTTTGAAATATTCTGAGAAAACCAGATCTGAACAAAAGTTTCTTTTCAAATACCCCACATGATAAACATGAAAGAAAGGTGAAACAAACAAACAAAAGAAACAGTAACCAAGAACAATATCAACAAAATAGCAACATAGAGACTATTAAGTGATTTGTTTCTAAAAATATGCAAGGAGATCAAGGTGAAAGCAAAAGTCAAATAGAAGTGACAGTCAAGAAACAGGATGGAAGTATCATGGCCTCAACTTCCCAACACCCCTTACATGTGAATCATTATTTTTTGTAGGTTCAAATCCAGCCTTGGATACTTACTAGCTATGTAACGGTAGGCAAATAATTTAACCTCTATCTGCCTTAGTTTTCATATCCATAAAATGGGGATAATAATAGCACCTACCTCCCAATATTTTTGTAAGGGTCAAATAAAATAATATTTGTAAAGTGTTTTACAAACTTTAAAGTACTATATAAGTGCAATGTACTATTATTGCTATTATATAAATGAATATGTAATGTACCCTGAATTGGTCAAAGGGTAGCAATAAAGTGAAAATAACTCCTGTAATATCTTAGGAAGAAGAGAGTTTAGTAGAATAGATAAGAAGGCAAAGGAAGAGATTGAAATCAAGAAAAAGAAAGGAGGAAATCTTATTTCACTGGTAGGAAGGGGTACTACTGATATGTAAAGACAACGTAAAAAGACCAAGGTCTTCCACTCTATCCAGGGCTATCTCCAGTTGTCTTGATCTATATCTTGCCACTGGACCCAGACGGTTCCTGAGGAAAGAGTGAGGCTGTGACTTTGCACAGCCCTCTCACTTAAATCCAGTTCACTTGCAAGTCATGGCATCACCTTCCTGATGTCATAGTCCTCTTTGAGAACAAATGACCAACAACAACAACTTAGAGAGAACTTATCCTGCCTCAGAAAGAACATCAGAGCTCCTAGGGACAACTGATACCTAGAAAAGTGGAAAGACATGGATCCAGGTGATTTTGTGGGAAATGGAAATAGGAAGGGCGAAAGTTAATAATAAAGTGAACAATCAGGAACAGAGAAAGATTCCTAGGATGGGGGTAATGTCCTCTCTGTTGTGTACAGGAATTGGTATTTCTAAAAGTGAGGCATAACAGAAAAAGTGGTCCAGGATGGCAAGATCTATAAGGAGGTAACATAGAAACTGTTAGACCCAAAATACATATTTTAGAAGCTTTAATTCCATGAGGAACACAGAGACTAAAGAAGAATCAAATAATCATTAGGACCATAAATAAAAGTCTAGACTAAACATAAAGGAAGATAAATAATGAAGAAAACTTAAAAAAAAAAAGGCAGAGAAAATGAAACTTTAAAAAATCACAAAACAACTTGAAGGGAAGGAGAAAAAAAGGGATTTTAATACACCACCCAACTGAAAGGGGAAAAAAAGAGGGGGAGAATTAAATAACTCAGCAAAACTCTAAAACTAGGGGAGGGAATAACAAATAGAAAAGGGTGGAACTTAAGGTGAGGGAAAGAGAGTTAGTGGGAATAGGGTTTCCTTAAAATAGATTAAACTAAAAAACAGAAAAAACAAAAAAAAATAGATTAAACTAAAATAAGAGAGAAAATACTATGTTTACAGAGGAAGAGAGGAAAAATCCTAATTTGGAAAAAAAGTTAGAGAAAAATGGAAGAAAATCAACCTAATTCATAACTTTAAATGTGAATGGATTAAACAATCCAATAAAATAAAAAAGGGTGATAGTTTGGATAAGAAAATAGACCCCTTTTGTTTGAAAACAAAAACATATACAGAGTAAAAATGAGGGAGTAGAAATAATTTACTATGTAACAAGTGAATAAAGAAAAAAAAGCAGGACTTGTAATCATGCTATCAGACATAGCAAAAACAACTATTTACAACATAAAAAGAGATAAAAAATTATGCTGAAAGGAACCATAGACAAGAAACTAACATCAATATTAAACTAATATGCTTCAAATGCCTTAGCAACTAAATTCATAAAGGAAAAATTAATTGAATTACAAGATGACAAAGATAGTGATCCAAAAGTGACAGATTTCAATGTCCCTATCTCAGTTTTGGATAATTTAGATTTTTTCTAACAGGAAGCTAAACAAAAGGGAAAATAAAGAACTGAATAAATTGTTAGAGTAACTAGAACCAAAAGATTTATGTTATCTTCTAAGTGGGACTGCTAATGAATACACATATTTCAGAGCAACATGGAACTTTTACAAAATTTGACCAGAGATATGAAAAACAAATATAAAAAGACAGAAATAGTAAATACATTCTTTATAGATCATAACACAATAAAAACAGTGATTATTTCAGGGAGCACAAACAAAAGATATAGACCCAAATAGAGAATTAATAGTAA
This sequence comes from Vombatus ursinus, assembly GCF_900497805.2. Classification (NCBI taxonomy): domain Eukaryota; kingdom Metazoa; phylum Chordata; class Mammalia; order Diprotodontia; family Vombatidae; genus Vombatus; species Vombatus ursinus. The sequence continues at coordinate 28,604,207 of NW_020949351.1, read as the reverse complement.
AATCCTAAATAATAAGTGGGTCAAAGAACACATCACAGAAATAATTAATAATTATGTGAAAAGAAAATTATAATGATGAAACTACATACCAAAATTTCTGGGATATAACTAAAGCAGTCCTTAGCAGGTAAAATCATATCCCTACAAATACACATTAACAAAATAAAAAAAGAGAAGATTAATGAACTGAATATACATTTTTTGAGTTAAAAAGCCAAGAAATACACTGAAAATAAACACAAAAGAGGAACTATTAAAAATTAAAGGAGAAATAGATTAGAAACAAAAAAAATGGAAATGATAAATAAAACTAAAAACTAATTCTTTAAAAAGATTATTAAGATTGAAAAATCTTTGGCCAATCTGATTAAAAAGAAAAGGTCAGAAAATAAAATCAATAAACTAACAAATGAACAAGGTGAAATCATAACATAACTAGAATAAATAAAAAGAATTATCAGAATCTACTATGCACAGTTATATGCTAACAAAACTGAGAACACAAAAGAAATAGAGGAGGACCTTCAAAAATATAAAATATCTAAACTAACAGAAGACCAATTAGAAAGCCTAAATAATCCAGTCTCAAAAAAAGGAATTAGAACTAGTTGAAAGGAACTATGAAAGGAAAAAGATTCTTGGTCCTGATGTAATCACAGGAGAGTTCTATAAATTTTTTAAAGAAAAAATAGTACCAATACAACACAAATTATTCTCAAAAATTGAGGAAGCACCTTACTTGATTCTTTTTATAAGACAAATATAGTTCCAATACCTAAACAATGGAAGCATAAAGCACAGAATTATAGACTGATATTATTAATTAATATCAATTCAAAAATTTTAAATATAATCCTATCAAACAGACTAGAATGATTCATTCATGAAATCATTTATCATTAAAATGTTGGATTTATACTAGGCATATAAAGATGATTCAATCTTATCTGGAAAATCATCACAATTAATCATATTAAAAGCAAAAAACAAAAACAAAAACAAATCCAATGCTACATAATTTCTTCAGTAGAGGCCTTTGACAAAATACAACACTCATTAATGCTAAAAGTATAATAAATGTAGAGACACTTTCTTTAATATTATAGAGTATCTAAAGCCAAAAGCAAAAATCATGTTATGGGTATACACTAAAACATTTTCTAATAAATATGGAAGTATATCAGAGATGCTCAAACTCCCAATTACTAATTCACATTATTCTGGAAATACTGATGATAGCAATAAGACAAGAGAAAGAAATTAAGGGGGTAAAGATGGGTAAAGAGTAGATAAAACTATCCCCATCTACTAATGATATGATGCTTGATTTAGAAAATCCCGGAGAATCAGCAAAGATACTAACTGCAATAATTAATAGCTTCAGCAGATGCAGGCTACAAAATAAGTCCCCTAAAACCAACAACATTTCTAAATAACAATATAAAATCTAAGAGGCAGTAATAAAAAGAGAAATCCCATTCCAAATAATATCAAAATACATAAAGTATCTGTGGATCAATCTACCAAAGCATACAAAATACTTGTATAGATTCAGTTACAAGGTGGTTTTTAAAGAAATAAAGAATGTCTTATATTGCTGGAGAAATATTCAGTGATTAGGACTGAGTCATGTCAACATAATTTAAAAGACAATATTATGAAATTTAATTTACAGTTTTGATGTTATACTAATCAACTTATTAAAGGGATATTTTGATAACTGGATACATTACAAAACAAAAAATAATAAAATTCATTTGTAAAAGTAAAATATCTAGAATATGAAAAGAAGTAGGAGTGAAAGGGGAATAGCACTTCCAGATTTTAAAATATGTTATCAAGTAACAGTCACCAAAACCTTCAGGTATTCGTTAAAAAATAGATAAATCAATGGAAAGACTAGATAAGGGAAAATCAAAAACAATGGAACAGTAAAAAATAAAGAGGAAAATTTAAATTACTTAGAAAGAACTCCCTCTTTTATAAAAACTGTTGGGAAAACTGGAAAGTAGGCTGGCAAAAGTTAGGTTTAGATCAATACTTCATACCAGATTTTATAATACATTCTAAATAGACATCTGACCTTAATATTAAAGATCATACCATTAAAAAATAAGAAGAGAAGCAGAGCAGATCCTTTCATAGCTCTGCGTAGGAGATGTAATCTTAACCAAAAAAAAAAAAAGGATAAAGATAATTACAAAAGATAAAATAAGTAGTTTTGATTTTCTAAAACTGAAAGCTTCTGAAAAAACAAAATTGATGAACCTAGGATAAGAGGGGAAGCAGTCAAATGGGGGAAAAATCTTTGTAACATAGTGTTTGATAATGGTTTGGTTTCCAAGATATACAAACAACTAAAAGGAGTTCAGGCCAGAAACCTGTTCGAATGACTCAAGATCTCTATTCATAACAATCTCATTTGAGACTAGCTGACATTTTTCTAGAGACTAGAATGTGGGGAATATTTCAGCTCAGAAATGCATCACCCTCAGGGAATGAAAAATCAGTAGTGAGCAGCACATGGGCCATAGGAGCATCATATTAAAAATGAATAGTTTTTAATGATTAAAAAAAGGCATAAAATGCAGCTTTGACTTCTACCACTCAGAATCAATTGTAAAATTGTTTAGAGAGGCATTTATATTTCTTTGTATGTTTCAATCCCAACATATGGAACTAGGAGGAGTTACACATGAAGAATCTAAATGAATGACTAGGCTGGAAGGTTGGTCAGGTAAGCAGCTGACAAGAGTATATAATCAGGGCAGGGGCCAAAGAATGGTTGGTTGGTTAGATGAGTTAGATGGGTGTGGGGAGAGATTTTCCAGGTAGGATCTCCTTATAAGAAAAGGGGAGGTCATAGACAAGTACCCAAGGTAGACTGAGAAGCAGGACAGGTAGGCTGGAAAGATAAGCCATACAAGGGAAGAGAATGGCTGGGATCACTTCCAGAGGAGCGGGCTTGCATGGTCAGAGGCTTCCTGCCAAGGCTTCTTTCATGGTGCAGAACTTCCTGGGCAGTCTTCTCTCTCATGCCCAGCACCCAATCCCCAACCCAAGCCAAAGGACTTGTCTTTCAATGGCATCTACTGAAGGAATGATTTCTTCTATTTCAGGCTCCTCTCTTCCCTCCCTCCACCCCCTCACTCTGTTTCTGGAAGAACTGCTGTGCCCTCAGGGGGAGAAAGTGGGGCCCAGATGGTTGGGGAATTTGCCAAATTTCTTGGTAGTCCCCACTGTTAGGCTGTTAGATTCATTCCTAGAGGGCAGGGTGCCAGGAACAGGGCATTTGCGTGGGGCCTCGACAATCTCCTTTGTTCAGTGGAATCAACAACAGAATTTAATTTCCTGGTGAAGGTTGTCAGGAGATTTTTGTAACAAGGTTACTGGGCTAGGAAATCAGGGGAATACCTCTGAAATAGTAAATTTGGATTTGCCATAGGCAGAGATTCATACAAATGAGCAGTCGGGGAGTTCTGACAGTAAAAAGTAGGGACCCAGTCATAGAGATTACATCTCTAGTCCTTGGAAGGACTAGGAAAGGTAACATTGGATGTCACTTGCACAGGCATATACCGGGCATAAGAAGCAAAGGCTTGGGGTCTCTTACACACTTTTCTTTCCATCACTAAAACCAGAATATAACCAACAGCAGCTGGCAGTGTGGTGCAGTTGGAATCCATCCCCTCCTTTAGCTTGACTGGTTTATCTATCACATGTGATTTAAATAATTTTATCAGTCCTCTTCTCCACCAACCCCAACGCAAGTATAACTTAATGGGAATATTCCTTCTCCATTCTTTCATTTTCAGGTCTATGTGGCTTGGAGTAGACTGAGAGTAGGGTTAAATCTGGAAGTTTTATGGGCACCAAGAAATGAATCTTTTACCTTTAAGAAGATATATTATAACTAGTTAAAATGTTAGAGGTCTCAAGGGGGACTGGTGGAATTGTTTTTAGTCTTTTATTTCATACTTGAAAGCAAAGAAATTTATGAAAAAAAGTTGTGATATAGAATTCAAGAAATTCTATTTTTGTAGTCAGTCAGAAAACACAATTAATTCAGAACAAGGTATTTAATGAAATAGCATAGTAAGAAAAATTGGAAGTGGAACATCCCCTATAGAAGTGAAACATATGGGGGCAGCTAGGTGGCACAGTGGATAGAGCACTGGCCCTGGAGTCAGGAGGACCTGAATTCAAATCCAACCTCAGACACATAACACTCACTAGCTGTGTGACTCTGGGCAAGTCACTTAACCCCAATTGCCTTATGAAGCATATGCTCTCTCATAGATAAACACAACACTGGTGGGGAGAATGAGCGTGCATAGGGACCATGCATGAGAGGCCCAGATAGGAACTTGTGGAGGAACAGCTACTGATGTTTTTTGGTGATGTAATTGAGTTGTATTGACTCTCTGCCTGATAAGGATAGTCTAATAGCTCTTTAATCTTAGTGAAAACACTCCCAGGCAAAAGGACAAGATTTAATTTTTTTTCTTTTGAACTTAAATCTATGTGGAGGTGAAAACTTTCTGTTAAAGGAACTACCTAAGTTAGGGTTCTGACAAGCACATATCTACTCCCCTCAGTTTTCTATACCCACCTAGCCCGAATCCCTTTCTTTATTAAGCACATCTGTCATCTGCAAGACCTGAACGTTTTGGTGGTGTATTTTGGCCAATGAAATTCTCCTTCTCTCTACATTTGTGAACTGATGCATGGCATCTAATCTCTGATGCATACTAGCTCATCTGATCTTGGATAAATCAGGAGGATTAGAGTTTAAGTGCTACCAGGAAATTCTCTCAAAGTATAAGTAATAAAACACTTGTTAATCTGCATTGATAGAAGGGATTTCCTCACTGGAAGTTCCCTCACTAATGAAATAGCAGATCTCAATCAATATATAATATATGTATTCCCATCTACATCTGTAAGTACTTACATTTTATTAATTTGCCATTGTATATGAAATATATAATTACCCCATCTGCAAAGTGTCCCAAAAGTCTTAGTGCTTTAATAAGCTTAAAATTGCAATAAGACTTTTGGGATATCTTGTAACCTGAATGCCAATAACATCTATAGTTTGAATGTGAGTAAGTATTTACATATGTAGATAGAAATCTGTTCTGATGTTGTTGATTTGTCTTATTTTATTCATTCTGAAATTAACACCCCAAAATATCATCATTTATATATGCAAAGTAGAATATAAAAGGAGAATTTTATATGAAATGACAAATCTCTATTCTATAAAGTTGTTTTTTTTTTTAAAGTAGGTAAGGCAGGGGCAGCTAGGTGGCGCAGTGGATAGAGCACCGACCCTGAAGTCAGGAGAACCTGAGTTCAAATCCGGCCTCAGACCAAACACTTGACACGTACTAGCTGTGTGACCTTGGGCAAGTCATTTAACCCCCATTGCCTCACTAAAACAAACAAACAAACAAAAAGTAGGTAAGGGGGCAGCTAGGTGATGCAGTGGATAGAGCACTGGCCCTGGAGTCAGGAGGACCTGAGTTCAAATCTGGCCTCAGAAACTTGACACTTACTAGCTGTGTGACCCTGGGCAAGTCACTTAACTCTGATTGCCTCACCAAAAAGAGAGAAGAAAAAGGCAATTGAAGATAAGAGGAAGAGTAAATGTTAATAATGCAGCTTAAATTTTTTAAAAAGGAAGTAGGTGTGACCAAGATAATGCTCATACACCAAGCAACAGTGACTCTTCTCTATTACCTTAGTATTAAATACAAACTTTTTTGTTTGGCACTTAAATTTCTTTTACAACCAGGCCGCAACCAATGTTTCCAGCCTTATTATGTATTATTCCCCTTTACTCATTCTTCACCCCAGTCAAACTGATCTTGCATTTCCTCATGCATGATTCCATTTCCCATTTCCTGGCCTTTTCACAGGGCATAGCCTATACCTAGAATCCCTAGTTTCCCTTAAAACACAGTTCAAATGACCTATTCTATGTGATGTACCTTTCCTCAGCCTCATTGCCTTTTATTTATTTTGTATTTCTTTCTCTACACGAGACTTGCATTTTCATCAATGTAGGGAACGCAAGGCAAGGAAACTCTTTCTACAGACTGGCACCTAATCTGTAACATGTGGTCACAGAAAATTGCCTAAGGCATTTTTTTTATCGTTTATTTATTTATTTTTAACAGTCACCATATTAGCCTTGTTGCAAAAAAAAAAAAAAGCAAGAAACAAAGAAAGTGAAAAAGTATGCTTTAATTTGTACTCAAGAGTTCATCAGTTCTCTCTCTGGAGGTGGATAGGATTTTTCATTCAGTCCTTTAGATTTGTTTTGGGTTATTGTATTGGTCAGAGTAGCCAAGTTTTTCACAATTGATCATTGGTTCTGCTCATTTCACTTTATATCAGTTCATATAAATATTCCCAGGTTTTTCCTGAAACCATTCTGCATATCATTTCTTATCACACAATAATATTCCATCACAAATATATACCACGACTTGTTCAGCCATTCCCCAGTTGATAGGCATCCTTTCAATTTTCAATTCTTTGCTACCACAAAAATTGCTGCTACAAATTTTTTGTACATAAAGGCACTTTTCCCTTTCTTTGATCTCTTTGGGATGAGACCTAGTAGTGGTTGTTGTTTCATTCTCAAAGTGTTTCATTCTCAAAGAGGACATGACATCAGGAAGGTGATGCCATGACTTGCAAGTGAATTGGATTTAAGTGAGGGAGGGTACACAAGGTCACCAACCCCATTTTCTCCTCCAGAGCCATCTGAGTCAAGTGGCAAGATATAGAGTAGGATGACTGGAGATGGGTCCCAGCCCTAGTAGTGGTATTGCTGGGTCAAAGAATATGCACTGTCTTATACAGCCCTTTGGGCAATATATTGCCTTTGGGCAATTATTTTCTAGAATGGCTAAACCAGTTCACAACTCCAACAAAAGTGTATTTAGTGTACCTATTTTTCCACATCCCCTCCTGAGGCACTTTAAATGGCTTATATAGGTTCAGACAACTAGTACATATTCAAACAAGACTTGAACTCAGGTCTTCTTGACTTCAAAGACAGCTCTCATTCGCAATGCCATACTGTTTCTTATTTTGTGTATACTCATATGCATACATGTTATCTCTCCCTTTCGGGTATATGAAAGGGAGGACTAGCACCTCTAGTGTGAAGACTTGCATTTTCAGGGCTACTCATCCACCTTTGGTGCTCACTTGTCACCCAACTCTTACCTGTGTCTTTAAAAAGCTGTAGCACATGCAGCAGCCACACCTTGGTAAAACTGTCTTGGAAGGTGGGCTAAACCAGGTTGAGGGTAACCAAGGTCTTTTTGTTTTTGTTTTTGTTTTTGTTTTATTTTTTCCACTTACTAGTATTTTATTTTTTTCAATTCCATATAAAGATAGTTTTCATCATTCATTTTTATTAGATTTTGAGTTACAAATCTTTTTCTCCCTCTCTCCCTCCCTTTCCACCCCTCCCCAAGATGGCAAGCAATCTGACATAGGCTACACATGTACATTCATATTAAACATATTTTCACATTAATCATGTTGTGAAAGAAGAATCAGAACAAAAGGGGAAAACCAGGAGAAAGAAAAAAAGAGAGAGAGAGAGAGAAAATGGTATACTTCAGTCTGCATTCAGACTCCATAGTTCTTTCTGTGGATGTGGATAGCATTTTCCATCATGAGTCTTTTGGAATTGTCTTGGATCATTGTATTGCTGAGAAGAACTAAGTCTATCAAAGTTGGTCTTTGCACAATGGGTAACCAACAGTCTTCAAACCCATTAGTGAGTTAAGGGGATGTCTACCCATTTATTCCCCTGGCAGAATGGGCAAACAAGAACAGTTTGTTCCAATGGCCATGAAGGTGGCTGAAGCAGGTGCTGTGAAGTGCTTAGAGCTTGGTCAAACATCTTCCAGGTTATATGGCAAGAAGATGTTATCCCCCAGGAGATCAAGGATGCCTCCATTGTCCATCTCTATAAAGGAAAATGAAACAGGTTGTTCTGTGACAATCACAGAGAGGTTCACTCTCTTAGTCATTTCTGACAAGATTCTTGCCAGTGTCTTCCTTAATAGACTGATCCTTCACCTGAAAGATGGTCATCTACCCAAGAACCAGTGTGGCTTCAGAAAAGACCAAGTAACAATTGACATGGTGTTTGCTGCCTGACAACTCCTGGAGAAATCCCGGGAGCAGAACACAGGTTTGTACACAACATTTGTTGATTTGACCCCAGCCTTTGAAACTGTCAGTCATGAGGGCTTGTGGAAGAGCATGGTGAAATCTGGTTGCCTGGAGAAGTTCATCAGTATCATGTTCTAGTTTCATGAAGTCATGCTTATATGGGTTCTGGATAAAGGGCAATGATCTCATGCTCTCCCACTCATGGGAGAGCCCCAGTGGAGTGAAGCAGGCCTGTGTGCTTGCTCCTATGCTTTTTAGCATGACATTTTCAGTGATGTTGAACTCCTTCAATGAGGATGAAAATGGCATCAAGATCAGCTACCACACTGATGGTAAACTATTTAACTTCAAAAGGCTACATGCCAAGATTAAAGTGTATGGAAAGCTGGTGTATGACTTTTTGTTTGCAGATGATTGTGTACTCAATACAGGCTCTGGGGCTGAGATTCAACAGAGTATGAATCAATTCTCTGCCCCTTTTTCTAATTTTGGTCTGACAACCAACACCAAGAAAACAGAGGTTCTCTACCAGCCGGAACTAAAGCATCCATACATGGAACCATTAATTACAGCAAATGGAGAAATTTTGAATGCTGTTGATAAGTGGCAGCATACTTTCCAGGGACGTCCACACAGATGATGAAGTTGACGTATTCATTGCCAGAGCTACCTCAGGGTTTGGGAGGCTCTGAAACAAAGTGTAGAAGAGATATTAGGCTGCCTACCAAACTGAAGGTCTGGGGCAGCTAGGTGGCACAGTGGATAGAGCATCAACCCTGGAATCAGGAGGACTTGAGTTCAAATCCGGTTTCAGCTGTGTGACCCTAAGGGCAAATCACTTAACCCTGATTGCCTAGCAAAAAAACCAAAAACAAAAAACTGAAGGTCTACAGAGCCATTGTGCTGACTTCATTGATAAATGCCTGTGAAACCTGGACAGTCTACCAGTGCCATGTCAGAAAATTTAACTGCTTCCATTTGAGTTGTCTCAGGATGATTCCGAAGATTATCTGGCAAAACAAGGTACTGGACATTGAGTTCCTCTCTTGAGCTGAACTGCCAAGCATTCAAACTCTAGTACAGAGAGCACAACTATGATGGGCTGGCCACATAGTCTAAATGCCAAACATAACACTTACCTAAAAGATTATTTTATGAAGAACTCACATAAGACAAGCACACACAGGGAGGACAGAAGAAGCAATACAAGGACACTCTCAAGATCTCTCTGAAGAACTTTAGTATTGCTTGAGAGACATAGGAGACACTGGCATGGGGACTGTAGAATATGATATGCCTGAATCAAAGAAAGTTCAGTGCTCTATGAGCAAAGCAGAATTGCAGTAGCTCAAAAGAAATGTGAGATGGGCAAATCTGGAGAAATCTCCATCCCAAATGCTCAAATGAACTATTTGTACCTGACCTATGGTAGAGCCTTCTGAGGTTGTATTGGTCTTATCAGCCATAGTCAAAAACACTTTACCCTGACCCCATCAGTTTGTCATTTTGGCCCTCTTTGAGTATGAAAGATGAACAGCAATCTCTCCCATTAGCTTCTTGAAGGTGGAGACTATTTCATTTTTTTGTTTTTATATCCCTAGTGCCTAACACAGTGACTGAAACAAATCAGATGCTCAAATAATTATTTGTTGATAGATTGATTGATCTTAGATTCCTGTATGCGGAACATAGGTAGAACACAGCAGATATATAAAAACATGTATATGTGTGTTAATCTGTTGTGCAACCTTATGTTAGAAGCTGCTAGTGAACGTTGAGAATATTTGCTTCTTTAACTTATTGCAATGTTCTAACATCAGTACAAATAAATATGTTGATTATAAAGAATACATGTACTTTATTGAGACATTCTGCATATTGCTTACCAGTTTAAATAATTTTCATTATAATTGTTTATAATTTTTAGTCTTTGGAAATCTTTAAGATTAAATCACCACATCATGTCATATGTGAAGAGCCTTCCTGCTTAGTCATCCTTGGCAATATCATCATTATCAACTGATACCTAGCAACATTTTAGCTGTTTAGAATCATGGGTGGGGGGATATACAGAAACATAATGACCCATTATTTACCCACTCAGCTCCAGGGGAAAAGTAAGTGTCAAGAGAGTGGTCTTTATCATGAATTATGTCACTGAAATGAGAAGATGGCTTTCTGTTGTTAATAAGGCAAAATTCCCTTGCTCAAAACTGACTTGTCCTTTTAAAAGGGCCATTTACACTGAACTTCAGATCTAGATGAGTTTGGAATACACAAGTGTTGCCATGGTGTCTCTGACTACAGAAGCAGCAGAGCTTAAGAATAGACTTTAGGGTCCTGGTCTCATTTTTCCCAATTGTTCATAGATGGTAAAGGAATATCCCTCGTCTCTTTTCTCTCAGTCTCTGTCTCTGTCTGTCTCTGTCTCTGTTTCTCTCTCTCTTTTTCTCTGCCCCTCTCTCTTTTTCTCTATTTCTCTCTCTCTGTCTCTCTTTCTTTCTGTCTCCCTAATAGGAAATGACACAGAAGTTGTTACTCTTGGCTTTCTTCCTCTCTCCTCCTGGCAGGCATACTGGCAGACTTTGGCTGGACTTCTCTGCTCCTTTCCAGGACCTGCAATGGAGGTCTGACTAGCCCTAGGTTAGTTCAGTGCTTCTTAAAACCATGGGTCTTAGGGCAGCTAGGTGGTGCAGTAGATAGAGCACTGGCCCTGAAGTCAGGAGGACTTGAGTTCAAATCTGGCCTCAGACCAAACACTTGATACTTACTAGCTGTGTGACCCTGGACAAGTCACTTAACCCCAATTACCTTAAAACACACACACACACACACACACACACACAAACCATGGGTCTCAAGTAACTGAATGTGGGGGTAGTGAGAACTTTGGCAACAGTAAAAGGTTTCTGAACACACAACAGCCAAAAATTAATTAAAAATCAAATGCATAATAAATCCAAGATGTTTCTGGCAGCACTTGTCTGTGTTGCATTGCACAACTTCACTGTAGCCTTGGTTCTGAACATGCAACATTCATACTTTGCACTGCACATGCCATCACACCATACAACTCCAACGAACACTCCCAGAAACACCTCGGCTCAGATTTGGGAATATTGTATGTTAGTGCTTTTACTGTACATGCAAAGTTTCCTACTCTTACAGAAACATAATAGTCTAATTATGGAAAATAAAGACTTTTAATATTTTCCTACCGTCATTCCTCAGAATGTAAGTATCAAATTTGGATTGTATTGTGTTAGAATGTTTGATTTTTTAAATTTATCTCCTTCTTTTACAGAAACATAAATTGCAGCAAGTAAAGACAAAAGCCCTTTAATAACATTTCTCCACCATTACTATTGTGTGTATGTCGCTGTGAACATCAATTTTTTAATTAAGCACAAACAAATGTAATTTCATAAACTAAAGCTAGTACTTATTTGATTAGCAATATTTATTTATAATTTATTATTAGCAATATTTATTAATACTTTAAGACAAAATATTTTTTGGTTATGGGTAAGCGGCTAAATATAGACAGAAGAGGTAAAAATACTGATGGCAATGTGGCAGAGTCTTTGCTATCAGGTTGTAGTACACCTAAATTGACAAAAAAAAATATTGAATCATTTTTGCAATATGGATTTACTTCTAATAATGATGATGGTGTGAAAAAACCTTTTTGCTTAATTTATGATGAAGTATTGGCTGTAGAGAGCATGAAACCAACCAAACTAAAATGACATCTTAATACCAAGCATGCAGTGTACTGCAATAAACCAAAGGAATATTTTGAACAACTTTTAAAATCTTCAAATAAAGAAAAACAATGTTTTGAGAAATTGGTTACTGTCAATGAAAAATATTTACTTGCATCTTATGAAACTTCTTATTTAATTGCAAAAACTAAAAAGCCCTGCAATAGGAGAAGCTATCTTGTTACCTGCTGCTATTAAAATGTCAGAAATAGTTCATGGGGAGAGAGTATGGGAATGAAATTATAAAATTCCTTTATTGAATGATGCTGTTCCCCAAAATTTCTAAAATTAGTAATGATCAATTTCAGCAGCTTATTACCAGGCGTAAGGGCAGTCCAAAGTTTGTAATTCAGTTAGATGAAACAACTGATATTTCTAACATGGCACAGTTGTTACTTTATGTAAGAAATGTTTATTAAGGAAGAATACATGAGGAATTATTGTTTTGTTGCCCTTTGGAAGGGCACACAAGAGGTAAAGATATATATCTTAAAGTCAATGATTTTTTCACAAATGAAAGTTTACAGTAGAAAAATTGCATTGGAGTCTGTACATATGGTGCTTGAGCAATGATGGGCAAGAATGTTGGATTTGTAGTAAAAGTTAAAGTTGGTGGCAATGAACATATCATTTTTACTCACTGCATCCATTGGGAGGCACTCATAGCCAAAAATAATATCACCAAAGTTAGATGTTGTGCTGCTCAGTACTATCAAAATCATTAACGTCATTAAAAGCGGTGCCCTTAACAGTTGTTTCTTTTCAAACCTTTGGAAAGACATGGACTCTGATTACAAAAGCTTATTACTACATAAGGTGGCTCTGAAAAGGGCAAAGTTTAAACAGATTATTGAAATTGAAAAATGAAGATGTTACATTTTTGACTGAGTTGAAATCCAATTTTGTTTATTTTTCATAATTACTTATGGCTTTCAAAACTGTGTTAGTTGTTGCTCATTTTTGAAAAACTCAATGATTTAAACATCTCACTTCAAGGAAAAAAATCATGACATATTTATGTTAAAAGATAAATTGATGGGGCAGCTAGGTGGTACAGTGGATAGAGCACTAGTCCTGGAGTCAGGAGGACCTGAGTTCAAATCTGCCCTCAGACATATAATCCTGGGCAAGTCACTTAATCCCATTGCCTACCCCCCCAAAAGAAAGAAAGATAAAATTGAAAGTTTAACTAAAAAAGTTAACATATGGAAGAATAGTTTGGAAAATTATTGTTTAGAAATGTTTACGGGGGCAGCTAGGTGGCACAGTGGATGGAGCTCCAGCCTTGGAGTCAGGAGGACCTGAGCTCAAATCTCACCTCAGACACTTGACACTTACTAGCTATGTGACCCTGGGCAAGTCACTTAACCCCAATTGCCTCACCAAAGGAAATGTTTACAGCTACAGATGGTGTTCTAATTGAAAATAACCGTCCCAAAGATTTAATTGTAAAAGTTATAATTGATCATCTGAAGAGCCTGGAGACACAGTTTCAGAAATACTTCTTTTCAAATTTTGATTCTAAAATACTAAATTGAGTTCATAAACCATACTCAATTAAAATAAAAAACCTCAGTCATCTGCCATTAAAAGTTCAAAAAGAATTTGCTGAGTTATCAAGTGACACATGCTTAAAACTTGAGTTTTTTAAAAAATTGTTAAATTAATTTTGGCTTGGGATTAGGACAGAATTTCCAACAATTTCTGAAATGACCCTAATCATACTTCTGCCACTCTGTACTATGCATTTATGTGAAGTGACATTCTCAGCATTGACGATTATAAAGTCAAAATATTGATCAAATGAAAAACATTGAAGATGCTCTATATTCTGAAGTATCAAATATTCTGCCAACATTCAATTCTTTTTTTTCCTTTTACATGAAAAAAAACTATTTCCAACATTTGTTTCAAAAATTTTGAGTTCCAAATTCTCTCCTTTCCTCCTTCCCCACCCCTACCCTAACTGAGAAGGCAAGCAATTTAATATAGGTAATACGCAAAACATATCTATAATAGTCAGGTTGTGAAAGAAAACATAGACAAAAAAACTCAAGAAAAATAAAGAAAATTTTTTTAAAGTATGTTTCAATCTGTATTCAGCCTCTATCAGTTCTTTCTCTGGGGATGGATAGCATTTTTCATCATAATTCCTTCAGAGTTGTTTTGATCCATTGTATTGCTGAGAACAGCTAAGTCACTCACAGCCATCTTACAATTTTGCTGTTACTTTGTACATAGTACATTTCATTTTGCATCAGCCCATGCAAGTCTTTCAGGGTCTTTCTGAGAGCATCCTGATCATAATTTCTTATAATACACTAGTATCCCATCATAATCATATACCACAACTTGTTCAGCCATTCCCCAATTGATGGGTATCCCTTCAGTCTCTAATTCTTTGCCCCCAGAAATGAACTGCTATAAATATTTTTGTACACACAGGTCCCCTTCCTTTTTGTTTTTTAATCTCTTTTGGAATATAGATCTAGTAGTGGTATTGCTAGGTCAAAGGGTATGCATGATTTTATAGCCCTTTGGGCATAATTCCAAAATGCTCTACAGAAGAGTTAAATCAGTTCACAACTCAACCAACAATACATTAATGCCTCATTTTTCCCACATCTCTTTCAATATTTGTCATTTACCTTTTCTATTCTATTAGCCAATCTAATAGGTATAAGGTAGTACCTCAGAACTGTTTTAATTGGCATTTCTCCAATCAATAATGAGTTAGAGTATTTTTTCATATGTCTGTAGATAGCTTTGATTATTTCATCTGAAAACTGATAGTATCTTTTGATCATTTATCAATTGGGGAATGGCTCTTATTTTTATAAATTTGACTCAATTTTCTATATATTTGAGAAACAAGGCCTTTATCAGAGAAACTTCCTTCAAAATTTTTTTTACAGTTACTTTTGCTAACTGTATTTCCCTCCATCCTCTTCCCCCTCATTTATTCTATTCTCTCTCTCCTTTCACCCTGTCCCTTCTCAGAAGTGTTTTGCTTGACTACCCCCTCCCCAGCAAGATTTAATTTTTTATGTAAAAATAAGTAAGCACATCCATCTCATTAGTATGCAAATTTGCTTTCATCTTTAATAAATGGTAAAATTATATATATATCAAAGAATTGTTTTAAAGTAAATTCCTTATGATTTATTATCTGTAAATGTTTGATTTGTATACCTATTTTATGTATCTATACCCAGGGTCACATAAAAATTTGTAAGGCTAAAAGGGGTCATAAGTGGAAAAAGTTTAAGAAGCCCTAATCTAATGCATTTTTGTCTTAATTTATATTTGGCAGGATATAAATTGAAGACCTGTGTACTTGTGCCTATGTGTGTACTCTGGACCCTTCCCTATTAGAGCTATAGAAAAGTTCTGCCTCAAGCTGTGGGACACCATGACTACTGAAGGAAGGTTGGTGGTAGAGAGAAAGGGAAGGAAACCATCTCCCTTGCTTGGTAGGAAATCCAAGGGAGAAATGGTTCCCAAACCAGGCAGGGCCCAAAAGAGATGGAAGTGAAGCTTTTAAATAATTTTTATAACTGATAAGAGGATTCAGGGAAGATGGCAGAGGAGGTCAGAAATTTCCAGGCTCTCCACATTTCCCCCAGAAACAAACTGAAAAATCGCCATGAAATGAATATAGAGCAGCAAAAAATAAAAAAGGTGGGGGGGGACTGGTAAAGTAGTCTTTCTCCTAAGACAACTTGAGAGGACCTTAGGAAAGACTCCAAAGGCAGGGGTTTGGTTTGAGTGAAGTGTAAACACCTCCAGGGAACTCCACTAAATCAACAAACAGCTGCCCTGGGGGCAGCTCATGGGGAAAGCCAACAAGGCCTCAAAAATTTCACCTAAACTTTCACCTCGTTCGTGGCCTCAAGAAATTTCATCTCAAGAACTTTTACCTTACCAATTTTCATCTAACAGACAGCAGCTAAATGGGAGAATATTGAATCCCTCCCGACCCATTTCTGGATGCTGGAACTGGCAGTACTGACCAGATGTGATCCTCCACTGCAGCTAAGGAAACGGGTATGGGATGGAGGTGGTGATGAGGATGGGATCTAGACTCCAAAAATGAAAAACCTTGGACTTTCTCACATAGTCAAATCTCTGGCATTTGCCTGAGGCTATAATCCCATCAACTGGCCTTTCATTGTGGCTACTCCCAATTCTGTTACCTTTAACACAGCCTAGCCCTCCATTGTTTTACCTACCTAAGGCCTCAGGTCACTTTCCACCCTTAATCCTATCTAGATTCCATTCTCCCATGGCCATGTGATCCAGCTCCCTGGAGTTCTATTACCTCATAGACTTCTTGACCCCTCCTAGATCCCTCTCACAGTCTTTCTGTATATAAGGTCCATCTTGTCTCCATTAAGATGCTCAGATTCTTATAATCTAGGCACTGCTCAGATTTTTCAGACTCCTTAAGAGTCTGCCCAATATGACAGATGTTCTAATAAACCTTGTCTTTGGCTGAAAGAAGACTCGGGTCAAATTCTTTCAGGTGGTACCTGTATGTTCTGATTTTGGGGTCCCAGCATCCCTGAACCCTTAAACCTCATCAGTGGGGGAAAGTGAGCACCCACTGAGTGGGGTACCAGTACAGCAGAGAACAAGAACATTTTCAGGACAACAGTAAGAAGTGTTGAGGTTTAAGAATTTAGGGGGTGCTGAGATCCCAAAATCACAGCACAGGGGTCCTGTCCAAATGAATTCGACCCAGGCCTTCTTTCAGCCAAAGACAAGGTTTCTTAGAACATCCACCACATTGGCCAGACTCTTAAGGAATCTAAGCATTTGTAATGCAAGAGGTCCAGATCTTGAGAATCTGAGCAGTAGCTAGATTTTGAGAATCTGAGCACCTTAATGGAGACAAGATGGACCTTATATACAGAAAGACTGTGGGAGGGATCTAGGAGTGGCCAAGTAGTTTGGGGTGACTGGAGGAGGGGTCTAAGGAGGATCTGGATGGGAGTGGATGGGATGAACAGAAGGCCAGGGACCTGGACCACGTGGCCAAGGGAGAATGGAGTCTAGATAAGATTAAGGGTGGGAAGTGACCAGGGGCAATTGGGAGGTAACAGAACAGAATTGGGAGATTGGGCATAGCCACAGTGAAAGGCCAGTTGATACTCAGGTCAACTCAATTTGGCCAGGTGGGAAAGACCAGGGTTTTTCCTTTTAGGGGTCCAGATCCCAAAGACATGATCTTTTCCTTTTAGGGGTTCAGATCCCATCCCTACAAATTACTTCATCTTTCTCTAGAAAGACTGAAAATAGATTATTTATTTTGTATTTCCCAGTTTCTACCTAATAGAAACATGACAGAAAAAAAATCCCAAAAACCAAAAAACCCTTATACAGATGCTTCAGGACCACGAAATACAGCTAGCTCTGTTTCAAGTATTGAGTAGGTTTTTTTTTCATTATTCTCCAATGGCTAATTAACTTTTTTTTTTAAGAAGAGATGGCATTCTCATATTTAAGTAGGTTCCTGAGCCTTGATCTAGGATCATTTCAGTATAGTCTGGCCAGAAGGCAAGAGGCTGGACCAGACGATCTCTTGAAAAATGAGTCCATGATTTTATAATTATTGAGTTAGAGTTGGGTGGGCTTGTCACCAATTTTACAAAAGTCATCTAGTCCTCTCCTTTTAACTACATTTTTTCTTGATGCTTTAGTATTCCTTTTGAACTAACAGGGGAGCTCTGCCAACCTTCCATTGTTATAATTATGGTAACATTTTTACATGAACATTAAGATAATGATGAAGGAGACAAAAGAGCAGAATTCCATGCTCAGTAATGCTTGTACAATTAGAGGCAGAGTACACCCTTAGAATATTAAAAATATATGTAATATAGAAAATCAAAATCTGATGTATGATGCATTGTGGGACAAGAAAATTTCCTAAGTACTTAAATATTAAGGTGGAAGAGAAGATCAAAGTGGTTTGTCTTGTTCACACAAAGTTTTATTCAGAAAAGACTTGTCAAAAATTTATCATAATTTCCCACATGTGATAAGCGTCCTTTGTAGTTTAACCCTCACTAAAATGGCTTCAAAACTTTTGCCCCTCATTTGATTATATTGTTATAACAGATCTGGTCAATGAGGTAATTATACAGAATCACAGAGTTATAGTGTTTTGGAGACCATAGTAGAGAGAAAGGGAAGGAAACCATCTCCCCTTCTTGGTAGGAAGTCCAAGGGAGAAATGGTTCCCAAACCAGGCAGGGCCCAAAAGAGAAAGAAGTGAAGCTTTTAAATAATGTTTATAACTGATAAGAGGATTCAGGGAAGATGGCAGATGTAGCCCAACTTGTACCCAACTAATAATCCTGAATAGGTTGTCATTCAGCCTTGGCTTGAAGGGTCTAGTGGAGGAAAATCTACACTCCCCTCAGACAGTCCATTCAACTTCTGAACAGCTCCAATAGTTGGAAGTTTTTTCTTATGTCAAGCCCAAAACTTTCTTTCTGTAACTTCCATTTATTGCTCCTAGTTCTATTCTCTGGGATAAAATCCTTCATCATCATCAGAAGAAGAAGCACACATACAGCACTTTCAGGTTTGAATAAGCTTTATAAATATTACCTCATTTAAAACTTCACACAAAGCTGAGAAGTAGGTACTATTATTATCCACATTTTACAGATGAGGAAACTGAGGTAGAGGTTAAAGTGACTTGCCCAGGTCACACAACTAGTAAGTGTTGGCAGCTGGATTTGAACTCAGGCTTTCATGACTCCAGATCCAGCAATTTCCCCACCTTGCCACCTAGCTTCATGTAACACTGAAGACAGCTATCATGTTGTTCATAAGTCTTCTTATGGTTACCGTATTCTGGATTTCCTTCAGCTTGTCAATATATTTCCCAAAGTGCAGCACCCAGAATAAAACAACAATATTCCAGATGGCCCAGAATACTACAGGACCATAACCTCCGTCATCCTTGACAATATGTCTCTCTTACTGAGGTCAAGATAACATTAACATTTATGGCAAGTCACTCTGTTGATCAGTAGTGAGTTTGTATTCTACCCCTAGGTTCTTCTTACATAACATCCTCCATCCTATATGTAGGAAGCTGAGTTTTAAGCCAAAGTAGAAAACTTTATACTTTCTGTATTACATTTCGTCTTAGCAGATTTGATCCAACGTTGTATTCTGTTCAGTTATTATTCGATGTTGACTTCGATATACAATGTATCATCTAGCTTTCACAGATTCATGTCACCTGCCAATCTAGTAACCCTGCCCTATATGTGTCTTCATTCAAATCTGGTAAAAATGCAAAACAGGACAGGGCTAAGTTCAAAATCCTGAGGTAATCCACTAGAGATCTCTCTTCAAGACTGGTCACTAATGACTGCTTCTTGCATTTAGTCATTCAATCTATTCTCAGTCTACCTGATTGTATTATAGACAGCTCAGAGGTGTCAAACATGAAATTTGAGGGCCACAAAGCTGCCTGTTACACTCTTGAGTGCTCCCCGAATCAGATTAAAATGAATTCAAGGACTACTTAACAAAATAAATAAAATGCTATAGAACATAGATAATGTACATATGTGGTTTTCCAAGTCAACATGCAGCCTGCAGGGATCCTTATATATGGCTTAGTGGTTTTAGTGACCTTTGCTGGTCTATACAACTCTTCATCTTGTCCACAAGGACAGTATGACGGACTGTCAAATATCTTGCCAACCTTTAGGTAAATTGTGTTTTTAAAATTTCTTTGAACTATGATTCTAGTTACTTTGTCAAAAAAAAAAAAGAAAGAAAGAAATGAGATTAATCTGGCTCTGTCATTTAAGTCTCCTCTGATGACTCAACATGCTCTGGAGATGATCTTGGGGTTTTGAAGGGTATCTAACAAGTTCACAAATCATAGCAGATTCTACCAAGCTGGAAAGTCTTCCAATATGGTGTTTGCAATAGGCTTTATATTTGTTGTCCACAGACCATCCCAGAAGTTTGGAAAGGCTCACTATCAAAAATCTGGACACCAGGTGATAAAACTTTTAGAGCCATAGCCACTTATTAAATCAGCTATTGGAATATGGGGAGGTTTTGATCAGTGTATATAGATGAAATCTACATTTTTGAAGTACAGAAGTAAGAAGTATTAACTGAACAAAATTTAGTTACTGTCCGTGTGTGTGTGTGTGTGTGTGTGTTTATTTTAATCAAGGAAGAAAAAAATGAATCAAAGACCTAGAGAGGAATATGATCTTGGGTGGTACAGAAGAGAAACAGGGAGGATTTGATTTTTATTTACATAACATTTATGTAGTTATTTAAAGTCTTCATTTCCTCCTCTCAAAGATGAAAGTGTCAGAAGCAAAAATTAAAAATTGTGCCTCCTTTAACCAACTCCGAGGCTCTTTCCATTATACGCCAGGGTATCACTTATCCCTTTGTTTTTTTCTGTGTGTTTATCAGAAACTGGCTCTAGTTTGGTAGAGTAGAGAGTAAAGTAGAAAGAGCAGAGGATTTTCAGTAGGAAGATCTGAGTCCAAATCCCAATCCTGCTACTTAATAATTCTGTAATCTGGAGTGAGTCACTAACCTACTTGGGCTTGAGTTTATTCGTTTGTTAAAAAGAGTTAGATTAAATAATTTCTAAGGTCTTTTTCACCTCAAAATCCTATCTTCCTATTATTGTCTTACTGTGGGAAGACAATTATCCACTTAAAGTGGAATATTATTAAGCATAGATAGCTCTTCTTTCATAGATGTCAGTGGGCATTGAACATCAAAACTGTAACGAGGATGGGGCAATCAAGATTTTATCCCAGGATGCTGCCAAATTTAGGAGTAACAAATTAAGAGAGTTTGCATAAAAAAAAAAAAAAACACTTCCCCCCTTTCATGAGAGGAAAGTTGCTATGGGTCTATGCTTAAGCGATAGCAGAAAGAATAGGAACCCCAGCATCACCTCCCTGCATGCTTATGGCCATAATCCCATATTCTTTCCCAACAACCTCAACTCAACTAGCAAAGCTCAGGCCCACCAGGAAACATACTTCTTACTAATTTTGTGGCTTGCCTGGTTCTTTGCCCTCATTACACGGTGAGCTGCTCCCCATTAGACTGTGGGCACCTTCAGAACCAGGACTGTCTTGCATTTCTTTGTATCCATAACACTTAGGTCAGTGCTTGGCACTTAGTAAGCACTTAATAAATGCTTATTGGATGATTGACTGACAGTTTGGAACTGGGGCTCACCTACTATCTGCTTAAAGAGGAAGGAATAGATGCCCAGTGTCACACTTATGCTCTGAACAGGAAGCTGGGGGACAATATAGGAGGGAGGTCACCCATGCTAGAAAGAAGTGGGCAGGAGAACAAAGAAGGATGTTGATCCCATCATTCCCAGGACCAGATATTTGCTGCAGAACTAGCACCTAGTTAGCAAGAATAATTAATTAGTTAAAATAGGAAGCTACCAAATGATCTCTTGTAGTGGGGTCTCACCCCACTCCCTTGCATCACAGGCTAATACTGGTATCATGGCATCTCTGTTTCCCCAACCACTTAACTGAGAGTGTTGTTCATGCTTCTTGCCCCAGGTACAAAAATTCCAATTTATGTCTCTAGTATTTATGATACAGTAGCATTGAAAATGAATACAAATTGTAACAATAATTCTTACAAAAGATTATTTTATTGAGACAGAAAAGATAACCAAATTCACATAGAGGAACAAAGGTCAAGAACCTCAAGAAAATTGATGAAAAAAGAAGGGGTTTGTGAAGATTTGGTTAAAAATATAGAGAAGCCATTCAATGGAACAGATCAAGTGTTCAACATACAGAGGCAAACAAACACATAAGCATAGTGTTTAATAAATCCAAACACTCCAGTTATCAGGATAAGTATTCACAATTTGACAAAAACTTCTGGGCAAACTAGGAAGTTAAGTATAGAAAAACATCTCACATCATATCCCAGAATATACTTTAAATGGATACATGACTTAAACATAAAGATGACCTCATAACTAAATTAAAGGAACAAGGAAGAAATTACCTTTCTTATTTAGAAATAGAGGAAGAGTTCTTGACAAAACAATGGACATAGAGTATTGCAAAATGTAAGATGGACAATTATGTTTATATAAAATTTAAAATTTTTTGCACAAAAAATCAAAGGTAGTTAAAATTAAAAGGGAAATGAGTAACGGGGCGGGAGGGGGAAATCTTTGCAGCACATTTCTCTGATAAAGGTATCATTTCCCAAATATATAAGGAACTGATTCAAATTTGTAAGAACATGAGCCATTCTCCAATGGATAAATGGTCAAAGTACATAATCAAACAGTTTTCAAAGGAGGAAATCTAAACTATCAAAAACTATTAAAATGATCCAAGTCATTAATAATTGAAGAAATGCAAAATAAGCAACTTTGAGGTTCTACCTTATATCCATCAGATTAGCAAAGTTGACCAATAAAAAAGGATAATGACAAAAGGGGTTGTTGGAGGGTTCATTGTCAAATTGGCACACTAATGTATCCTTGGTGGAGTTGTGAATTTGTTCAGCCATTATGGAAAGCAATTGGGAACTATGCCCCCTAAGTCACTAAATTGCATACCCTTTGACATAGAAAGATTAAAACTATACCCTCAAGAGATCAAGGAAAGAAGGAAAGGACCCATATGCACAAAATATTTATAGCAGTTCTTGTCACAGTAGTAAAAAAATGGAGACTAAGCAGATACCCCACCTATTGAAGAATGGCTACATGAATTATAGTATATTAATGTAATGGAATATCACCATGAGACATGACAAAATGGAAAGTTTCAAAGGAAATGGGGAAGACCTCCATGTACCGATGCAAAGTGAAATGAGCAGAACTAGAACAATTTAGTTAGGTCCTAATTACTACAAATAATGAATCTCATGAAGTGATTGCATGTTTTGGAATTTGAACTATTTGAAGTTATAATTATGTAAAAAGAGTCATTGGTTCTAGCCCAATGGAAATATGCACTGTGAATTCAACTATTATTCATACTAATTGGAACCTTGGTGTATATAATTAAAACAACATAATGAAAAAATAAGGGTAAAGGAAGGAGCTTTGATATAGTGCCTACTATGAGCTAAGTACTTTTAAATAGCTCGTTTGATTCTCACAACCCTGGAGACAAGTGCTGTTATAACCCCCATTTTACAGTTAAAGAAAGTAAGGCAAACAAAGATTAAGTGACTTGCCCACGATCATGTAGCTAGCAAATATCTGAGGCCACATTTGAATTCAAGTTTCTTCAACTCCAGGCCTAGTGCTCTATAGACTGTGCTACCTAGGCAAAGCAACTTTGAAGAATTTTAAAACACTGATCTGCGTAATAACAAACTACAACTCCAAAGGTACAAAGATGAAACATGCTCCTCCACTTTCTGCCAGAGAAGTTCTAGACCAGGGGTGGGGAACCTGCAGCCTCCCCTTTGGGATTTGTTCTGTGAAGTTTGGATTCAGTCAAAGAGCTGCACTAAAGGACCTACAGGGTCACATGTGGACTCAAGGCCTTAGATTACCTACCTCTGTTCTAGACTTTAAAATACAGAATGAGATATACATTTTTAGACATGGTCAATGTGAAAATTTGTTTTGCTTGACTATGCATATTTGTTATGAGAGTTTTTTTTCTTATTGCTTAATGGTGGTGAGACACAGGCAGAAGGGAGAAAAGATAAATGCTTGCTAATCATAAAAATGATAAAATTAAAATGTAAAGATATAACAAATTCAGAGAAGAATGGAAAGACATACAAACTGATGTACAGTAAAGCAAGCAGAAGCAGGAAAACATTTTCATATACGATGGCTATAACAATATAAATAGAAAAGGCAGCAACAACAAAACATTTAAAACTGAATGTTATAAAATTATATTGACCTAGCTTGGCCCTCAACCAGAGAAATGAAATATCTCCCCCGATCCAGTGTAGAAGTGGGCACTCAGGAGGTATGGAATACTGCATATGATGTCAACCTATTTCGATATGTTGTTTAATTTGAATGAACTTCTTTTCTTCCTCTCTTTTATTCTTCATTAGAAAGGGTGATGCTCTGGGAGAGGAGGCAGGAAGGGTTTCAGAGGGAAATGACAATCATGAAAAAAAAGAAGATAAAAGAGCTATTTTTAAATGAATACAAATTAATCTCCTTCCTTCTTTTACTTTCAATTGCTTACACAGTCAACATAGGGATTAGTGGGTGAAAAGTCCAAGAGGATTCTGAGTATATGCTTAAGGAGCAAGGGGAAAGTGCCCAAGGGAAGCCTCACTGTGTTTATCACTTATTTAAAGGGGCTCAGGATACACCTAGGGGAAGGGTAGAGGGGGTAAAGCTGAGAGGTGCACCTGGTCACAGAGACATTTTCCCTTCATATGCCTATGAGGATGATTGTTGCTTTCTTTTAGTTAGAGACACTCCTGTCTAAACAGTGTCCTTCCTAATCTTAGAAGCCACCCTTTCTGACCCTCATTCATGCCACCAAATTCTTTGCTGCACATGGCTTTACTGAGCACTTCATTGGTCAAATAAATAATTTTTGACCTTCAAATGAAGAATGAGAGCTGACTAATATCACCTTTCATAAAAGACTGTAGATGTGTTGAAAAATCCCACCCTGATTCCTTTGACAAACATGGTGACTCCAGAAACTGTCATTTTGTGGTGACTGCCTAATAATTTTCTTGTCAGTTAAGCAGCTTTGATTGCCGCTAATAGCAGATAATAAACAAAAGAGTAAGGAGAAGAGGAGATACCAAGTAGCAAAAGATACAGAAGCTATATAGTAAGACAGTGATGGGAAAGGTATAATTTAGATGAACCAATTCTAATGAGTAAACTAGCCATTTACTATAATAAGTGTCGATCAAGTTTTTTTTTTAAATAAATGAATGTAGCAGAACCCAGTTCTCCTTTTTCAGTCTTTTAAATGTTTCTATGCTTTCGACATAGAATAAAGGGGGAAAAAACCACGCTGTGCCTTGAGGTGACAGATAATAAGGATTCCCTGCTGGTCCTTTCACTAAAACACCTCACCTTTACAATTGTTCTCCTTGAACATTGTACACAGTAACAGCGACACTGTGAGATGACCAACTCTGATAGACTTACCTCTTCTTCACAATGCAATAATCTAAGATGACTCCAAAAGACTTAGGTTGGAATATACTACCCATGTCCAGAGAAAGAACTATGGAGTCTGAATACAAACCGAAGCACACTATTTTCTCTTTTTTTTTTCTTTCTCGTGTTTTTTCCTTTTGTTCTGGTTCTTCTTTCACAACATGACTAATGTGGAAATATGTTTAATATGATTTTACATGTACAGCCTATATCAGATTGCTTGCCATCATGGGGAGGGGGGAGGGAAGGGAGGGAGAAAAAAATTTGGAACTCAAAATCTTATAAAGGTGAAGGTTGAAAACTGAAAAGCAATTAAAAAGAAAGAAAAAAGACAACTGTTTTCCTTTCTTTCTCTGTCTCTGTTTAACATGCTTTGCAAATATTATGCCCATTCATAATGGAAATTAGATGACTATTTCTATTGGTGAGTAATCTCAATTTAAAAGCATCATAGTGGGAGCCCAAATAAACTTGAAAGCAGAAGATTATCAACTTGGCTCAATTTGCCCCAAATGTCACAAACACTTTCCCTTCTTCTGTTTGACTGACATTACCTCCCTTTAAAATCATAGTTCAAAATTCTTGTCTTTTAGGAAGCTCTTCTTGATCCCACTAGCCATTCCCTAAGTCATCAACACATTCTCCAATCCACACCTCAGCCCCCTACCAACATGACTATGGTTGGGCAATAGAAAGAGCATGAATTATTTTGAGCCAAAAAACTTGGGTTCAAGTCCCAGCTCCCCCACTCACTAGATGCATGACCTTGAGCAAATGACGTCTTTGACCCTTGGTTTGCTCATCTGCAAAATAGGAATAGTACTACTTGTACTACCTATATCACTGGGTTGTTCTGACTGTCAAAAGCACCATACAAATTAGAAGATTCTATATAAAATACCAAAAGGGTGTTTATCTGTATATAAAACCACAGTATAGTTGGTTCATAGATAGTAGTTTATATTTGAAATCAAATTCCTTAGATACTTCAAATAGTCTTGCTTATGAATTTTCACCTTTTCACCCCATCCCCCAAAACACAGAGACACTTTGTTTTCAGTTCACCGGATAATCAGAGCTTAAAATCACTGTTACAGATCAGAGAATCTTTTAATGAGGTAACTTTTTGAAGTGGTTCACTGAGAAGGAGAGACGTATAAATATACTTTGAGTAAATACTGGGGAAAGAAGAATCATTAGATTCTCCACATCCATCATATTTTTATGATGAGGCTGTGTGATAACATTGAATAATGTTGTTCAAACATAAATAATATTGAAATAACATTTCATTTCAAAAGGAATCTATCTCCTCTAATTAGTCAAATCTCTCATATATCTGGTCACTGAAGTGGCCAGTTAGGCACCCCCTTAATTACTGTGTTCTACTATAGCTGTCTGGTATCTCATGGAGAATGATTTGCTGATAAACTCTCATTCTTTCTTGAGAAGCTTGCCACCTGAAGTTTGTTTGTATTGGTTTGCTTCTGGCCTTAAGGAGAAAGTAGAATCAGACAATTGAAGGACTGCATATTGAAGAATCATATAATCTTTTCCCTCCTCTTTCAAGTAGAACTTCACTTATATAATCCACATAAATAAGAATCATTGTAAGGATCTTCAGAAAGAGAAAACTTTTTTAAAAAAAAATCCCCAACAAACCAAACACCCTGCATTATTGGCTAATTTTTCCTTAGATCTAAAGTGTTTTGTACAATAACTTTAATTCACTTCTTCACAATCCACCCTTTGGGGAGATAGGTAACTATTGATTACTGCTCTCTGTGGTTACAGTTTGTGTACTGAAAAAACATCATTCAATTACTGCCCCATTCCAAGTTGGAAAAAAAAAAAGCTAGTACTCCTACTCTCTATAGAATTCTTTCTTTTTTAATCACATTTTTATAGTTCTACTTAAAACCCTAAATTTTTTTTCAATCTATTGGTTGTGATGCTCTGAACTGCACACAAAATTTTTAAAAGGCTGGGAAATGCCGAGTATAGTGGTAGAGTCCTTATTCTAATCTGAACTTTATTTTGATGGTGTCTTTTGGGTTTTGGTGTGTGCATATGTACATGTGTGTATCCTTTGGTTGCCTCTTCTGTCCTGTAGAAAAACCATCTACTAGCAACTCATCCAAGTACATGTCCTTTTATTTATAAGCCAGAGAAACAGAATTGAAGGGAATGAAATGGGGTTGTCACTTGCACGTATATTGTCTTCGTTTTGACTCAGTCATTTTCACCAAATTCAATTTAATTCAAAAAACATTTATTATGCACCTTTTATGTCCTAGGACCAGTACTGAAGACACAACAATAATCAATCCCTGTCCTAAAGGAACTTATATACTCTTTGGGATGTGTATCAATTTTTTAAGCCTTGCAAAGTGCTTTACATGCATTATTTCATCTGATCCTCCAAGCATCCCTGTGAGGTAGTATTGTTATTATCCCCATTCACTCATAGGGAAACTGAAGCTCAGAGAGTTTAAGTGACTTGCCGAGGGCCACATAGCTAGTATCAAGTATCTGAGGTCACATTTGAACTCAGGTCCTCTTGACTCCAAGGCCTGAGCTCTATCCATTATGCCATCTAGCTGCCCCTCAAACACTAAACTTCTGACTCCAGTTTGGCTACAGAGGCCATCTGATGGATTTAGATGTTTGCTATATTTTCCAATTTCCTCTTTTAACAACTGTTGAAAATGAGACCTAGAGAGGTTAAGTGATTTTTCCCAAGGTCACAGAGGTAAATTGAAGAGTTAAGATTCAAACTCAGGCCCTGTGGCTCCAAATCCTGTTCTCTTTCCAGTAAACCATACTGCCTCCACACCTAGTCAGAAAACTCAACAACAAGTCAACAAGTATTTAAGAAATGAGAATTTTAAAAAGTATTGTTTCCCTAATATATTTAACGAAAGGCCAGAGCTTACATGGGATTCTTTTGAACTTTACTACAATGGAGTTTGACCTTTTTATAGTTACCCCTTCTCCCCCCAAGCTCCCCCAAACTGTTGATTTTCCTACCTCTATTTAAAAGTAATTTCTTTATTAGGTAAGAACACTTCTTGATCAAATTGATCAATCAGAACTTCGTGTGAATAAGACCTGTATACCTCCATGAATCAAAGGTGAAGGAGAGGTCACTCCAAGAGGAACTTATATAAAATAAAGTCCTATCTCTGAACCAGAGAGAGATTTCAAGCATCTGGCAGTGAAGACAAAGGAACTGGAACATCCAGGGCTAATTGAGAAAAAACCAAACAGCCCAGGGGGCAGCCAGCAAAAAGAAAAAGAGAAGGTAGGACTGAGCTATGGCAGAGAAAGGAGATATGAAGGTGCATCAGCCCATATAGGCACCCTGAAGCAGAAAACTTGGGCTGATGCCATCAGTCGTATGTACCTAAGCAGGGTAAGTTCCAAGAAAATATCTGCTGTTTGCCCAACTTCTCTTCTTTGTAGCTGTTTATCAATAAACACTATTAACCTGCTACTTTACTACCCAAGACATTTCTGATAACCTGAATTTTGCCACAACCATAAAGGGGCAAGGTGTTAATTATAGATAGATATAAACATAAATTAGGGTAGAGTCAAACTTCTGCCTAAATGTTAGGAATTTTTTTAACTGGGAGTTCAGAGTGATTGTGATTTTATTACTACCTTTTCATCTAAAGTAAGTTTTTTTAAACAAGAAAGGAGGGAACCATGTAAACTTGAAAGGGCATTATATTGCCCCTGAGTTTAAGACTAGTTAGTATAACAGGGCATTACATGGAATTGTTGGGAATTTCATAAAATGTGCCAGATAAATAAGATTCAACATGTTTAAAGTGCTTTGGGTAAGGGCTGAAACTTTTAAATGCTTTTGCAGACCTGTAGATTGATTAATTAATTGACTGATGGTCACTTTCCTTCTTCCTTTATCCCTAAATACCTTTGAATTTTTTCACATCTGAAAAGGATATTAGAAGATCATTGGGAGTCCAGGGATTCTTAACCTAGACCCTGTGGACTGTTAAAAAATATATATTTTGAGAGCTATATTTTAATATTATTTGGTTTCCTTTATAACTATGTATTTTGTTTTATGCATTTAAAAGCATTTTTCAGAGATCCACGGGCTTCACCATACTGCTCCAAGATTCAAACAGATTAAAAATCCCTGCTCTATTATAAAATGAAGTTCAAAGAGACTGTGACGTTCTTATGTTAAATAACTAGTTTTAGGTAGAGCCAGAAGTAGAATCCATGCTTCTTGGCTCCTAGTACAGTATGCTTTCAAAAATACCATGTAGCCTCTCAGACAAATTTTCCTCTAAACTTTGATCTTAAATTGCTTCATGTCCCATCTTTGCTTCTCCCAGAGAATACTATATACTGAGTACAGGCGCTGCTGAGGATTGTGCTAGGCAGTCATTGTGGAGAAATGCTAGAGTATTTTAGTGGCAATGAAGCAGAGTGGGAAGAGAGCAAGGCTGGAAGTCAAGATGTATAACTTCTAGTCTCATCTCTAACTACTATCTGATGTGAACTCGGGCCTGTCACAACTTCTCTGGATTTCAGTTTCCTCATTTGTAAAATAATAATCCCTTACATTTGCATAGAACTTTCACATACATTATTTCATTTGATTCTTTCATTGATCCTAGGTACAGAATGAATCTCAGGACTGCATTTGACAAAATGGCAACTTGCCAAAGAAAGCATGGAATTACACAATTAAAGGGATAAGGAGCTGCTAATGTCATAGAGCTTAAAATAATTGAGGGAACCGGAAAAAAAATGTGCAGAAGGGCTCTATGAAATTCTTAGGGCAATCACATGAAGTACAGCAATGACAGTGGGCAGGTTTTGTTTTTTTTAATTACTTATTTTCCCATAGATCAACTTAGAGTCTCTTTGGTTGACAAATAGCTCCCTAGGCAGGGCAATTCTTAAAATGATGAGATAAGGATTACTTGTGAGTTTTCTATTTATCAGAGGAGCAGTTGTGTTGCTAATGAAATTCTGAGCTAGATAACCAAGGGAATCATAGGTTTATTAGAAAGTTAATAGTTTGACTTAATCTCATTGTTTCTCAGACAAAGGGTTACAGTTGTTTCAAGATTCCTGATCCCTTAGATAACTCATTCAGGAAGTTAATATGAGTGATTTAAACCCACTTATCACTGGAAAGAATACAGATCCCTTAGTGTTAGCTCCACTCATTTTTTCTTTTCTTACCTCCCTCCCCACCTACTCCACCCCAAAAGGTGGAGGCTAGGGAGCTAGGTAATTTTGAGGAGAAAGGTATGATAAACCTTGGGCAACACCTAGGAAGTAGATAATTTCTGATATGAATTCTGAAACAGGAACTATGACTACTCTTGGGAAGAATTCCAATTTTAATCCATGTTGGGAGGTTTATCCTCCATTGGGAAATACAGGTACAGTTTTAGTAGAGTCCCAAAGGGTATACTTACAAAGGCAAGCATGTAGCCTAAAACATCTTTTTTGCCAGGCAGCAGATAGGGATGCTGCACAGGGAAGATTGTATCTTCAAGCGAGAACTGAACAGCCAGAGTTGATGAGTGATAAAGAAACAATAATCTCATTTTTATGAAAATGCTTCTAGGAAAACGAGCAAGGGAAAAAGGGAAAATGACTAATATAAAATCCTGTAACTAGATTTGCTTCTACACTGGAGATATGGGAAAGGTTTTCTCAACCTCCCTGTTTCTGTTGTTTTTTTTTTTTTAACCTAACTCATTTCTTACATCTATCCCAAACCACCAAGCACCAAGCTTTTGTCCTATTATGCTATTATCATATTTCAAAGGAGGATAAAGTATATTAGCTTGATCATGAGAACACAGATGTTAGTGAAAAAGAAAAAGGTCAAAAGAAGACTCTCATTCATGAATAAATGCTGTTTTCTTTCCTTACTTGATTGATCAGTTTGCTAAGAAAAAAAAACAACTGACAACTAGTTCAAAAGAAAACATACGCACCAAGTCATCTAAGAGCCACAACATACTTGCTTGCTGAGAAATTTTCGAGGTTGTTTTTTCTCAAACTTTGATGCCAACCTTATGTTTTCCAGCAGTGTGATCACTATGGTCCCTGGGATATTTTTGCTGCTTCTCAGCAGAATCTGATGAAATGTAGGCCTGCTATTTTCAACAGTCACTCCAAAGTAGGCCAACTAAAGCAAAATTCCCGTTAATTAGAGAAGATTCTAAAATGAACCCCTAAATCTAAATAATTTTTGTAAACCTGCCAGTGACATAATAAATTAAATTAATGTTCCCTCAAAGAAAAATTTCAGAAAGGGGCCTGAAGAAGGGCCTTGTGGAAGAATAGAAAGAGCAATGGATTATGAGTTGGAAGACCTGGATTCAGACTGTTTTTTTCTCTGACTTTCTGTGTGACAAATCACTTAATCTCTCTGGGCTATAATTTCCTTCTATGGAAAGTTAGGAGGTTGGACTAGAGGGGCTTGAAGATTCTTTCCTGCTCTGATCTCATGGTTCTAGTGCTGCTTGTACTACTTCTAGTCATGTAACCAGGCTTAAGTTACCTAACCCCTATAAATCACCATTTTCTCTTCAGAAGAGCAGGGCCAACAATATCTTCCCTGCTGCACTCAAAAAGTTGTTATGGAGATAATATGAGATAACACTACTGTTATTTGTACTTATTCAGTTGTGTCTGACTCTTTGTGAGCCCCTGGACCATGGCACACCAGTGCTGCCCATGGGGTTTTCTTGGCCAAAATGCTAGAGTGGTTTGCCATTTCCTTCTCCAGTGGATTGAGGCAGAGTTTAAGTGACCAACCCAGGATCCCATAGTTAGTAAGTATTTGAGGCTGAATTTGAATTCAGATCTTCCTGACTCCAGGCCAAGTGCTCTAGCCACTGAGCTACCTAGTTTTCTCCAAAGTAAAAAGAGTTTGTGACTTTTCCAGAGTCACACAACTGGTAAGTATCTGAAGCAGGATTTGAACTCAGGTCTTCCTGACTCTGGGGCAGTTAGGTGGCACAGTGGATAGAATGCCTAGCCTAGAGTCAGAAAGACTCATCTTCCTGAGTTGTGAAAAGGATGTTTATACCTAAGATAGGTTTATACACACACCAGTGGATTCTCTCTGGTCCAGAGTTTATCAGATAACCACTGTGGATAGTAATGACACATAGTAATATATGCTTTCTTCCACCATATGGTAACATTTTAATTATGTCTTAACAATGCCCTATGGAAGAAAAGGTTTAAAGAATCTAATTTGGGCCTCAGACAAAGACTAGTCCATGGGGACAAAAGCACTAGCCTAAAAGGAATTATTGTTCCTAAAAGGAAAAGAATATCTGATCTTGGGTGGTACTCTTCTAGCTAAGAACACAGTGAAAATCCTATTATTACTCTGATTATTAATCCAACTATTACTACCACCACCACCACCACCACCACAACAACTACTACTACTACTACTACTACTACTACTACTATGATAAAGACTAGATGTGGGTATTAGGGGGCTACTGCAATGGAGGAGGATGAATTAATAAAAAGCAAAGATTCAGAAGAAAGTCAAGTTCAAAATTTCATGTCCCAAAAGCAAGCTGCCCAATTGCTTCACCATGATCCTAGCAGTATCTCTTTTTTTCCTCACTCCACATGGAGATCTACCTCTTACAGGTTGTGAACCATACCATTTTCCTCACATATGTCCAATTAATAATGAATTACACTGAGAGGATATTCCTATGAAATTTTTTCTTCTAAGCATTTGCCAGTAAATTTCAACGTGAAATTTATCTGTCAAAGTAAGATTTAAAGGAGATCTGAACACTTGAGGCTAGGAATTTAGTGCAGAGGCCTCTGCCAATGTGAAGAAGAAGTTACAATTCTTATCTGGTCTGATCCCTCAAATCTGATTCTAAGGAGTAGGTTAAGAAAAAAAAAGATGCCTTAGGGACCCAACATAAATGAGATTCTATTTAAATTTAGATTAGAATTTATACTTGAACTTTAATTCCCTCTGGGACTACCAAGTTTCATATTACTCAACACTAGGGGAAAAAAATATTATCACCCTGAATTTGGTATAAATACAGACCATAGTGCCTACTCCTATGGCACACCAAAGACACATTTTAAGTAGAATGCCCAGACACCTGAATTTAGAGGTTACTTGGCATATTATTAGACTTACTAGTTGGGCAAGACACTTAACCCTGTTTACCTCAGTTTCCTCATCTATAAATGAGCTGGAGAAGGAAATGGCAAACCACTCCAGCGTCTTTGCCAAGGAAACCCCAAATGAGGTCACTCTAAGAGTCGAACATGACTGAATAACAACTTCCTGACTCTAGGCCTAGGTCTCTATCTCTATCCACTGAGCCACCTAGCTGTCTCCAAGGCAAACAGAGGTTAGGTGATTTGCCCAGGGTCACACAGCTAGTAAGTATCTAAGACCAGATTTAAACTCAGGTCTTCTTGAGTCCATGCCCTGTGCTCTATACGCTGAGCCATTTAGCTGTCTCACTTATTATTATAAATAACCATTATTATTAGTTATAAAGCAAACAGATTTCCATGGTGAGAAGTGGTGTTTCTTTCACACCTTCCTAACCACTTACTACTCTCTTCTCCTTAGCAATGCAAAGGGTATTTGGATAGGATTTGCTTTTATGTCTCTTATCATCCAGAAGTCATTAGTCTTTTTCATTAATGACAAGAAGCAGAGAGGCTAAAGAGGAGTTTCTGGTGGTACTTGGAGTTAGAATGAAAAGCAAATGATTTTGTCTACCTTTCTGATTTAATATTACTCAGTAGGCATGGGCCATCTGGCTAAAACACTTCAAAGCTATACTAAAAAGCACACTAAAGTAATGTAATCTCCCTGTGGGTAAAAATAAAACATCCCTGGGTGACAGAGTTCATTGTATTTTTCATTAAAAGTCTTATGAAACGAAGTGCTACATAAGAGGCCAAAAGACAAAGACTGAAACAACATGGAACCCTTCACAAGATGGCATTCATACTAGTTCAAGGTTGACATTTGCGAACTATGGATGTTATGGAAAGTGTCATCAGTGTGATGGTCATCTCTGAAGGATTAATACCTGGGCAACAGCTAGTAGTAGAGAGATAGCATGAGGTAGTGACCAGGAAGTCAGATTTCACATAGGGACAGACCTGAGTTTAGGTCTTGTCTCAGATATTTGCTACCTGGACAAATCATTTCTTATCTTTGAGTCTCATTTTCTTCATTACTAAAATGGAGAAAATAATAGCACCTATCCAGCAGGATTGTTGTGAAGATCAAACCCTTTATAAACCTTAAATTGCTATATCAAGGAGTTTTTCTTGCTATTAGCAGATGATTATGGGCATGAGAACATATCACAAAGAAACTACTACAAAAACGAGACGTTGAAATTAAATGTACCATAGACAATAAACATATATGTATATACACACACATACAAAAATCTAGGCATTCATGCACAAATGCATGCTTACATGTACCTGCAGACACACACATGTATACACATACATGTATATGTTCATAATTCCTATAAAAATCAAGCGAGAGTTTTTTTTAAATTCAGTAGAATTACAAGAATGCACTCAATGTATTAGGATCAACATGATAGGTGAAATAATCAATCCTTTGTTCAACTTTATGCTGTATCTTCATATTCCAGTCCAAATCCAATAAGAATTTTTTGAGCACCTAGTATGTGCAAAGCACTGTGCTAGAATTTGGGGATATAAATACAAAATATAAAACAGTCTCTGCTCTTACAGAGTTTACATTTTCTTAGCATCATACAATAGATAAAGAGATAAGTAAAAAGAGCTAGGGAATATTGAAGGTGCTGTTGGTTTGGGGTGGGGGGGAATAATGAGCTCCTTTTGGAATTGTTAAATTTGAGATGCCTTTACTCTAATCAATACAATGATCCAAGACAATTCCAGAGAACTCATGCAAAATGCTATCCACCTCCAGAGAGAAAACTGATAAATTCTGAAGCACACTTTTTTCACTTTCTATATTTTCGTTGCTTTTTCTTCAACATGGCTACTATAGAAACATGTTTTTCATTATTTGACACATATAACTGATATCATATTGCTTGTCTTCTCAATAGGTGGGGAAGAGGCTGGAGGGAGGGAGAGAATTAGAAACTCAAAATTTTAAAAAAATGTTTAAAAACAATTTTAAAAAAATTTTATTTATTTTTAGTTTTCAACATTCACTTCTGTAAGATTTTGAGTTCTAAGTTTTCTCTTCCTCTCTCCCCTCCCCTTGCCCCAAGATGGTGTGCAATTTGATATAGGCTACACACACACACACACACACACACACACACACACACACACACACATATTTACATACACACACATTTATATTAAACATATGAGAGAAAGAAGAAACAAAAGAAAGAAGAAACAAAATAAGAGGGCATAGATAGAAGAGAGTCCAGGACAAAACCTCAGGTGACACTCTTGTTAAAGTGAGGGGATGTGCATGATCATTCAGCAAAAGACTGAGAAGGAATAGTCAGGTGGAAAGAGAACCAGTAGAGAAATATATCTCTATGTATGGAAGTTAAGTGAGGAGAGAATATCCAGGAAGAAGAAGTGATTAGTAGTGGCAAATGCTGCAGATAGATCAAGAGAGGCTAAGATTGAGAAGAGGTCATTGGATTTAGCAATTAAGAAATCATTGGTTAGAGAAGTAATTCCAAGTAAGTGATGGAGGGTGTCTTTTTGGGGCTTGAGGAATGAGTGGAATGAGAAGTAGAGACAATGAATATAGACAGTCTTTTTGTTTTTTACTATAAACAGGAGAAGAGATATAGGAGTGTAGTTTAAGGAGTCAAGTGAAGATGTTTTAAGGATGAGAGGGACCTGGCCATTGCCAGATGTGCAAATTTGGAGAACCCACCCCAAATGTTCACATGGACTATTTGTGCCTGACCTGTGGTCGAGCATTCCAAGCCCTATTGGTCTGATGAGCCACAGTCAGACACACTGTAATTTGACTCTAACATTGTGATATCATTTTAGTCCTCTCGGAATGAAGGACCACAACCAACTAACCAACCAGATAGCTGGGAAGGAGTCAATAGAGCTATAATTAACTTTGCTTCAAGGCATGGGTTAGGGTTGCCTTCCACCTTCAGATTGAGTATTCTCCATGGCTTTGTTTCCATCATCTGCTGGCCTGAAGCACAATGACTGGCAACTCTATAGCAAGGCTGTGTTCTCATTGGGTTGGAGGAAAAATTCCCAAAAGTTTAAGCCCCTTTCTCTCAGGGTTCCCACGGACTGGTTTTATTTTCTTTGATTCTTATCCCCTCATCTCTGCCTCCCCTTTCCAGTCTGGACTTAAGATCATAGATTTGAAATTGGAAGGGACTTCAGAAGTAACCTGATTCAATCCCCTCATTTTATTAATGAGGAAACTGAGATTTATAAGGTTAAGTGACTTGTCCATCACAAAGGTGGATGTAAATAGCAGAGGCATGATTCCAACTCCTGTCCTCTGATTCCAAATTCAATACTTTGTAACCCTAGTCCCCAAAGCCCACTAGTGAGGGAGAGGGTCCCTTTTTGATGGAGATGAATGCCCTGCCCTGAATGAAAGGCACTTCTGGCTTCCAGAGAGAAGATGGAAAATACCAACCCTACTTCAGATTGCTAAAGGAAAAGACTCTGGGTAGACATGTGAGGAGCTAGTAGTCACCATCATGCCATGATCACCAGCTTGCTACACTAGAGACTTCAGGGAACATCCCCCTTGAGTGAGAACTGAGACTCTCTCTCCATTGAGCTATGTTACCTCAATCCCAATGGGAGAGTTGCTTCACTCTGTATTGTCTGGTATATATTCTCCTATGTACACTTTAATTTCTGTTTTGTTATTGATTTGGATAAATTAGTTTTTTGGCTAAATGTTATGTGTATTTACTGTGGAACTGGTATTTGGAGGGAAAGGGTTTGAGCCTCAGATATAGATTTAGGGACCTGCTTCCTTCCAATAATGAAGTTAGCTTGTACCTAAAACTCACATCCCCCAGATTGATAATACTTAAGGGAACAGATAATATAATTCTAACCTAGTACCTTCTTTCTCTAAGGAGAACAGAGTGGTAACTTTTGACCCCAACCTCCTGCTTCCTCTTCTGGCAGAAATTAAAGTCTCCCTTGGATAAAGATGTAGGAAGAGGAGGCCAGAGATGTTTCTCCTGCCTCCTTTTGCCCCACAGCTATACCCTTTGTTTTACTTGATTGTGAATACTTTTTTACCAGGGTTTTGTTTTTCTTGTATTTCCAATAGTTGCAGGGGAAGTGTAAGAGACAGAAAATAGACTTTTGTTCATTGAAAAAAATTAAATAAAAAAAAGAAGAGTGATGGATTTAGATCAGAAGACCAGCCTTCTAGCTGGAAACTTTCAGAAAGTGACACATTCTCTAGACCTCAATTTTTAGGACATTGGACTAGATGAACTCTAAGATTCCTTTCTACTCTAAATCTGTGATCTCATGGTCTTCTCTTCCTTTTTAAAATGAAGGGAATGGAGGTCTAGAGAGGAAGGATGACCTGACTCAGGGCTCACTAGTAGTGACAGATGCAGGAATTAAAATCCATGTTGCCTGGCTCCCAGCCCAATGTTCTTTCCCCTACCACATTCCTTACTTGAAACAACTAGGGGAGTCTTTCTTCTTTTGGTTGCCTAATCAGTAGGAGTTCCTATAAAACCTTAGCTTCCTGTTCTTACTCAACTCCTACTTATCACTAACTACTTTAGCCAGTGTTAGATAGGGTAATTTAACCTAATCTTTAAAATTATGAGGAATGTGCATAAAGTTAGTTTTTGTTCCTGTGAATGTGTGAGCTCAAGTCTATTTTGAGGAGCAGATAGAGGTTGACTTGAGTATTCTTCCTATTCTTGTGAGAGTGGACCATTTACTTCAGTCCAGCACCTTGTCCCCCCACCCCCAATCTACCCCCTCCATAGGCACTGTTTCCAGATTCAAAGAATCAGAGTGAGAAGGGACATTAGGAGCTCTCTGTTACATTTCATATTTGAACAAGATTCTATACTACAATGTCTTTGAAAAGCGTTTATCCAGTTTTTGTTTGAAGACCTCCAATGAGGGGGAAACCTTTACCTCCCAAAACAGTTTGCCCTTCTACTTTCAGAAAGTTCTAGCCAGGTATTTGTTATGAAGGCATTAAAAAAATTTACGCTAAACCTTCCCAAGTCAATAGAGAGTGATGAAAGAATTGAAACACCAAACTTTGCCAAATATACTACAGCATATTTGTTAAGGACAGAAGATGTTAAATTGAGGGGAGAGTGTAGGAATGGGGTGTCCCATACTCCAAGCCCAATTAATATAACTAATAAGATGTTCTTATGCCCCAATACCATTCTCAAGTGAGAATACTCTGATTGGGTTACAGGATCAATCAATCAAATGTGTAAACTATGTGTAAACAATCTAAACAACAAAAGCATAAATTTTGTTCAAAGAACCTAGTTAATCAAGTTGGGAAGGAAAGAAGTGCTTCTAACCATAGGACGAAATCAGATGATGAAATGTATTGAGACTGATTGAAAGAAAGATGCAATTCTGGTTGTGTATCTGTCAGATAGGAATATTACAGTAGGAGCACCCTAATGACTGTTTTGGGAGTTATGATTCAAGTGTGTTGAAAAGTCAGATTCCTTATGACTATACTAAAAGGCAGAAAGCAGGGACAGGAGGTGTGAGGGAAGGGAGCACAGAGGGAGGTTTATACCTCCTCTCCCTCCCACCACCCCACATATATTGACCATGTCATCAAGGCACAATGTCAATGCATCAAACAGGGGGATGAGAAGGAACAAATTAGACACACTGAATTAAGGGGCAGATTCAGAGATCAAAACTTTTTTGGGGAAAGGAAAAACAACTTCATTTCTCTAAAAGGC
Source organism: Vombatus ursinus (assembly GCF_900497805.2). Lineage (NCBI taxonomy): Eukaryota > Metazoa > Chordata > Mammalia > Diprotodontia > Vombatidae > Vombatus > Vombatus ursinus. The sequence goes on along the minus strand of NW_020949351.1, from coordinate 28,565,079 downwards.
TCTTGGAAAGTTAAATGATTTGCCCAAGATTACATAGGTAATAAGCATCAGATATGAGACCTAGGTCCTTTGGCTCCAAATCCAATGTTTTTTTCCACCATACCAAACACATTTCCCAACATCTTCCAACCTGAAACCATTCCTGATTAGAGCAGATAAATCATGAAATTCATGGTGGGTAAGGTGTTTAGGCATTTTTTTAAACTCTACAGTTTTATTCTTTTCATTTCCCATAATGCGTCATGTCATCTAGGACTCTATTGTTTAGTGAATTGGCACTGGTAGTACCTGGTAGTATTTATTACATTCAGCAAACATTTCAACAAATACAGATCAATTAAAATAATTTATTTGGTATAATACATATACATATACATGCTTGCAATCAAATAAAGCTTGCTGTAGCTAAAGTAACTTCTAATAATTCTGTTGCACAGTTATTGATGAGCAGTGTTATGGTAGAAAGTTGGATTTGGAGTTAGGAGAGACCTGGGTTTGAATCTTAGCCTGACCCTGTATCAGCCCTGACACTTAGCTATGTAACCTTTGATGAGTCACTAAACTTTTCAGAGAGCCAGTTTCCTCAGCTGGAAATGGAAATGATAATAATACTTTTGCTACCCACCTTTCATGATTGTTGTGAAAAAAAGTACTTTATCATGATTGTTGTGAAAAAAAGTACTTTATAAATCTTAAAGGGCAATGAAAATACAAATTATGAGCAATGATTCTAATTTATTATTGTTGCTCCATTTTTTATTTTAAAACTCAAGTACAGATTCATAGGTAAATAGTGTTCTTTTCTATTCAATTACTTGTCAAATGCTATGCTATCAGTATATGCACACTACTATAAATAATTCTTTGCTTAGATGTTCACAGAGCTGAGATCTTACACAACCATGGTCCAGTTTATATGCCTCTTTCTGTGAGAAAACTATCTCAATAAGCTTGAAAATAAGCGAAACGCCAGATTAGGGTAAGGATGGGTTGAAGAGTTAGGAGGGTGGGCAGACTTTGGTCCACAGGGGCGGATTTCAAAGGATTCACTGCATCTTGTAAGCTGTTGCCATAAATCTCTTCATGCCGGAGAAATTCATTGCTTGTTGTGTTCCACCACTTAAATAACTGCGGTCCTTGGAGTTATGTTCTTGCCATTCTGAAACATACTTGAGGCTTGCACCTAAGAAATAAATGGCTTTGATCTCCCAATCAGTCACTCATTTTCAGTGTTTGAGAGATGAGGTTCATAGACAAATCCACCCCTTTAGGATGTAGAACGGCCAATCAGGATTCTGCTGCAGTAAAAAAGAGTCTTTCACTGAAATCCCAGCTTCCGTTCATAGAAGCCAGGGTGCATGGTATTCCAGGGCTATTCTACAGTATTCCCTTTATTCCTTCTGCCCCCTGGGGCTTACAAGAAAATCTTTTGTCCTTATTTTCATGAGTTCCCACATGGTTTTGAACCTTCAGGGCTATGTTTCTAAAACTTCATTGGTATGTGCCAAAAAAAAAAAAAACCAAAACACAAACAGCAGAAATGAAAGGACCATTTTGAGATGTTAATTTCTACTTAATTACAGAAAAGAGACATTTGATGAGTCAAGAAAATTTTCAGTAAAAAAAAAGCCAACCTAGGGAATAGGTGTCTAAGAGATCATCAAGCATGTAAACTAATCATTCATATATTTAATGAGCATGAATTAAATGTAAGATAATTGCTCTAGGCACTGAGGGGTATATGAAGGCAGGATACTTCTCTCCAAATGGTTTATGATCTGGATGGGGAGGCAAGACTGCAGCGCAGGAAAAGTCAAATACCAATTTAAAAATGTGGTCTGGACCCATGATTTCATCTGTTTAGGGTACTCCCCAACCCCCACTCCCTGTGCCCTACTCCCAACTGCCTCCACCATAGAGAGTGTAACTCTTTACAATTTAAGAAAGATGCTCAAGGTATGGACAGGCTAAATGACTTGAACACAGGTTACACACAGTGTGTATTAGAGGCAGTACCTGACTGAAGTCTTCTGGACTTCAAGTCCACTTCCTATAGACTACTTTGTTAAGTAACAACATAAAAAATACATAGGAAATGTTACAGGCAAGCACATGATTAATAGGATCATCAATTTAGAGTTGGAAGGCAATAACTCACATTTATAAAGCATTTCAAGGTTTACAAAATGCTTTCTTCACAACAATCTTGTGGGGGTAGCTTAGTATTAGTATTATCATACCCATTTCATAGGTGACCTAACAGGCTTAGAGCAGTGACTTGCCAAGGGCCATAGAGCTAGTGTTTAAGAGGATTTGAACTTGTCTTCCTTATTCCAATCCAAGACATTACAATGCTACTCATAGAATGCTTTAAAATTTACAATGTGCTTTCCTCATATCAATCTTATTTATTATTTATTTATTATTGTTGTCCCCATTTTACAGAGGAGGAAACTAAGGCTCAATGGGGTCAAGGATTTGAACCCATGGCTCCTGATTCCAAGTCTAGCACTCCATTGCATCAGAGAGTATTTTCACAAATTCAGAAATTCAAAGGAGAGAGAAATCATATGTTGGAGTGGAAGGCTTTATGGATGAATTCTGACTTCATTCAGGCCCAGAAAGATTTAAATAGGTCCAGGAGAGACCAGAATAGACAGCATTTTAGTCAGGAGACTAATTAATATAAGCAAAAGGTTTCCTGGAAAAGTAAGTCACCCATTTCCTTGGTTGCCATTTTTTTTAAACTGGTAATTTTCTTGGATCATAAAGTCAAAGAGCTGGAAAAGTGGACAGCTATAGGTATTTTCTAAAGGCAAGACCCAAATGACAGAAGCCAAGGGTTTCAGAAGAATAATGAGAAAAATGGCTAAAAAAGAGCTGAAGGATGTCTAAAAGAAGGTAATCAGGTCTGTAAAGGGCCTGAAGATCATGTTCTATAAGGATAATTAAAGGAACAGAGGCTATTTATATCGGAGAGAATACTTAGGTGGGGACACGATAACTAACTTCAAGTATTTGAAGGGCTAGCGAGGGAAGAGAGATCACACTTGTTCTGCTTGGCTTGGCCTTCCAAAGTAGAACTAAGCAGTGGGTGAAAATTGTGGAGGAAGATAGCCTTGATATAAGCAAAAACTTTCTAACAATGAGAACTATTAAAAAATAGAATGGGTTGCCTCAGGAGGTTACAAATTACTTCTTATAGGAGTCTCCGGGGAAAAAAATTGGATGACCCCTTTTCAGGTGCATTGTAGACAGGATTCTTGCTCAGATGAGTTGGACCTATGACCACTGGGGTTTTTTCTAGTTCTAAGATTCTGCAAAACAAAGGTAGAGTGGGTTAGATTTGAGAGGGCCTGGAATGCCTTTCTGACTTAATCATGTAGGCACAAGGCTGCCTGAAAGACTTTGAGCTGGGGAGTGACTTGTTTACCGTGTTCACAGAGGTCTGTTTCAAAGGAGACATCCAAAGCTTCAGGTTTCCCTCTCTCCTTTTCTCCCTTTCTCTGATGTAAACCAATCGTCACTGGGAAATTGTTTGCTTTCCTAGTTCAGAGTTAATAGGCATAATCTGAGGCACACAAATATCCTAGGTCCTCAAACTGCTACTGATTAGGCTCCAGACATAGCGCCTCTGAATGACCAGTCTTATCCAACTAATTTACAACTTCCAAAATTAACGGGGAGGAGTGGGGAGACCTTTCAGCCTTAGTTTCATCTGTAAAATGAGGGGGTCAAACTCCAGGGCCTCTAAGGCCCCTCGAGATTGAAATCTATGATCCTGATAAATAGAGGGGGAGGGGGAACAGAATAGGAAGAGGCGGCAACAGTTGCTGGGGCTTCTCTCAAGCTGCTTTTACAATTTAAATGACGTGTATTTCAAAAGTCTGGCAAGCACATGCTTGAAAATGTATGGGGCTGGGGGGGGGGAGGCCCCGAGTCATTCCTCACCATATGGTTTGTGTTTCCAGGTTTTGCTTAGCTTGTGCTCACATGAAGATAGAAAATAAATACTGCAGATAAAATGACAACATGTAAGGGGTGGGGGCGGTTATTAAACTGCTCCAGGAAAAGGGACTGTCTCTTTGCAAAACAATATGATGGCCAACCTGGTGCTGCTCTCTCTCATCTTCTATTCCGACCTAGTATCCAGAAGGAGAAAAACAGGAGAGGACCGCCCCCCCCCGCCCAGGTCAGAAGATATTCCCAGCACCCGCAGAAGCCTGCAGCCAGCAGATGGCCCCCCGGTTCCTGTCTCCTCTCCAGACACAGGGATTTTGTGGTTTGGGTGGTAGCTAGGTCTGGCGGCCCAAGTTCCTTCATGCCTCTAGCCGGGTGTGTGGACACCCGGGGCAGGCTCTAGGGCGGCAGGAGGCCCGAGCGTGGGTCCTTTCGGGGAGGCTGGCTCTCGCGAGGTGAGGAGTAACTAGGAGGAGGTGGAGAAGGAGGAGAGGAGAGGAGGAGGAGGAGGAGGAGGAGGAGGAGAAGGAGAAGGAGGGCCGGGTTTGCATGCGCTCAGCAGTCCCCGGCGGGGCGGGGAGCCACGGATAGAAAGCGAGGAAATCCTATTCCTCCTCCCCGCCTCCCTTCTCCTCCCCTCCCGGGCTCCTCTCCTCCGCCCCCCTCCCCACGCCTTCCGCTTTCACCTAAGGCCAGTAGGTGTCTGGAGCAGGAAGGAGGGAGGCGAGAGCAGCTGAGGACTGGAGGGAAGCGGGAGCCCCAGCGGGAGGGAGACGGCAGGAGCGGAGGGAGCGAGTGAGGGAGTGAGAGGAGGAGCTGCGGTGGCGGCGGCGGCGGCGGCAGCAGCAGCAGCGGCAGCGAAGGCGGCAGCTGCAGCGGGAGTCCGGCCGCCTCTTCCCCGGCTCCCGGCGGACTGTTTCCCCCTTATCCCCTGTCCAGCCTTCGCCAGGAACCGAAGAGGAGTCGTCATGTAGCAGCCACATAGTCATCTCTTATTTGCAACTCTTTTTTTTTTTGGTGGGGGGAGGGCAGCAACCTTTTTTTGAAAAAAAATTCTTCCTCCCTCCTGCCTCCTTCCCGCTCCATTTGTGAGCCGCATCTGTTTCTTTAAAGAAAAAAATATATATATATATATATATATATATTTTCAGGTGCTTAGGAGAGGGTGGGAATAATAAATTATAGTTGAACCAGCTACGTACCCCTCCTTAAGGGCAACAATGACTGAAGAGAGCTCAGAGGTGCCCAAAGAGTTGATAGGTAAGATTCACGCTGTTTATTTGTTGTATTTCTCCATCTCCTTCCTCCCCATCCCACCTTCACCTTTCCCTCTCCCCCCCGGGATGACTCCAAGCGGGGACCAAGGTTTGGCAACGTTGGCAAGGAAGTTTTTCAGGGCTGTTGGCTACTATCGTTTTGTCCCCTCCCCCCGCCCCCAAAAGAAAGGAAAAAAAAAATCGAAGTGTCTTAAAAGGCAAAGGAGAGGTGGGGGACTGAGCAAGCAGCGGAAGGGTTTCGGGGCTGGGAGGCGGCGGGCAGAGGCGAGCTCTCCCGCGGCAGCCTCAGCGCTGCGCTGCGCTGCTGGAGGGGAGGTTTGCAGAGAGAGGGGAAGGGAGGGGAGAGAGAGGAGGGGCTAGGGAAGGGAGGGAGGCTCCGATCTGGAGTTCGGGAGGCAGGGGAGGAAAACCTGGCTGAGCGCATAAACCTCCCCCTCTGCCACAAACTCCTAGGAAGTCCCGCGCAGCAGCCCCGGGGGCGTAGTGGAGGCCGAAGGAGGTCGAGGAGATGCCCACCTCTCTAGCCCTGGAGCGCAGCATCCATCCTCCTGGCGGCTTCGCTCCTGGCTTCCACCAGGAACGCGCTCTCCAGCTCCGCAGTCCCTACCTCTCTCTATCAGTGTGCCATGCTGTTCTGGTTAAGTCACTGCGCCTGGAAAGGCGTGGCTTGGAGGAGCCAGTGGAGCTCGTCTGGGTGGTGGTGGTTGGGGGGGGCGGGTAGAAGGCTGACGTAAACTCGAGGCCAGGAAATTGAGAGTTAATAATAAAAACTTGCCTTTAATAATTATTAACCGCCGCCTGCCATCCTAAATCCTTTTGTGACTCAGCCAAGGTGACCTGTAGTTTGGAGACCCTCTGAGATAGTCACACTTGGGGAAGTAAACCATGCTAGGGAGGCGTTTTTAAGACATTGCTTGGGAGTCGAGGGTCCTTGGCCGTGAGCAGTAGGTTTCAATACTTTGGGGTTTAAGACAGGTTGCATTTAAGGCTTCAAGAAAAGGTATTAGAGTCTAAGGTAGATTGTGTGAGATCACACTTGGTAAAAACAGTATTTTAGACTTCATGGAAATGGGAGTGGAAGACTTTGTTATTGTGTATGTGTATGTATGTATGTATGTGTTTAGCCCTGGTGACCCACATCCTTTGACTAACCCTTCACTGGCATACTGGACAGCCTACAATTCAAGGCAGCTGATGATTGGCAATGACCGCAAGAGGAAGTTTCCAAATGCTGATCAGTCTGCATTTGTGGAATTTGCCTCTCTGGTTTCTGTCATAGACAGTAAATATTTCTTAGGAAAATTAGTGTGCTCTTCTTTGCTAACTCAGCTGGTAAAATAATGCAAAGAAACTGTTGCTAGACTTCGTTGAAGCCAGTGCTTTTGGTGAATTTCAAAAGGAAAAGTGACTTTTAGCCAAATTCAGACTAAACTTAAGGATAAGAAGTTAACCTTTTTTTATACCTGGGAGAATCACCCCATCTCCCCTTTCAATCTGCAAGTATAGATATAGATGTATGTATGTATATACTTACCTATATGTGTATACACATACAGCTATATGCATATATACATACAATAGTTAATATATGTATATGTAACTATATATGTGTGTGTCTATGTGTATGTATGTGTGTATGTATGTATAACTCTCCAAGGCCTTTTCTGCCTTACTTTTGTTTTGTTAGGGTGTTACATCTCCTTTAGGATAGAATGGACTTTTCCACCATCCAAGAGAAAAGAAACCTGCCCAGGCAAGGAGTATGCTTTCCAATCCTGAGAGCTCCTGGAGAGGTCCTTCTTAGATCAGGAGAATGCTTAAGGTGCCTGGGGAATTCTTATTGGGTAGCCTGTGGAGTGAGGAGATAAGTTTAATAGTAAGAAGGATTGCAGAATTTTACTCAGGGAAATATGTTGTTCTTTGCTTAATAATAGAAAGTTTAGATGGCCACATATGCTCAAGAAAAAAAATGGGTGAAATAAATTACCTTGGAAATTAGTGATAAGAGAACCTGACACACCTGACCAAGAGTTCGCTGCAAATCTGAAATTTGATTCATTTATTAAAAGCACAGGAAGGCCTGTCACTTCTTGTTAGTTTGTTTACATGTCCCTCTACCCAGGTTGACCACTTCCTTACTCCATTTTACCCTAATAACTTTCTCAGCCCTCAGAGGTCTAAGTTTGATTTTGGATGGGGTAGGTCAGGACCTCCTGATTTCCATTTTATCTTTTTTTCCCCTGCAAATGACTGTAAGGCCCTTTTTTTACGTGCTCTGTCCAGTTAGTTACATGTGACAACCTCGTCAAAACCTCTATATGCCATTAACACAAGACTCTTAGAAAACAATTGTTTAATAAAGCTGGACAAAACATTTTATTACCTCTTTCCCTCCTTGCCAGGTACACTTGGGGTCCCTTTTCATGAGTCTTAGAATTCTGTAGGGTGTTGCTTTGGTGAGGACTGACTATAATGGCAACCCTCCTTGGATGTTCTGACATGATCTTTTCCCCTAATCACCTTCCCCCCATGCTTCTTTCTTTGTCCTTCAAGGTCTACTTCCTACTCCTTCACTTAAGTTTTTATTAAGCACTTACTGTATGCCAGATCCTATGCTGGGATGTAAAGACAAAAGTAAAATACTCCTTGCCCTCAAGGAACTAACATTTTAATGGTGGCTACATTTCATTTGGTGATCTCATTGGCTGTCATGGTTTCATTTATCACTTCTTATGCAGATGACTCTGAGATCTACTTGTCCAGCCCTAATCTCTCTCTTGACCTCTAGTCTCTGCCTATTAGATGTCTAGAACTGGATTTCTTATAGGCATCTTAAACTCAATGGGTCTAAAACTGAACCCACCTTTCCTTCCAGACCTTCCCTCTTCCTAACTTTCCTATTACCACTGAGGGTACTGCCATCCTCCCAGTCACTCAGGCTTACAATCTAGGTGTTATGCTCAATTCTACACTTTCACCTCCCCTTTACCCCCCATATCAAATCAGTTGTCAAGTTTTGTCATTTCTACCTTCTTAGCTCTCTTCTATGTGGCCCCTTCTCCCCTCTGATGCTGCCATCACCCTCATCACCTCCCACTTAGATTATTGCCATAGTCTGCTGGTTGGTGTCCCTGCCTCAAGTCTCTCCCTGCTCCAACTCAAGTGGCTTCCTATTACCTCTAGGATCAAATATAAAATCCTCTGTTTGACATTCAAAACCTTTCATAATCTGGCCCCTTCCTACCTTTCCAGTCTTTTTTATACTTTATTCCCTTACATGTACTCTGCAATCCAGTGACATTGGCCTTATAGTTCCTGGCACAGGATGATCCATCTTGACCTGTTTTTTTCCTCTATTTCTTCTTTTGACTCCTTTCACCATCTATTCCCCATTCCTAGAACATTTTCCCTTCTCATCTCTGCTTCCTACTTTCTCTACATTCCCTTAGGTCAGCAAAGTTTCCCCTTCTGCAGGGAGGCTTTCCCAGGTATCCTTAATCCTAGTGCCTTCCTTCTGAGAATACCCTCAATTTATCCTGTATGTAGCTTGTTTTTTTTGCTTTTTTTTTTTTCGGTGAGGCAATCGAGGTTAAGTGACTTGCCCAGGATCACACAGCTAGTAAGTGTTAAGTGTCCGAGGCTGGATTTGAACTCAGGTCCTCCTGACTCCAAGGCCAGAACTCTACCTAACTTGTTTTTACAGTTGTTTGCATCTCCAATGCTTAGTATAGTGCCTGGCACGGATGTGCTTAATAAATGCTAGTTGAGTGACTAGTACTTGTAAGTATAAGTAACACACACACACAAACACACACACACATACACAGAATAATGTATAATATACTTGATATATACAGAATGAATATCAGGTAGTTTTGGTGAGGGAGTTCATTGGGAGCTTTGTTTATATGGGGGAAGGATTAAGAAAGTCTTCATGAAGAAGGTGTTTTTTGAGCTGAGTTCTGAAGGAAACCAGGAATTTTAAGAGGCGTTCTTGGCTTCTAGCCCCTATTGATCTCTCCCTTCTGAATTCCTGTGGTGCTTATTATATGTCATATATTTAGTATTTGATCATTTTGTTGTTTAGGAATCTGTTTCATGTGTATATCTTCTCTTCCTAATAAAATGATAAGTTCTTCTAGGATCAAAACAAATATTAAGTTTGTCTAGTAGGTGTCTAATAAATGCTGGATTCAGAATATCTGATAATAATGAGAACAGTTTGATATTAAAATTTCCTTTGCTAGAGAAGAACCATCCTTTTTCTCTCTTTCTCCTTGATTTTTTTCTTTGTTATGAAAGTATGTAATTATGCCATTCTCTTTTTTTGCAGAAAGTATCAAGGATGTTATTGGCAGGAAGATTAAAATTGCAGTAAAAAAGAAAGTAAAGTTGGAAGTCAAGGGAGACAAAGTAGAAAACAAAGTATTGGTAAGCACTTTTTCCCCCCATTAAAATGATTTGGAAGTATAACTGTACTTTCCACATTTTTGCTGGTTTAATTTGTATGGGAGGCTGGTTTCGTAATTGTAGGATTCTTTTAGATACATTATTTGAAAGATCTGAAAATCATTTTGTATTTACTGGGAGATCTTTTAACTGAGTATTAGTATATCCAAAGCATAGAAATATCTTGGTGATCTACATTTTGGACATTTAATTTCTGTAGATTATAAAACCAAGCCATGTGTTTTGTCATCACTTGTGGTCTTTTGTCAATTTATTTTGTAAAATATGATGTTATTTAAGTGAGTTATTTATGATGGATACAAAAAGTAATGTGAGAAAAACAAAAAGTCTCTTGTCTCTGGCCATCCTAATAATTTTTCTTGACTGTTGTCTTTATCTTATGAGTAACAATCTGATGTTTCATGATGTGAGGGGATTTGGCCTTGTTTTTCATTGTATCCCTTATGGTTCCTGGCATAATGTCTTGCATGTAGTAGGTGCTTAAATTTTTTGAATGGATACTAATGTATCCATGACAAAATGTAACATTACATATATGATATTTGATGTACCATAGGGAATTTAGGCTACCAGTTTTTTTTTGAGCATAGCATGCCTGTTCACAGGATGATAGAGCTAAGGTAAGTCAGTTATCTTATGTGGTAGATTGAAACTCATATAACAGTATTTGTGATGGAGCTGTGACTTAAAAGATGTGGCAATTGCATTTTAATGCTTGCCAATCAGCTTTAAAACTGGTCATATATTCTATTTTCAATTTGTATGGAACTCAAATTTCAATTTTTGTGATTTTATTTTATGTCTCTCCCTATTGGTTAGTGTCAGAGGAATACAGATGTCGGGGATACTGATATCCTAATTAATGTAAGTTCTTTGAGTGCAGGAACGATGATTTTGTTTTTATCTTTGTAATCTCAATATCAAGCATGGTATCCTGCACATAATAGACACTTAAAGTTTGTTGAGAAAACTACATTTTATACCTTTTCCTGAAGATGCAGTTATATAACTTGTAATCTCTTTCTTGGAAGAAGATGGTAAGCTCCATGGAGGGAAGGGAACCATGTCTTATATAAACTTGCATCTCCTTCAGTGTTTGGCACAGTGATTGGCACATAGCACTTGATAAATCTTTGTTGCCTTAAATAAGAATCATGTTTCTTTAAACCAAAAAAAAGTCTGATTTATTATTTTAGCACTCCTTTCACTGCAGCAGCCCTTCCTCGTCTTAGTTTCATGAACTCCTGTGGCTCTGCCTCAGATGGCAGATAAAGCCTTTCCCTCACTCTAAAGCTTTCCAGCTTGTTTCTACCTGCTGGAGCTTGTGTTGTGCTGAAAAAACCTGGGGTCGACTCTGAGCTGTGATGAGGCATTTAGAGTAGGACTTCACTGGAGGAACAGCTTTCTGAGGAATTTTTGTTAAGTAGCTTTAGGATATATGACTACCATCTCTAGTGAATATAGGTAGGGACTGTGCATATGGATTGATGACCTGTATTTCTTTACAATTCGTGTTTACAGGTCAGGATGACAGATTTGCTGAAGCAGTAAATCTTGATTCACTTTTGACCTGCACCAAAATGTGCTTATATATGCTAAGGCAACCAGTAGGGCATTGTTGGGGTCAAGATTCTATTTTATTCATATGTTGAGCACGCTTTATTAAATTAATAAACCTGATCTAATATAATCCAGCATATAAAAGAGTTGTTTTTGCTTTTTCTGGGAATAAAAGTTTAAGGTTTGAATTTCTTGTAGTTTTTGTCTTATAATATAAGGCAGATTTATAATGGTAAGTTACTCAAGGAAAGGGCTTACTTTTTTTAACTTTTTGCATCATGTAATATCATAAAAGGGTACTTGATATTATTTGGTATTAATAAGGTGTTTTGCAACTTTTTGCATCATGTAATATCATAGAAGCCTAAACAAAAGGGTACTTGATATTATTTGGTATTAATAATGAATGTGTTTTGCAACAACACAACTATGAACTCTGTAAATATCAAGGTTATGCCTGTCAATCTTGGTATTAGTCAGAGAAGTTTTTTATTCTCCAAACTGCCAAATTCATTGAATTAGCATTTTTTAAAACCCTGCAATTATTGGCACACAACACCAAGCATGTTAAGTTTCCTTTACATTGATCATAATTTGGATTTCATTTGTAGTATACAAAATAATTGACTGTTGGATCTTAGAAAGGACCTTTTTTTAAAAATTACTTAATTTTTTTCAGAATTAGGCAATTTTAGCAGAATTACACACTTGGTTGAAATAATGAAGTGCTCTTTCCTAGATTTTAATTTTAAGCAGTTGCTCAGATAATAAACTTAGAGCTTGGTTTAAATTTGTTGTGGTTTTTAGTTACTTACATGGGCAAGAATTGCTAAAAATAATAATTTCAATCTTTGAAAAGTCTCTCTCTGGTAAGCTTAAGTTTATTTTAGCATCAGATCTCAAGAAGGAACTTACCCCCAATAATTTTAGATTAAGTGAAATTCTAACACCTAGTTTAGCTTCATTAAATTTTCAATTATCTTTTATATTTTTTATTTCTTCCTTTCTGTTTGTTACTACTTCATTAAAATATGGGACCCAAGTTTCTATACAATTTACAATTACTACTATGTATTATCTATTTTGTTTTATGCAGAATTATAATATCTGAGTTGGGAGGACCTCAGAGGTCATCTAGAGTTTAAGTCAGGAGTTCTTTATCTTTTTTATATCATGGACTCCATTGGCAGTCTATTGAAACTTATGGAATAATGCCTTTAAATAATTGAAGGAAATGCTAAATTTCAGTTAGAAGTTAGTTAAAATGAAGATGCATTTTTTCCATGTTCTATGTTCATGTACCCCCTGAAATCTAGAGGTCTGTGGATCCAGGGTAAGAGCCCTTGGTCTAAACCAATCCTTACTCAGATAATGTACAATGTCCCCAGTAAGTGGTCTTCCAGGCTCTGCTTGCATCTGCTGATAGAAAGTCTATCCACTTCCCCCATAAACCAACTTAATCTATTTTTAGATTTCTCTAATTGTTAGGGAGTGTTTAGCCAAAATTTTCCTCCCTGGGACTTGTACCCTTTGGTCCTACTTCTGACTTCCTCATATCCCATCTAAATCATTAACTTCCACCCATTGCGCCTGATTTTGTTTTCAGAGACCAAATAAAGCAAGGCTAATCTCTCCACATGACAGCATCTCAAATACATTCCTAGTTTGTTCAGCTACTCATCCTAGGCCGTAGTTTCTATTCTCAACCATCCTGGTCACTATCCTCTAGAACATACTCCAGTTTATCAATGTCTTTTCAGAAACATAGTGTCCAGAACTAGAAGTATGGGGTAAGGAGGAGCGCTAGCATGGTGGAACTTATAGTGGTGGTGGAGAGGGAATCCTCTGCACAATGCCAAGGCAGAAAGGAGTGCTTGTGGTCTCTCACAGACCAGAGCACAGGCTAGGAAAGGAGTAAATACCTCGCCCTTGATCACACCAACTTGGAAGAACTGAAAATTTACAGGTCCCTAGACGTATCTCTGAAAACAGATGCACAAAACCCCTGAAACTTGGGACAGCACATTCTCTACACTGGAAGCAGATCCCTACCTTAACAAAGAGTTTAAAACTCAAGTAATTGGCTGGGAACATGAGCAAACTGCACAAAAAAAGTCAGACCATATAATCTTACTTTGGTGACAAAGAAGATCAAAACATACAACCAGAAGACAACAAAGTCAAAACTCCTACATCCAAAGCCTCCAAGAAAAATATGAATCAGTCCCAGGCCATGGAAGACCTTAAAAAGGTTTTTGAGAAGCAAGTAAGAGACGTAGAGGAAAAAGTGGAAAGAGAAATGAGGGTGATGCAAGAAAATCATGAAAAACAAGTCAACAGCTTGCTAAAGGAGACCCAAAAAAATACTGAAGAAAGTAGCCTAACCCAAATGACAAAAGAGGTCCAAAAAGCCAATAAGGAGAAGAATGCCTTAAAAAGCAGAATTGACCAGATGGAAAAGGAAGTCCAAAAGCTCACTGAAGAAAATACTTCTGTAAAAATTAGAATGGAGCAAATGGAAACTAGTGATTTTATGAGAAATCAAGACATTGTAAAACAAAACTAAAAGAATGAAAAAAATAGAAGACAATGTGAAATATCTCACTGGAAAAACAACTGACCTGGAAAATAGATCCAGGAGAGATAATTTAAAAATTATTGGACTATCAGAACTAGAAGTAAAGATGAGATCTCACAAGTGTGCAGTAGGGCTACCACATCCCTTATTATAATGTCTCCTGTTATTGCAGCCACAAATCCCAATGGTTCTTTCGACTGCTGTAGCATATTGCTCTTTTGTATTGAGTTTGTTAATACAAGTAGTGTGTTGAAAAACAAAAACCTTGGCCCTGGAGTCTGCAGAGATTGTTAGACTGTGAGCTCTTTGTTGCCCTTTCTTTGTATCCCCAGTGCTTAGTACAGTGCCTGACAGACAGTAGGCACTTAATAAATGGTTTTTGACTCAATGACCTGGGTTTAAGTCCTGGTGCCAATATTTATTAGTCGTGTGACTTTGGGCAAGTTACTTTCCCTCTCAGTTTCCTCTTCTGTAAAGCAGAGATAACACTGTTTGTACTACTTGCCTTATAGGGTTGTTGTGGAAAAACAAAATTCTCTGAAAACATTAGAATCGAAATTAGAAATGGGAATTATTATAGAACCCCAAGGTCTTAAAAAAAAAGAATTTTCTACCTGTACATGTGATGCTATACCATCCTTCTTACAATTGTACCTTACTGACTCCTTCCCTTTCTTCCAAGAGTGTGTTTTCCTGTCTCTATTTCTGACTTTTTTTTTACGCATGCTTGCCAACAATTTAAACTATTTCTGAATTAGTCTTGTAGCTGGAAGATCCATTATAGACACTTTTAGAGGAAAAAAGTAAATGGCGTGGTTTATTTGTAGGCAAGTCTACTGCATCATTACAGGATTTGCAGAATGTTACAGCTAAAAGGGACCTTACAGTTCATCTACAGCCTAAACCTTAATTTTTCAGATGAGATCATTAAGTAATTTTTTCAAGTTAAATGACAAGATCTTAGATCTAGAGATGGAAGGGGTCTTAAAGGGTATCTAATCCAACCCCCTCATTTTAAATGTGAGAAAAATAAAGACTGAGAGAGGTCATAAACTTGTTTGAGGTCTTGTAGCTACTAAGTAATGGAACTAGCATTTGAATACAGGTCATCTCACTCTAAATCCAATGCTATTCCTATTTTAGTCAGTCACACAAGGAGCATTTATTAAGTGCCTACTGAATGCCAGTCACTGTGCAAAGTCTTTGCTGCTGTCTCATTTAATCCTCACAATCCTGGGAAGTTAGGTGCTATTATTATCTTCATTTTGCAGTTGAGGAAACTGAGTTTTGGGTTACACTACAAGTTAGTAATGTAAATATAAACAAAAAGAAAGTCCCTGCCCTCAAGGAGTTTACTTTCTAATGGGGGAAGACAATTCAGAAGGAAGTAGAAAAGCTAGGGGGAGGTGGGGAGGGGAGGGTGATACTCTGCCTGCTAGTGGCAGGTAGGAAGTGGTAGAGCTGGGACTAAAACCTGTATTTCTCTGCTTCCAGGTCAGTGCCCTTATTTTTCGTTTATTTATTTTTTTACTTTTGGTTCTTTTTTTTTTTTTTTTTTTTTTTTTTTTTTGCTAGGCAGTGGGTTAAGTGGCTTGCCCAGTGTCACACAGCTAGTAAGTGTCAAGTGTCTGAGACCAAATTTGAGCTCAGGTCCTCCTGACTCCAGGGCCAGTGCTCTATCCACTGCACCACCTAGCTTGTCCCTACAGTGTCCTTATTTTAAAACCATGTTGTATTGATTTTTTTTTTAAATATTGGTAAGGAAAAGGGAAACAAGTATTTATTAAGCATCTGTGTGCCAGGTGCTTTAAAAATATTGTTTCATTTAATCCTCAAAAGTAGGTGCTACTATTATTTCTAATTTACATTTGAGGTAGACAGAAGTTAAATGAGTTGCCCAAGGTCAAACAGCCAATAAGTGTCTGAGGCAGAATTTTAACTTAGATTTTCCTGACTCCAGGCTCAGTTCTCTATCTACTGCACCACTTTGCTGAACATTTTGTTATGTGATATTTGAAGCCTTTGAAGGTAGTAGTAGCCAGAAATAGTGGAACCCTTGTTATAGGGAGGAGGGGAGCTGTATGTTCAGAATTTTGACTTCACAGTCAGTTTTGCTTAACTTTTTTTTCTTTCTTTTCTTTCCTTTTTTTTTCGACAATGGGAGACGTGTGCGAGCGTGTGTGTGTTTGTGTGTGACAGAGAGAGAGAGAGGGAGAGAGAGAGGTGGGGAGGTGGGAGGGTATAGAGGGAAATGTCTGATGTAAAAAAAAAAAATTTAAAGGGCAACAATGATAAAAAAAATTAAAGGGTTCAATGATAAACCAGGGTTATCTTTTCCATTTCTTAGTGTTTTTGATCCTATGTCAGAAACCCTAGTTTTATGCCAATTATTTCTAATTTTTATATGAATAGGGATTTTGAATTTTTTTCTTACATGATGTACTTTAAATAAATGGTGAGAAGACTATTTTATCCCATGTCTTTATTTTAAAAATTGATAACATTAGTTCATGAGGATTTGGTGCTGGGGTTCTTTCCTCCTTACTGAAATAAAAGGTAAAGAAGGGATATATCCAAGTTTTCAGTTGGCTTGAAAGGCCTCTCTCCTTTCCTTAAATGCCATTGCTCTGAATTCTGTTTCCTTTCTTTTTTTTTTCTTTTTTAGGCAATTGGGGTTAAGTGACTTGCCCAGGGTCACACAGCTAGTAAGTGTCAAGTGTTTGGTCTGAGGCCAGATTTGAACTCAAGTCCTCCTGACTTCAGGGTCGGTGCTCTATCCACTGCACCACCTAGCTGCCCTTGTTTCCTTTCTTTAGGGTCATAGTGTTAAGAGAAGGAAATCACAGTGTTATGTCAATATTTTATGCTTAGCACAGATAATACAGTACCTTGAAGAAAGCAGTGGACACTGAGACTTAGAATGTTTGGGGCTACTTTGCCATAAGCCTTCTTAATATGTGACTACAAAATAAGGTGAGGAGTGAATCTGATGAGACTGATTAGATGTAGAAACCATCTGATGGTTTTTCTCTGATGTAGAAACCATTTACAGGCATACCTTGGAGATATTTTGGATTTGGTTCCAGACCACTGCAATAAAGTGAGTATTGCAAAAAAGTGAGTCACATGAATTTTTTGGTTTCCCAGTGCATATGAAAACTATGTTTACACTATACCAAAGTCTACTAAGTGTGCAATAGCATCATGTCTTTAAAAAAAGTACATACCTTAATTAAATTAAAAATACTTTATTGCTAAAAAATACTAACCATAATTTGAGCCTTCAGTGAGTTGTAATTTTTTTGCTAGTGGAGGGTCTTGCCTCTATGTTGATGGCTACTGACTGATCAGGGTTGCTGAAGGTTGGGGTAGCTGTGGCAGTTTTTAAGAATGATATTAACAATGAAGTTTGCAGAATGGATTACCTCTTCCTTTCATTTGAACACTTACAGGCCACTGTAGGGTTATTAATTGGCCTAATTTCAATACTGTTGCATCTGAGGGAGTAGGGAGGCCCAAGGAGAGGAAGAGAGACAGGATTGACTGGTAGGGGGAAGAAGTCAGAACCCACACAATATTATTAAGTTTGCTGTCTTATAGGCTTGGTTTGTGGTGCCTCAAAACAATTATAAACAGTAATGTCAAAGATCACTGATGACAGGTCACCATAACACATATAATAATAAAGGAAAAATTTGAAATATTGTGAAAATTATCAAAATGTGACACAGAGACACAATGCAAGCACAGGCTGTTGCAAAAATGGCACCAAGACTTAATTAGTTACCTTAATTAACCCTGCTTGATGCAGAGTTGCCTCAAACCTAAAGTGAAGTGCAATAAAACAAGGTATGCCTGTAAACTCATGGAATGTTAAGAGAAAGAAACATAGATTGTCCTTATAACAATTTCTTTTTAATGGGAATTAGTTTTTTAGTCTCTGAAACTCTTAAAATAAGTTTGAGGGATGGTGAATTTCAGTTCCAGACATTAGGTAGTACCATTCTTAATGGGAGGGCCCTTCACTATTGTTTTGAGGATATACTGTGTGGTGGGGCTGATTAGACAAATGGATTGGTGTTTCCCAGGCTCTCTTCCTTTCTATTTTTACTTCCTAAATGTATTTGTATGATGCCTGTGACTTTTAAGATCCCTTCTAGTTTCTGGAAAAGCACCATATGGATAGAAAGCTGGCTTGAGAACCAGAAAGACCGAGGTTCCAGTGTTGCCTTGGGCACATACTATCTGTGTGACCCTAGGCAAATCACTTAGGTTCTCAGTGTTCTAGGCAACTCTCTGAGACTTTAAGTTGCAGAGGAGTGGCTGACCTACATTGGTAGGGGGAGTTTCCCTTGTCCAGGGGTTTCCTTTATTCACGAATTGTAGGTTTAGTCCTCATTCCTGTCCTTCTAGCTCTCATTGGAAGTCCATGTGACTGTTAGGATTTTGACCGAGAGAGGTGTCAAGGATTGAGGAAATTGGTAAGCTACATTTTTCTTGTCAACCGGCTTCTTGTCTGTGTGCAAAGAGACCAAAGACACTAGACTTGTCTTTTTTTGGATTCACCTTAGTTGTTACTGAACCACAATACCACCTTGTGATTGTTATCTTGTGCTATCTGTCAATCCATTCATTTTCTTCCTCTAATTGTAACCATGAGTAAGACTCAAAACTTCTCTTTTAATTAGTGGGCAGAGCAGGTGAACAAATAGCTTTTAAAAAATAAAAATGTGCTTGAATACCCACAGTCCTTTAAATAATTATTTTCTTCTTCCCACAGAGCTCTGTCTCTCAGCTCTGTTAGAGCATCATAATGAGGATTAAGTAAGTGTTAACCATTGAAACAAAATTGAAAATCAGGGAGAAGATCTTATATGGGTGCTATTATGTATCAAATATTTTAGTTGACAATGCTGTATATATATATATTTCATTAGTATAAATATAAACTCAAATGCTACTTTTCATTGTTTTGAAGTATTTTTTAAAATTAAACAGATAAAATTGGTCAGTTCTTAAGCCAAGAGGCAAAATAGTGACACACATGGAAAGTCCCTTATTCCCAAAGTGTGAACTCATCTGGGTCATTTAAATCTACCAGCAATTGTTTTAAATCTCAAATGTTGAAATGGCATGGAAAGAGCTATACTTCCACAATAGGCCAAGTTCATTTTGCCTGACCAGTCCTGTTTAAAGTTTCCAAATTCCCAGACTGTAAAAGTTTAAGCCTGTTTAGTAATGGCCTATGACTAAGGTACTTTTTCTTAAGAAGTTCCACCCAGAAATGTGTGCTTTTCCTGGATTTTTTTTTTTTAATGATTCTTTTTTGGCTACTTTGAGATCATAACCCTTTGCCCCATAAGGCATCTTGTCAATAATTTGGATAGTTCCTTTCTCGTCCAGTTCTTGGAGGGATCACTTACATTGAAATGTAAGGCCCTGGGTGAAGTTACCTTACTCTAGGAGAAAAGAACTTTCCCTTGGGGAAAAATGGAGATATCAGGTGAGTGCCTGAGCACAGTCAGAATGTGTTGAGTTCAGCAGCAAAATACAAATCTCCATTTTGGATGTGTCAAAAACCAACAGAACCTGCTGCAATTAGGATAATTAATCCAGGGACTTTCAGACTAGGAATCTCATTGGCATAGGGGTTATCCTAGGCTGAAATCCTTGCCCTCTTCCTGCATTGGAAGGAGGGAGAGGGAGAAGTTCTATTCATTTCTAGGAGCGAGTTTCGTGTAGACTTAAAAGCTAGGCACAGACCTTCACAGTTAGGTGTTATTTGAGCTGCATTTGAATTTTATTTCCCTGTGTGTGCTCACTGCCCCAGTTTCTTCTCTGGTGAAGATAGGTGAGTCAAATGACTGTATGGGGTGATAAAAGCTGTTGAATATATACAAGACTGGGTGTTACTTTTCATGACTGCTTTTTTAAAAAAAGATATTCCTTTCATTTCCTTGCCTCTGGGATTTAGCATCACTAGGATAGAGGCAATGAAGCACAGCTGGGAGGGGAGTAACATGGGATAATATGAAAAAATTATCTAGAAATGGAAAAATCAGGAGAGAACCCATGAGGATCTGAAGGGAAAAATAAAAGTCATTTCTTTGAAAATTATGGAAGTTTAAAAATAGAAGTGAATGAAGAAATTTGAATTAGGGTTCTAGTAACTGTCTTTCCTTTATTTTGTCAGAAATGGTGACATTTCTTTGTACAGTTTTACACTTTGCCACAGTAGATTAATGTGTAATTAAAATTCACTTCTGACAGGGATTTTTGGCTACCTTGAGATCATAACCTTTTGCCCTATAAGGCATCTGATAATTTTTTTATTTTTCATTTTTTTTTGCTGAGGTGATCGGATTTAAGTGGCTTGCCCAAGGCCACACAGCTAGTAAGTGTTAAGTGTCTGAGGTCAGATTTGAACTCGGGTTCTCCTGAATCCAGGACTGTGCTCTATCCACTATGCCACTTAGCTGCACTAATTCAGGTGATTTTAATCCAGGGGCATTTATAGGCAAAGACACTGGTAGAAACTCAGTTCAAAAAGACTGAGAGATTTGACTGAGTATAGTAGGTACATAGGGCAAATGTTAGCCCTCTGGTTCGCTTGGGGTGCTTGAGACCATTTCAGGGGCTCTTTGAAGTCAAGCTTATTTTCATAATATTAAATCATCTTATTTTTTAATACAGTTCATATTGACGTAAAGCCCACATAAACAACAGTTCTTGATAATTTTTAAGTGTGTAAAGGCTAGCATGTGGAGTTTGAAATTGTTGAACTGATTGGTTCTGCTGCATAGAGTGTGTCTTCAATGATTGCTTACCAGTATATTAATATGTCTTTCCATTAGGAAGGGAACTATGAGTTCATGTAGCTAAGCCTCCCTCCCACCCAGTAAGGATTCTCTATTCCAGTGTCCCTGCTTAAATAGATTGAATGAAGCTGAGTCCACCCCCTTTTGGGACCACCTTTTTGAGCAATAGATAGATCCATTCATTAGAGGGCTGTTACATAGAACTGAGACATCCTTCTTTGGTAGTTACCACCTATTTATTCTAGACCTGCAGTTTGAGGCAGCTTGGAAAAAACGGTTCCCTCTTTTATGTGATAGTTATTGAAGTATTTGAAGACAGCTATCATGTTTCCCACCTGCCGCCTGCCTTTTACTTTTGTCTTTTTCATGCTAAATATACCCAGCTCTGTTTTTTTCTTCTTAGAACTCGGTTTCCAGAGCACTCATTGACATTCTTGCCCCTCCTATAGATGACGTCTAGTTTGTCATTACTATTATTTGTGGACACTCTTTCCACCGATCCATGTTGCATCCCCTTCACATCTCAACAGATGGTTTTTATGTGTTCCAGCTCAGTGCTTCTTAAACTGTGGGTTGCAAACCCATATGGGGTCGTGTACCTGAATGTGGGGGGGGTCTCGAAAAATTTGTCAACAGTAAAAGGTTTCTGAATGTGCAGCAACCAAAAATTAATTCAAAATCAAACGCATAATGAATCTGAGGTGTTTCTGGCAGTGCTTGCCTGTGTTGCTTCAGCCTTGGTTCTGAACATACAAAATGTACACTTTGCACTGCACATGCCATCAGGCCTCGAAACACCAGTGAACATTGCCAGAAACACCTTGGCTCACATTCGAGACTATTGTATGTAATGAATTGCAATGTTTTTACTGTACATACAAAATCGTTAAATTAATTTTGGCTCGGAATTAGGACAGAATTTCCAACAATTTCTGAAATGGCCCTAAACATACGTCTGCCATTTTGTGCTATGTATTTATTTGCATTCTCAGCATTGACAATTATAAAATCAAAATATCCATCAATTCTGAAAACATTGAAGGTGCTCTATGTCCTGTAGTATTAAATACCCTGACAGGGTTTAATTTTTATGGAAAAATAAGCACATCCATCTCATTAGTATGCAAATTTGCTTTTGTCTTTAATAAATGGTAAAATTATATGTATACCAAAGAATTGTTTTAAAATGCATATCTTTATGATTTATTATCAGTAAATGTTTGTTTTATATACCTAGGGTTGTGTAAAAATTTCTTGGGCAAAAAGGAGTTTCGAGAGTTTAAGAAGCCCTGTTTTAGCTGAAAAAGTTTACTCATTGGCCAGTTTCTACAATCTTAACCAAGCTGACATATGGATGGCAGAATAACAATTTATCATTTTTTAAGACCTTCTAAAATTTATACTCTTGCTGGATTATTCTTTGAGAACCCTTGTGCTGTGATGAGGCATAGGAGTAGGGTTTTAGTGAAGGAGTTTGTTTACATACCTCTTAAAATATGGTGCCCACAGTACTCTGGTTGTGGTGTAAGATCAGCTTAGAATTCTTTTGTGTGTCACTGTAACAACTAATTCATAGGAGTTTTGAAAAATAATTTTGGTACAACATGGTAAAGAATGGTATTAAAGATTAGGCAGCGAGGTGGTACAGTAAATAGAGTGCTGGGCCTTGAGTCAGGAAGATCTGAGTTTAGAACAAGCCAGCTTGAGACACTTATTAGCTGTTTGTCTCACTTTCCTCATCTGGGGATAATATTAGCACCTGTGTGTTAAGATTGTTGGAGGATCGAATGAGATAGTAATTATAAAGCACTTAGTATACTATAGTATACTATAGGTAGCACCATATGAATGTTAGCTATTCTTTTTCTTTTTCTTTTCCTTACTTTATCACTATTATTGTCTTTATCAATCTAGCAGAATTGTTTGTTCTTTTATCAAAAGTCCTCAGCTTATCTCCATGATACTCATCTTTTGGGTCTTGAGTTGCATATGGCTCTTTTGCACACAATCTGAGGCTTCTGGAGGGCTCTAATCTCTGTCTAATAATAATAGCTGACATTTACATAGTGTCTTAAAGTTTACAAAGCACTTTCTATGCATTATTTCATTTGAGTTTCACAACACCTCTGTGACATGGGTATTACAGATTTTATTATCCCCATTTTTTAGATAAGAAAACTGAGGGTCTAAGGGAGTGATTGTTTTGTTACATTAGGCCCTATAGAGACATACAGCACAGTAGTTATGTAGCTTTCTTGGTTAATGGTAACTGCAAACATGGCTCCAGAGAAGTATAACTGTTTACACTAGCCTTCTGCCTATCCCTCATCTGGCCTGGCTTCTTTCCTTGGCTGAAACATTGAGAACTAGATTACAAAATTTAAAACTTTGTCCTTGGAGCAGGGACATTTGTATCCTATGTCCTTGAATACTTCCTGATAAATGACTCTCAGTGTAGACTGTAAATGATTAATTATAAGGTACTTGAATTAAATATGCATTAGAAAAATTTAGTTATAAACCAAATAAGTCAAATGTATAGTTATTGTCTTAAGAGATAATTTGAAAGGTTACTTATACTAAAAAAAAATTAAAAAAAAGATAATTGGGCATCCTAAAGAAGGGGAAATTTGTTGTTCTTTTAGTTTTTTTTCCTGAGGATTTATGGCACCTATTCAATTTATGATAATTTCCCAAAACAATATAATCTTTCCTTTGTGGAGGCTGGAGATGATGGCAAGTAGAATTTACTTTTTGAAGTAATAGAAAGTTTAGTTACTCTTTAATATTTTCTGGAAACAGAGTCCTCTTCAAAACTATCTTCTGATAGTAAAAGCCTGGACTATTGATGGTATATTCTCTACATCTTAGCAGTTCCCGGTGTCTTAGACCAACATTGGGAGTCTTATAAAAGAGAAGCCAAATTTTATATCCTACTTGTCAAGAATAAGGATGAAAACAGAGAGTTAGATAAAAGTGTTGGTGTTTTCTTTCAGGTTAAGTGTAAGGCCTGAAGGCCCATGGCCTAAATTAGGCCTATTTAGTACCTAAGTTAAATGTACCTCTTTATTTCTTCAACACCTGTACCATTGATCTTTTCCTTGGTAGCATCCTTAGGAAAGTGGTTACTGAAAATTTGAAAATGTAGGAAAGCAGACTTATGCATTCCATAAAACTCTGAGCAATGCCCTATACAGATATTATTTGTATTGGTGAATACTGAATCCAGTTTTCAGAGATTCACTTCATGACATACGTTATTGGCTTATTGCCCTGACTCTTAATCTTAAGTCTCCTGAACAACATGCTTTCTTATCAGAACTGTTTCAAGATGACTATTTATGAATTATCAGGCTGTTGAATCCCCCATGTTTCAGCAGTTTTTCTCCTAAGATTACTATCTGTGCTCAGAGTTATTAAGTAAACCTTAAGCGTTTTGTCTTTTCCCAAAGTAATAACAGTCTGTGGGGAATACCATAGACTATTAGGGGAACTCTTCTGTATAAAATAAGTTGTGTCTCTGTCTTTTTAAGTACACAACCTAGGGGTATGGAATGTGAATCAATTCAGTATTTTATCCCCTCATGCTGGTTATCAATACTTCCATAGAATCAATGAATGGTGGCTAGCATATTGTCAATTCCTTGACTGATGTCCCACTGATTTACTCTCTTGGCAGGGTCTAAATGAATTTGGCATTTGTCTTTATATCTGATATGTGCGCATTGACTGGGTATCTGAAGCAGGCAAGATCAACGATGTTGTACATGCAGAAAGGGTTTATGGCTGGGTTCCTTTTTTTAATTTAGAGAAACTCTTTGGGAATGATTTCTTTATAAGTTGAGATGGAACTTTCCACTTTTCTATTTTAGGATAAAGGTTTCAAAGAAGTAATAGCACATTTTAACTTACATTTACATGGTACTTTAAGATTTACAAAGCACTTTCCACAAAACAACCCCGTGGAACTTTACAGATGATGAAACTGGGGCTCTGAGAGGTTAAATGACTCGTCCATGGTCACATTGAAAAATTCAAATCCAGGTCTTCTGATTCCAAGTCAGTCCTTTTTTGAGTGTTTTCATGCTGTATTTTCATTCACTTTCAGGAATAGTTTGGCTTTCTTTGGTGTGGAACAGTCTTGTTCCCAGACTTTTTAAATATTCTGGGCTCTTGGTAGCCCTACTAGTTCTATCATAAGTGTTACCTGCAAGCTGATTCACTAGTCCAGTGGGTTCGGCTTTTATTGTGAGAAGGTAATCATATAACCACACACTGGGATCACTAGATAATATTTTACAAAATTACCCTAGATCAATTACCTCTATATTTTGTTAATTCCAATTTTAGCCCCTAATTCTTAGAAATTCTTTTTCCGATTGTATTTCAGTCTTTGTCAGATCAGGCTGTTTCTGAGAGGCAGATTTTTGGGTTTCATCCCCTCTGCCAGTTCCTCCCTCATCTGGTCTTCTACATTTCAGCAGGTATACACTGTCAGGATTTGAAAGCGTAAGAGAGCCGTATAATTCAAAAATTAGTATCTGGAGAAAGGACAATGCTACCGCATAGTATATAAGTATTTTTGTAAATTTTTCCTTCACCTCCTTGTATATGGACATCACCTTCCTGATGTCATGGTCCTCTTTGAGAATGAAGGACAAACAGCAACAGCAACAAACAGCAATATGAAAATAGGTCCCTTTTTCCTTCCCAACAACTTACTTACAAGCATTTTTGTCTATAGTTGGCTCTTAGATCTCATTTGCCTTTTCAAGGGTCTTCACTTACCTTTCCACATGAACTTCTCTTCCTCTTCCTGTGTGCCTTATGTATTCTTGTCTCTCTTTCTCAGGCTGCATGCACCCTTTTAAATTTAAGTCACTGTTGTCGTTTTGAAGCTGGGTTGCATCAGCAGGTCTCAGCTGTGTTGCTCTTCTGTTTCCTCCACCTGTAGTTGGATTTCTGGCATGCAAGGCTACTTAGTCACATCTTAGCAAGAGGACCTCTGAGGTCTGTTTTGATTCTGAGTTTTCATTCATTTAAAACAACCTGTAGGTCAGTAAGAATTGATTTTTTTAAAAAAAATTTTGAGTCTCTGGCAGAAATAAAGATCCCATGGACTGTCTGTCCTGCCCTGTTTCTCAGTACAATTTTAATGAGATTCATTTGGATGAGCATAATGATGAGAGAGTCTATTTTTTCATTATGATTAAACAATCATGAATAATGCTATGCTTATCCAATTCATAGATGAAACAAGACTGGGAGGAATAGCTAAGTTAACAAAATAGAATCAGGAACCACAAAGATCTTGATAGGCTGGAATGATTGGTTAAAACTGGCAAGATTAAATATATATTAGTTAAATTAAATATATATTGGCTAAAACTAGCAAGATTAAAAAAATATATAAATAAACATAAAGTTGCACATTTTAAATTTAAAATAAAATCAGTGAGACAAGTATATGGTTGGGCTGGGGTGGAGAGACATGAAGTAATAGCAATTTATGTTTAAAATACTTAGCAGTCTTAAATTGCAGATTCAGTATGAGTCAACAGTGGCATGGCTGCCAAAAAAGCTAATAGAATTTTAGGGTGCATTAACAGAAACACAATGTCCTGAATAAAGGAAGTAAAAGTCTTAGGATACTGTTAGCCAACCAAATCTCATCTTGAGTACAATAATCTCTTCAGAGTCCATCTTTTTTATTTATTCATTTTTTTTAGTGAGGCAATTGGGGTTGAGTGACTTGCCCGGAGTCACACAGCTAGAAGTATTATGTGTCTGAGGTCAGATATGAACTCAGGTCCTCCTGACTCCAGGGCTGGTGCTCTATCCACTGGGTCACCTAGCTGCCCCAGAGTCCCATGTCTTAAGGAGAGCATTGGAGCACTTGAATATTCCTAGAGAAAGGTAATCAAGATGGTGAGAAATATGAAAACCACATCATCTGAGTAATAATTGAAGAAGTTAGGAATGTTTAATCTAGATTTAGGTAACACATGATTGTTACTGTTGTTGAGTTGTTTTCCTTTGTATCTGACTCCTCGTGGCCATTTGAGGTTTTCTTGGCAGAGATACTGGAGTGGTTTGCCATTTCCTTCTCCAGCTCATTTTACAGATGAGGAAACTGAGGCAAACAGGAGTAAATGACTTGCCCAAGGTCATATAGCTAATGAGGCCAGATTTGAACTCAACAAAGAGGAGTCTTCCTCACTCCAGATCAGCACTGTATGTACTGTACCACTTAACTACCCAAAGACGTAATAGTTTTCTTCAAATATTTGAACAGTTTTCATGCAGAAGAAGATTGAATATACTTTGCACCTGTGGTTGGAAATTACACAGAGGCTCATTTTTGGAAAATAGTAGGAAGAACTTTCTAACAATTAGAGCTGCCTAAAAAGGGAATGAGCTAGTTTGTGAAGCATGGAAGTTCAATGGAAGTATTCCCACAGTGGTTGGAGGACTATCTGTCAGGAATGCTACAGAGGGTATTCTTGAGTCATGGGGGAGATTAGATTAAGTGACCTTTAAGGCTTGTAACACTACAATACTATGGTCCTCTGCCTTCCATATTACAAATGTATACCACAAAAGGTTGTCTGATATAAAGAAAAGAACACTAGACTTGAGTCAGAAGAGACTGGGTTTGAATCCAGGCTGTAACACTTGTTATGAAACTTGGGACAAGAAATTTAGCTTCTCCCTTTTCCCATCTATAATGATGTTATAAGGTTGTAGCAAATCTGGGGAGGTGGTTTACATCTATCCTTTAATGTGTAAGTAATAGGGTTGGGCTGATGGGATGATTTAAGTGAGATATATTAACCTCCTCTCCCCCACCTTCTTTTGTTGTTAATGTATAATTGTCTCCCCAAATTAATTTATAAATGCCCTTTGGTTTATCAGGTCTAACTCTTCGTTTGATCACCCCTGAGATCTCAGTATTCAGAACTTATTAAACTACCCAGACAAGATAGCATCCTTTACTTCATAAGGATCATAGGGCATATCTGTCAAGCAGTTACGTATATCATTTTAGTAGGTTTTATACACTTCTATACATGCTGACCATCAGATGTACATTGGCCACTAAACACATACCACTTAAGGTAAATGGACAGTACTGGTATGTACATATGTAAAAATTTTCAGCTCTGATTCTGTGGTCACCTTCTCTATATGACAGGTCCTCAATAAATACTGATTAACTTGAATTGCATTTTCAGGAGTGTAGATCTTCCTGTTGGATGACTGTGTCACTAATCTATCCTAGTGATGTTTCGTCTGATAGATGTGATGTGGTACACCAGAGTTGTTTTAATTTGCATTTCTCTAATCAATAGTGATTTAGAGCATTTTTTCATATGACTACAGAAAGTTTTGATTTCTTTATCTAAAAACTGCCTGTTCCTATCTTTTGATCATTTATCAATTGGGGAATCAGTTGTATTCTTACTAAAAATTTTACTCAGTTCTTTATATATTTTAGAAATGAGGGTTTTATCAAAGACACGTTCTGTAAAAATTTCCCCCCAGCTTTCTACTTTCCTTCCAATGTTGGTTGCATTGCATTTGTTTGTGTAAAACCTTTTAAATTTAATATAATCAAAATTATTTTATATCTCAGAATGCTTCCTATCTCTTGTTTGATCATATATTCTTCCCTTCTTCATAGATCTGACAAGTAAACTGTTCCATGTTCCCCTAATTTGCCCATGGTATCACCTTTTATGTCTATCATCTACCCATAGTGACCTTATCTTGGTATGTGGTGTGAGATGTTGGTCTATACCTAGTTTCTGCCATACTATTTTCCAGTTTTCCCAGCAGTTTTTGTCAAATAGTGAGTTCTTGTCCCAAAATCCAGGGTCTTTGGGTTTATCAAACCCTAGTGTACTATGGTCATTTGCTACTGATCCACCACTCAATTTGTTATAGCAAACCAGTACCAGATTGATTTACTGACTACTGCTTTTTTTTTTTAATTGGGTGAGGCAGTCAGGGTTAAGTGACTTGCCCAGGGTGACACAGCTAGTGAGTATCATGTGTCTGAGGCCAGATTTGAACTCAGGTTCTCCTGACTCCAGGGCCCATGCTGTATCCACTGTGCCACCTAGCTGCCCCGACTACCACTTTATAATACAGTTTGAGATCTGGTACGTTTAGGCCACCTTCCTTCACATCAAAATATTTTTAAAAGAAACAAGACCACTGACCACAGGTTAAAAACTCTTGCTTAGTTTATTCGTTTCATGTTATAGATGAGGCAACTGAGACTCAGAGAGGTTGTGACTTATCCAGGATCATACAACTAGTAGGTATCTGCAGCAGGATTTGACATTCTCCTAACTGCAAGTTCAGTGCCTTATCTAAGAACCAGACTATTCCTTCACCAGTATCTTGCTTTTTTTTTTTAACCAGATCAGGCATTTATTAGCCTTTATTTTATGTCATTCTGGATTTTGTTATATTGTCAGCTTCTGAATCCTTGTAAGAACCAATGACATTTAAAACAGAAAGAAAAAAAAGACCACCTCCCCAACCATCTACTTCCCCCCTCCAAATACTCCCACCATACTCAGACTACTTCTCCACACAACCCCAAAGAATCCAAATATGGACAAAGATCTACCAATCCTTGTAGGAGGGTTGTTGATCGATTTAACTGATTCAACAAATACTTGTCTAGCAGCTACTATAGGTAAGCCTTTCTGGTTCAAAATAAGGGGCTTATTGATCTAAATGTGATTAATGATGATTGGCAGTAAGTAAAGTCTAAGAAAAATTCTTGATTTTTCTGAGCCATTTCAGCAAATTCAGCAAATTTGGGAGGAAGGAGGAGGTAGAGTAGGATTATAGTCCTGGTTATTAACATTTTGGGATTTCTTAGAAATCACTTTACCAGTTTTCAATCCCTGTATCCTTTTAATGCTATCCTAGAATTCCTTCTTCTCTAGTCCTTTATTCCTTTCTGACCTCTCAATAAATACTTATAACATTCTAAGTCTGATCTAAGACATCTCCAAAGGTCTCATGATGGAAAATGCTATCCACATCTAAAGAAGGAACTATGGAGTTTGAATGCAGATTAAAGCATACTATATGCTATTTTTTTTCTTCTGTTTTGTTTTGTTTCCTCTTTCTGGTGGTTCTTCCTATTGGTTCTAATTCTTACAACATCACTAATGTGAAAATATGTTTAATAGGAATGTATATAGCCTATATCAGATTGCATTGCTTCTTGGGAAGGGAGATGGGGAGAGAGGGGGAGAAAAATTTAAAACTCAAAAGCTTATGAAAGTGATTGTTAATAAATCAAAATAAATAAATTTTTTTAAAAAAAGGAATTGTGATATGGAAAAAGTTTTGCTTTGGAATCTAGAGAGACCTGGATTTGAATCTTGGTTCTGATACTTATTAGCTGTGTGACCATGGGCAAGTTACTAACTTCTCTGAGACTCAATCTCTTCTTCTATAAAATGGAACAATAATGCTTGTACTACTTTATCCTGAAGAATTATTGTGAGGAAATTGCCTCCGTAAGTATAAACTTTGGAAAGGCCCTCCTTTGTTTGATGTCTTGAAACTTATCTCATACTATTCAGTTTCATATATTCTCTATACTAACCACACTAGAATATTTGTTGTCCCTTGTCCTCGTGTTGCCCTCTCCCATTTCTTTGTTTTTGATCATTAAGTCCTCCACACCCAGAATGTAATCCTGCCTCCAAGTTCTTGGTAACATAACACGTGTCTGAGATGGATCTTGAATGTAGGTCTACCTGATTCAAAGTTTAGCACTCTATTCATTATGTATTTAGTAAATGTTTGTTGTATAGAATGGAAAAGAATCAAAAAATAGGGTTTAAAAAAGAGTCTTTGGATAAAATTGATGCTAGTATTTGCATAGTTGTGTTCTTTTAGAATACTAATCTGATTCATTTGTTTTCCCTTCTATATTTTGCTTGCAAGATGAGTTATTTTCAGTTTCCTCTTGATGATTAATACTATAGATTTTATTGTTCAAGACTTAAGACAATTAATTGTAGCTGTTGTGCCAGGTCAGCAGTATTTAGTAACTACTGATGATGCACATATTGAAAGACAAAATGGAGTGACTGCAGGAAAAGATCCCAATTCTAATTTTAATGCAGTGGCGTCAGGGTGCCTTCCTTCCAGAGCCTTAGGAAAAGAAGCCAGGGGCGCAATATGAAATGAAGTAGGTTTATCTCATTAGATAATTGGATCTCACCTGTCTACTTCTGTCTTTTAAATTAATTCTTCCCTCCACCCTAATGGGGATTTGGAGCCTAGCTTCCAGAGAAGTAGAGGGCAATATTCATTGAATAGCAGCTGGGTGAAATGAGGTGGGTCTGTCTCATTAGATAATTAGATTTTATTTTGGGTCTGTATGTCTTGTATCTTTATGTCTTATGTATTTTGGCCATTAAATAAATTAGGTTTCATCACTCATAGTTGTAGAGAACTAAGTGTGCAGAAAAGTGGCTGGTGATCATCAGCAAAGTAAAGCTTTTTGAGTAGGTCTTATTAGATTTGTGTCTCACATTCTTCAAACAGGGTGTTGAACACAGTGGTTAACCTTAAGAGTTAGTCAAAAGAATGAGCTGTGGCTCTTACTTCAAATGAGTATAGAGGACAGAGCAAACTTTGCAGTGTCTTGAAAAGAATAATCTACTTGTCTTTCTATTAGTACCATACAGCTCTTATGTATGTACAAATGGAAAGCCGGTCTCTGACTTAGGGGAAATATTGAAAGAGCACAGGAATGTATTCTACTTTCCAGGTTATAAGGCAGAATGAAGAAATAGAATAGAAGAAATGCTCCAAAGAGGAAGTAAAGAAGAAAAACACTATAAAGGAGAAGGGGTGGCTCACTTTTATGGGGAGCTGAAAGGGTAGAAGAATGGGACACAGATAAGGAAGGGAAGGAGGCCCATCGGACATGAAGAGCTGTTACACCATTTCTAGCATTTGCAACTTTATATGCTCAAAGGAATGATAATGTGGTTCCAAAGGTACTATTAGGTGAGAGGTCATCCAGAAATGATTAGTGGAAAGGACAAGTATGAGAGACTGGTGATTCCCAATTGAGCAGTATGGAGTTAGGTATCTCCTAATATGATATGAATGATACAGAGGTTCTTCTTTCTGCTAAGATGTATCAAGGGCATGTATGTATCTGGGATGTTGATGGAAAGCTGCTCATCTCTACTGTCATATCTACTCAATTCTGATTATTCATATAAGGACAAGTAATACTACCAAAGGAGATCTAAAAAGCATTGTTAAAATTATCGAGTCCTAGGTAAGAAACTGAAGACTTGGAGTGCTCAGGTGTTTTCATTACTGCTGCTTATTGAAGGTCGTGGACTCAGAAGAGAGAAATTTGGGAAGTGACTCATAGAGTAGTGACTAAGATCAGGATTACACTGTAGCTTATAGATATGATTTCTTTTTTAAATGCACTTAACAAGGGCTCATAGACAGTTGCCTGGAGTTTCATGAATCTAGTCAAAATGGATTTAAATTGTAAAGTAAGACTCAAGAACTGCTCACACAACTCTACAACATAGTACAACATAGGAAGAAAAGAGAAAAGAGAAAATGCTATCCAAAAAGAGATAGAACAATAAAACTCATGGCTTCAGAAGTCCATTTAAAAATGCACAAAATGTGGGTAATGAGCAGAGCAAATTAGAAATTTTAGAGATGTCACTGTGACTTGGTGGAATAGGATTTATGTCTTCAATATAGTTTTAGAAGAGCTGGAGTACTTAAGTTTACAAGGAACAAAATGACGTTGTATATTATGGTATACTTATGCAAGGAATTCTAAGAATTTTAATGTTTTTTTAAAATTCTTGGATTTCCTGATGGCCAGCAATTAAAGAATTAAAAAATATTTCCTAAGTTAATGATTAATTTATTAGTTAAGCTACATTACTATGTACCAGACACTGTGTAACTGGGGTTACAAAAAGAGGTAAAAGGTGGTTTCTACCATCAAGGAGCTTACAATCTAAGCTATTTTCAGGATATGTAGAAATAATTGAGAGATGGCATGTGGGGCTGGGGAAGATTTCCAGTAAAAGATAGGATTTTAGTTGGGATTTAAAGGAACCTAGGTAAGTCAGTTGGACCTGAGGAGAGAAAGCTTTTCAGGCTTGGGGGACAACCAGAAAAAATGTTTGGAGATGGAGTATCTTGTTCATGAGGAACAGCCAGGAGGCCAGTGTCACTGGATCAGAGCGTACGTGGCAGGAAATAAAGGGGAGGAAGACAAAGGTAGGAGGGGGCTAGGTTATGAAGGGCTTTGAATGCCAAACCATTTTGTATTTGCTCCTGGAGGCTTCAGGGAGCCACTGGAGTTTATTGAGGAGGGGTGTGATCGAACCTATGCTTTAGGAAAATCACTTAATTCACTGAATAGGGGATTAATTGGAGTAGGAAGAAACTTAAGTCAAGCAGTACCAGCAGGATGTTACATTGATAAGGTGATGAGAGCCTTCACTAGATTGGTGACAATGTCAGAATGGAGAGGGGGACATGTTCAAGGGATGTTTCAATGGTGAAATCAACAGACCTTGGCAACATCTTAGATATGGGGGTAAGGTGAGAGTGAGAAGTTCCGGATGACTCCTAGGTTGTGAGTCTGAGTGACTAGGAGAATGGTGTTGCCCTCTACAGTAATAGGGAAAGTAAGGAAGGAACATTTGGATAAGAATCAATATAGAGAAAGACAACAGTATTGTGGTAATATATCAGAGACCACTTTAGCAGATGGAGGATTTGAATGAAGAATTTGGGAAACATTCGAAACCTGAAATGGAAGGCTAATGTTGTTGTGATGGGTGACTTCAACTATTCTGACATCTGTTGGATATCTCTTTTCTAGAAACAGAGCAAGTGATAAATTGTTGACTTGCCTTACTGATAATTTCATCCTTCAAAAGATAGAAGTGACAAAGCAAATTGCTATTCTTAACCTTATTGTGACCACAAAAGAAGAAGTGATGCTGAAGTAGAAACTGAACAGTAAAAATGTTAGGGGTTAGTGGTGACTACATCATAGAATTTGTAGTAAAGGAGAGGACATAGTTTTGTGAAAGCAGATTTCAAAAGGTTTGGAGAAAGGATAGGTAAGATTCATGCCCTAATATTTTGAAGGGGATATCAGATTAGGAGTGATGGTAAATTCTCAAGAGTGAAAACCTGAAGACACGAGCAGAAATAATTCTGGTAAGGAGGAAAAATCAGTGTCCACAGAGGCTAATGTACATGCATCGGAATTCAGCATCAAACTTTTAAAAGTGAAATTCAGAAGATAGAACTGAGGATGAATACAAAAGAGGAGCACGAAGCTCACAATGAACTGAGGCTAGTGAGGAATGATAAATGGAAAAATTCCCTTTCAGTTGCCCTTATGTTAGAGTTAAGAGGAGAATAAAAGATTATATCAATCATATCAATGAATAATCAAAGATAAAGAGATAACAGTGAGAAAGTTGAACTACTCAAATCTTATTTTGATCATATTTTATCTCCCGAGAAGAATGATCTTTAGACTTTGAGAATGATAGAACAAAATAATTAGTAGGGAGTTAAAAACTCATAAGTGTGGAGATGATCAGACTGCCAGTGGTTACTCTCAGTGATTCTTTGGCTGAGACAAAGTACATCTTAAGTTACTATGATGCGATCAAAATATAAAAATCTTCTGTTTGACTTTCAAAGCCCTTTTACAATTCCCCTCCTACCTTTGAAGTCTTCTTAAAATCAGTCTCCTCAGCATATTCTGTGATTGAGTGATACTGGCCTCCTCTCTGTTCTTAAACATAATGCCCCATCTCTTCTTTCTGGGCATTTTCACTGGCAGTCCTCCATGCCTGGAATTCTCTCCCTACTCCTTTCTACCTCCTGGCTTCTCTGGCTTTCTTCAAATGTAGCTAAAGTCTCACCTTCTATAGGAAAAATTACCTGATCCTTCAGATTAGTGCTTTCCTTCTTCTGATTATCTTAAATTTATCCTGTATATATCTTGTTTGTACATGGTTGTTTCCATGTTATTGCCCTCATTACACTGTCAAGTCCTTAAGAGCAGGGATGCTTCCCTGCCCCACCCCTCCTTTATGTTCTTAGCCGGGACCTAGCACAGAGTAGGTGCTTAATAAATGTCTGTTGATTGATGGCTTGCTAAACTCCCGTCAGTGATCTTTGATTGATCGTAGAGAATGGGAGAGATGCTTTAGGCTTGGAAAAGGGCAAATGCTATTTTAGTTTTCATGAAAGGGAAGAGAATGGAGTATGACAAATACAAATCATTAAGCTTCACTAAAATTCCAGGAAAAAATAATAGAGCATAGTATTAAAGGAGTGATTTGTGAGTACTTAAAAGGGAAACAGCAATCACTAAAAGCCAGCATTGCTTCATCAAGAACAGGTCATGCCAGCCTAACCTAATATCCTTTTTTGGTAGTTCCTTAACTGATAGACCAGATGGTGCTGTAGATAGAGTATACTTGGATTTCCAAAAGGCATATTTGACAGATTTCCTCATGCTATGCTTTTCTGCAAAAGATGCATTTTTGGCTGTGGTTATGATGGTACAGTTAGGTGCATTTGAAACTGGTTAGAATAACTGGATCTAAAGAGTAGTCATTAAAGATTTGATATTAACTTAAAATGGAGATATTTAATGGAGTCCCTCAGAAATCAGTCCTTGGCCTTGTGCTGTTCAGTAACTTTTCTTAGGGACGTGAAGGCATAAATGGCATGCTTATCATATTTGGACATGACAGGAAGCTAGAAGGGATGCATGTTCAATGATAGAACCAGGTTCCAGAATTTCTAACCTATTGAGATCTAATAGACTGAGTCAAAGAGAATGAAATTTAATATGGAGGGATAGTAAAATGTACATTTATGTAATATACTTTAGATTGTACTGAGAGGTGATCTAGTGTCCAGAACCATGGAGCTAATAGTTATGCCCTGGTCTAGATTCATATGGAGTACCATGTTTAGTTCTGGATACAACGTATTCAGTAAAGACAGAGGTAAGTGGGAACATATCCCCAGGAAGATGGACCAGGGTAATGGGAGAGTTGGGGTTCATTATCCTGAACCATCCTTTGCTTTGCCCCATGAAGCTAATCAGTTGCCAAATCTTCCTCCACACCACTTACTGTGTCTGTGTCCTTTTCTTGACTCACACAGCCCCAACTCTAGTTTAGACCTTCATCATCTTTTGTCTGCACTATTTCAGTCACCTCTGAATTGTTCTCCTCAAAGTCTTCCCTCCTTTCCAGCCCATCCTCCACCCAATTTCCAAAGTAATCTCTCTTAAGCAGTTTTCACCATGTTAATTTCTGATCAACAGACCCCGGATGACTCCTTATTACTTCCAGGTTTAAATATAAACTATACTATTTGGCATTTAAACTCTTTCAGAACCTTGCTGAACCTACCTTTCCAGGCTTATTGTACATTACTCCTCTTCACTTACTCTTCAGTCCAGTCAAACAGGCTTTGT
This sequence comes from Vombatus ursinus, assembly GCF_900497805.2. Lineage (NCBI taxonomy): Eukaryota > Metazoa > Chordata > Mammalia > Diprotodontia > Vombatidae > Vombatus > Vombatus ursinus. Next base: position 28,528,854 of record NW_020949351.1, on the reverse strand, counting down.
TGTCCCTCCCACACAACTGCCTCCTATCTCTGTTCCTTTGCATAGGCTGTCTCTCATGTCTGGAATTGAATCCCTCCTTACTTCTACCTCTTAGAATACCTACTTTTTTTTCTTTTAAATTTATGGAATAAAACAGGCATTTCCCTAAGATGATTGCATATGAAAGTGCAAATCTTTTATGTACAGCTTACTATTCCTTTTACATATATGTAACAAAGTTATCATGTAAATTTCATTTTTCTCCTTTTTTCTTCCCTCTCCTCTTGCCCTGCCTTAGAGATGGCTGCCGTTAGACACAAATAGGTATATATAAATATAAAATTATTTTATACATACTTCTGTTTATCAGCTCTTTCTCTGGATACAGACAACATCTTTCTTCATATGTCCTTTATTTTTCATTTGTATATTTATAAAAGAAAAAATGTCTTAGTTGCTCAAAGTATTTTTTTTTTTTTGGCTAGGCAGTTGGGGTTAAGTGATTTGCCCAGGGTCACACAGCTAGTGAGTATCATGTGTCTGAGGCCGGATTTGAACTCAGGTCCTCCCGAATCCAGGGCCGGCGCTCTGTCCACTGCACCATCTAACTGCCGCCTTTCAAAGTCTTTCTTAAAACAATATTGCTGTTATTGTATACAGTATTATCTTGGTTCTGTTGACTTCACTCTAAACCACTTCATGCAAGTCTTTCCATGCCTTTCTAAGACTATTTGAGCTCATCATTTCTTGTAGCATAGTAGTATTCTATCACAACCATACACCTGGGTTCTTTCAGCATTCAGCTCAGACACCACCTGCTACATATCCTTTACCTGATGTCGCCTGCTCCAAGCTTTGTCAGTACCTCCCCCTCCCCTAATGTCTACATATATTTTGTCTATATTTATCTATATAATGTGTTTATGTTTTTACACATAATATAAAAATGTTTACTATGTATATATTTTATTTCTCTCCAGTATAATGCAAAATCCTTGAGGCCAGGATCAGTTTTGTTTTTGTTTGTCTTATTAGCACTTGGCCCAATGCTTGATATATAGTACAGCTTAGTAAATGCTTGTTGATTGATTGATTGATTAATTGATTGAGGCCTGGAGACCATTCTAGTAGCTGAAGGAACTAAGGATGTTTGCTTTGAAGGAGGCTTCGAGAGAATTTGAGAACTATTATCAGGTGTTCGAAGGTTGTTGTATAAAAGGGATATTAGATAGACTTGTATTGTTAAGTTCAGGCTTCATATTAACAAAAAAACTTCCTAACAGAGTTGTTTGAAATTAAAGTGGGTTGCCTTAGAAGGAAATAGGTCTTCAAGAAGAATTTGGATATCTGCTTGTTGAGAGAGCATATAGAAAGTCTTTTTGGTCAATTATGGTTTGGAGCAAATGACCACAAAAGGTGCTTACAGTCCTTGGATTCTATAAGAAATCCTTTTCTATTAACCTAAAAATTAGCATGATTTTACTGCATCCCAGTGGCAAAGGATTTATCAAGGGATGTTTTCTTTTATTAATCTGTATTTATGCCCTGTGAGCTATCTCTTTGTTTACATTTTGCAGATTTTTTAATTTTGTAGAGACTAGAAATTAGGCAGTTTGACCCTACATCCATTCAGAGAACTGAGATTTTTATTTACATGGGACTTAAGCTACTGTGTCAAATACTTGTAGTCTGATTTGCCTGTATTCCTGAGTTTCTAATTCCTGTTGATTACTATCTTGGGGATATAAGAGGTTTTATATATGTTTCAGTCTTTCTTTTTTAAAAAAAATTCTTTTCAGTCTTTTTTTTTGAAGCAGGATGCAATGATAGGGAAAGAGCTATTTTTTTTTTTTAGGCAATTGGGGTTAAATGACTTGCCCAGGGTCACACAGCTAGTAACTGTTAAGTGTTTGGTCTGAGGTGGGATTTGAACTCAGGTCCTCCTGACTTCAGGGCCGGTGCTCTATCCATTGCACCACCTAGCTGCCCCGAAAGAGCTATAGTTTTAAGATTTCAAGACCCATGAGTTTTGGAATTAAGAAACTTAAACCAAGAGTCAGGGCTGAAATAACTTTACTTGGCCCATTTCTATAACTGGATTATTGATACAAAGGTATGTACCATTCTTACTGGATTGTTGTGAGAGTCAAAGAAGGAGAGCTTTAATTATTTTGAGGCAAAGGTGTAGCATCACTTAAAGTAATAAAGTCCTCTGCTTCAGTGATTCTTAAAGAGTGAAAGCTCCAAAGACTGCAGGTGATCTCTGGCTTACGTTGTAGTGTTAATGGTTGTAATATAATATTTATGCTTCCCATAATTTTGGTGTTTTGATATTGGTTTTCATTTTTATGGTGAATACATAATGGGTTTGGTCCACATAAGTTCTCTTGGCTAGCAATAGTGATTGCAGAGTTACAAAGTTGGCTTATTTGTGTGATTGATTGAACAAGTATTTGTCAAGCACTTATGATTCGATTTGAATTTTCTCTTCATATCTTACAGTTCTAGGTCTTTGAGCTGTGACTAAGGTGGTTACCTTCAAGTGTTTTGTTTTAATTTTTATTCATGTTCATTCTTGCCATCACCTTCATTTCCAACTACATTGCTCCCCTCTTCCTTGTCGAGAGCTATATCCCTTGTAACAGAGAATAAAAAAGAAAAGGGATGGGGGAAGCAATTTAGTTAAACAAACTGACATAGCAGTGTCTATGGAATTATATACAATATTTCACATCTGCAGTTCCCTACCTCTGCAAAGAAGGGAGAGAAGTTCATTTTCTGTCCTCTTTTCTTGACTTTTTTTCCTTTAACAATTGGAGAGGGCTGATATTATGTAATTTTCATCCCTGATCCCTGCTTACAATGGTCACAAGAAAAGTTATATTTGCATCTTATTAGCAGATTTTAATGTATGAGCTCCTGAATGCATGGACCTCCAAGTGTTATTTTTGTTGTTTTTATTTTAAAATTATGAAATAATAGAGTGGAAGAATATTCTCTTACTCTTAGGTTGGAGTGGATTGAAATGGGGATGACCAACACATTGTGTTAAAAGGCCATTGTGAAAAGAGGATTACTTCTCTTCATGAATATTTTGGCAGAAATCACATGATTCTCTTGACCACGAGACCCAGAGATTTTAGCTACTCGATTGTGAAAATTGATCCTGATGGTTTCACCAAGTTTAAGACAATGATGTTTTATACAGAGTGGAATGAGAGATGGAAGGGCCTTTGAAATCATCTAGACCAACCCCCTTGATTTTACAGATGAGGAAACTAATATCCAGTAAGATGAAGTTGCCCTAGTATAGAGCAAGCCAGTGATGAAGAGGAATAGAAGCTGCTAGTAAATGTACAAACTTTCCTCACACCCAGACTTTTTAGTCCTTTTGAAAGTTTCAAATCTACTTTTACCTAAGTGTCTTCAGGTGAGTCAAATCATTGAGACGGTAGATAGGATCACAAATCTGTAATTGGAAGGGACCTCAGACACCATTTTGTCTAACTGTCATTTTGCTAATACGAAACTGATGCCTAGGGAGGGTAAATGACTTACCCAAGGACATACAGGTAGTAAGAACCAGAGGTGAGATTTCAATCTAGATACCCTGAAACCAGGGCCTGTGCCACTGTCTTTGAAACACACCAAGAACCAATTTCTTTTTGGCTCTCAATTAGAATTCTCAGAATTTTCCAATGGGAAGTTTTCCAGTTAACTTAAATGTCATTTCTTAAAAGACTTTTAAGCTTTTCCATACTTCTCCCTCTAATCTCCATGACTGAAGAAAGGACTTCAAGGTTATCAACTTCCAACCTTGTAAAAGAGACATCAATTTTTTTATTTTGCTTCTAGAACACATAAGACCGCATCTATTTCCCCCTCCCAAACAAAACAAAACAGAAGAGGAAAAAAAAGAGCAAATAGTATGCTTCGGTCTGCATTCAGACTCCATATTTCTTTCTCTAGATGTGGATAGCATTTTCCATCATGAGGCTTTTGGAGATGTCTTAGATCCTTGTATTGCTGAGAAGGGTGAAGTCTACCAATATTAGTCATCACACAACGTGGCTGTTACTGTGTACAACGTTCTCCTGGTTCTGCTCGTTTCACTCAGTATCAGACCACACAAGTCTTTTCCAGGTTTTTCTGAAGTCAGCCTGTTCATCATTTCTTATAGCACAATAATATTCCATTACATTCATATACCACAACTTGTTCAGCCATTCCCCAGTTGATGGGCATCCTCTCATTTTCCAATTCTCGGCCACCACAAAAAGAGCTGCTATAAACATTTTTGTACATGTGGGTCCTTTTCCCATTTTTATGATCTCTTTGAGTTATAGCCCTAGAAGTGCTATTGCTGGGTCAAAGGCTATGCACATTTTTATAGCCCTTTGGGCACAGTTCCAAATTGCTCTCCAAAGTGGTTGGATTAGTTCACAACTCCACCAACAATGCATTAATGTTCCAGTTTTCCCACATCTTCTCCAACATTTATCATTGTTCTGTCATGTTAGCCAATCTGCTAGGTGTGATGTGTGGTACCTCACAATTGTTTTAATTTGCATTTCTCTAATCAATAGTGATTTAGAGCATTTTTTCATATGACTATAGATAGCTTTAATTTCTTCATCTGAAAACTGCTTGTTCATATCCTTTGACCATTTTCTATTTTAGATCTTCAGGAGATCTAAAGAGGGCTTAAAAATGAGCATCATTAGTTAACAGTTGAATAGAGAACTTCTTTAGATATCTTTGGAAATAAAAATTACTTTCATCTGTCTGGGGTGGTTTAAATATGGCCTTGATTGAAAGGAGTAAGTTGGAAAAAATCTTTGCCGCAAGTTTCTATGATAAAGGCCTCATATTCAAGATATCTAAGGAATTGATTCAAATTATATGAATAAAAATCTTACTAATTCATAAATATCCAAAGGATATGAATAGTTTTCAAAGGAAGAAATCCAAGCTATCAACAACTATATGAAGAGGTGATCCAAATCACTAATAATTAGAGAAATGCAAATTAAAGCAACTCTATCTCATTACCTATCATATTGGAAAAGATGACAAATAAAGGAAAATTATAGTTATTAGAGGGGCTTTGCAAAAAACAGGCACACCAGTGATCTATGGAGCAGAGCTGCGTTGGAGCTGTGAAGTGGTGTAGCTATTTTGGAAAGCAATTGAGAGCTATGTACAAAAAATTCAGTAAACTTTTTTGACCTACCTATGCCATTAGATTAAACCTGTCCCTTAAAAGAGATCGAAGAATGAGAAAAAATACCCATGTGTATAAAAATATGTATAACATCATTTCTGAAGTAACAAAGAATTGGAAATTAAGGGGATGGTGCTCATTTATTGGGGGATGGGCTAAAAATGTGACTTATTATGAAAAAGAAATGATGAAATAGATAGTTTCAGAGAAGTTTGGGAAGACTTATGTGAACTGATGCAGAATGAAGTGAACAGAACCAGGAGAACAATTTATATAGTAACAATATGTAAAGAAAAATGACTTTGAAAAACTTGGGAATTCTAAACATGATTCCAGAGGAATGATAATGAAACATGCTACCACCTCTTGACAGAAAGATGACAGATTCCAGTTGCAGAATGAGATGTGCATTTTTGCACATGGCCAATTTGGGAATTTGTTTTGCTTGATTATACACGATTGTTACAAACATTTTGATTTTCTTTCCTTTTTTATCCAGTTTGGGATAGATGGAAGGTCAAGAGGGCGTAGAGATAGGATAGAAAAATAGAAAATAAAGAGAGTCATTGAGGCATCTTTCTAAAAAATGCAGAGAAGAGAACAGATGGAAGGGTAGAAAGATATTTAGATCATCAGGACAACTCTGAAAATTACAGTTTAAACTTAGTACCCTTAAAAAGGAAAGTGAGCTATAAATAATAGAAAACTACAGTTTGGTTTATGATCCTCTTTCCATTTTAATACTGTGTATGAGGATATCTATTTCATTTGGTCTTTAAGATTAAAAATAAGTTTAAAAAAATATAACCCTGCCTAAAGACTGAAGGAATGGGGGAAAGATGTCAATGAAGGATAGAGGAACTAAGAGAAGTCTCTTAAACTTCCTTTTATTAAAGTAATTCCCAAGGTTCCAAGCATTTTTTTTTCCTTCCTCAGTCCCCCCAGTGAGCAAATTTTCTCTTTGAAACCAGTCCATTCTAAATGTTGCATGGCTTCATCAGATTTGTTGAATCAAGTGTGCAGATTCCTAAGATAAGAGCCCTAGAACTTTCCAGTGGTTAAATGATGATGGATGCATTCAAATTTTGGCTTATTCCTGCTTATGACTTTAAAAATTTACAAAAGACTGAAATTTCTTCTGGGAAAAGAGCCAACACTCTTGCAAAATATAGGCTACTAAAAACAAACAAACAAAAAAAACTCCATGAAAATTAGAATCTAAATAGTTTCATGAGCCACACCCATAACAAATCTGGAATTTTAATACCTAGCACATTTCTTTGAATAAACTATTCAATTAGAGATCTTCTCAATTAGCCATTCTCATCTGGTAGGGCACTAAATACTTTCTACTGAAAACTTCTGTCCAGATTTTGAACCAATTCCCATTTTTTTGTTCAGTCTTAATATTGAAATAGCTTTTGTCAATATTCCCCCCCCCTTTTCCTACTCCCCTTCTCTTTCTCCCCTAAGATATTTTAAGAGACAGTTATTTGAAACGGTACCTAGTTCTTAAGGAGATTTGTATTATGAAAGGCAAGAGCTGGCAGAATAGCAACCTGGGGTACCAGGTCAATCTTAGCCTGTATCTCCATATTTCCGTTATATCATTCAGTAAAGAAACAAAGTGAGAGGAGAGAGGAAGAGACAAAAATCATTGTTTCCTTTAGTATTTTCCTAAGGCTATTATTGCGGGCTATCTCCAATTGTCTGTATGTCTATAGTTGTCTACATCCAGTTGATCTATATCTTGCCACTGAACTCAGGTGGCTGCAGAAGAGAGAGTGAGGCTGGTGACTTTGCCCAGCCCTCCCTCACTTAAATCCCATTCACTTGCAAGTCATGGCATCACCTTCCTGACGTCATTGTCCTCTTTGAGAATGAAGGATAAGGGGCAGCTAGGTGACATAGTGGATAGAGCTTTGGCCCTGGAGTCAGGAGGACCTGAGTTCAAAACCCGCCTCAGATAGCTCACTCACTAGCTGTGTAACCCTGGGCAAGTCACTTAACCCCAATTGCCTCACCAGAAAAAAAGAGAGAGAGAGAGAGAGAGGGAATGAAGGACAAACAACAGCCTATGTGTAGTAGAAGCTGCCCAATGGGCCAGTTCAAGCTGGGCAACCCAGCTCCCTCCCTCCCTTTCTCCTTCCCCCCTCCTTCCCTCTTTCCTTCCTTCCCTTCTTCTCTTCCTTTGTTCACATAGGCTATCATGCCCTTACCTGTGGGTGCTCTGCCCAAACCTCAAAAGATATTGGGGTTTACAGGTTAGATTTTTTTTCCTGAAGGACCATGCCAGATCACTGTGGCTTTCATTGATTGCCCAGAAGTCTTGAGGATCTTCCCCTCTCAGATTTTTTTTTTGGACTAGGTAAAAGAGGCCATTCTTTGCATCATTTCTTACCTAGCCTTAAATCACTGAATGGGCGTTACCTCAGTGAAACTGAGACTTGGGGAAGACCTTAGCTTAAAAAGGCCAAAGTCTCCCACTGAGTCCAGGGCCATCTTCAGTCTCCCTGATCTATGTCTTGCTACTGGACCCAGATGGCTCCAAAAGAGAGAGTGAGGCTGGTGACCTTGCACAGCCCTTCTTCCCTTAAATCTAATTCACTTTCAGATCATGGCATCGCCTTCCTGATGTCATGGTCCTCTTCCAGAACGAAGGACAAACAACAGCAGAGCTGTTATTCAGCTTTTAATTTGATTTTTTTTTTCTCTCCTGATGACAGAGTGAGACTAAGTTTGGTGCAGTCTCCCTAATTTGATTCTATCAGGCTGTGAGGTCATGGCCAAAGATTTGAATTGGCCCAATGCTTTCAATGTCTTGAGTAAACATAGTAGGTTTGGGGCCACAATGTCATTTTGGTGGATGTACTTATGGACTGTGTAAGAGAAGACAAGCCACATTTAAGCTTGAGGTAGGACTGGCCTTTAAAAAAAAAAAAGAGATGGAAATTTTTCTTTCCCCATTATCTGTCTTTGTAGTGTTACACTATTAGAGCTGTTTTTCTTAGACTATAAACAGGAAGAGCTATCTCTTCTGCTACACATTTTGCAAAAAGCCTGGCACACATTGACTGGAATTGCATCAGAAGTGTTTTCTTTCCTTGGATAAAATTTGTTCTGGTAAAAAAGTACATTATATTCCTTAGTATCAAGTTGCCCTTGAGATTGTTGGGTTGGGGGAGAGAAGACCCCTGATGTTGTACGAAGAATGGTTGGGAAAGTTATTAGAATGGGCATTTGCTCACGTATTCATAAAATGTTATAGTAAGAAGGGAGCATAGATAGTCTAGTTCAAAGATCCTTAGATTTAGACCTGGGAGGGACCTTGGTGCTCATATGGCCCACCACCCTTATTTTATTGATGAGGAAACTGGGAAGGAAAAGGGAAGTTAATGATTTGTCCAAGGTTACTGACGTACTAAGTAATAGGACTTGTACTTGAACCCAGTTCTTTTGACTGCAAAATTTAGCATTCTTTCCACTGTACTGTTGCCATTGAACCATTTAATTCAATTTCAATTTACAAATGACGAAATCAAGACCTAGAAGAGCCAAGTGACTTGATAAAGCTGGTTTGTGCAAATCACATGGGAAGTTGTAGGGCCAGTGTATGTGGATAACAGAGTACTACAATATTCCTAGCTTCTGGGAGGCAGCTTGATTTATTTGACAACAGTAGAAGCTAGATCTTTTTTTAAAAAAAAAGTCTTTTGTTTCTACACTGTCTTCATTTTGCCTTGTTCCCTTCTCTTCCTTCCAGAGAGTCTTCCGTTAGAACAAATAATTGAAAAGGAGAGGGGGAAAAAAAAACTTCAGGAAAACTAGCCAACATATTAGGTAGGACTGACATCATATTCAGCAATCAGTGCACATAGTCCTGCAAAGAAGGGAGGGAGGTGAGTTCACATATCACTTATTTGGGGCTAAGCTTGGTCATTATAATTTCATAACATTCAGTTCTGATTTTGTTCTTTTCTCTACATTTTTGTAGTCATGTCATATGCTGTTTTCCTCATTTTGCTTACCTCACTTTGTATCAGTTCATATAAATTTGTGTTTTTCTCTATTCTTATTAACTTTTTCTTGTAAGGTAATATTCCACTACATTCATGGACCATAATTTGTTTGGCCATTCATGTAACACAAGTTGTTTAGCCATTCCCTAATTGATGGGAAGTCATTTCTTTAAAAAATGAAACAACACCAAAATCCTAAAGTGGTAACTTCTTGAGCCTCCAAACTAAATTCTTGTGATCTCCTCTTTTTCTAGGGCTGATTATGCAAATCAGAAGGCTGGTCACTTACCTGAGTATTTTATTTCTCCTCTACCCTCAGGTTTGCTAGTTGTTCTTTGTTGTTATTTTTTAAAAAGTATTTCATTGTTTATTACATTTCAGTCTACCGACTTTGCAAATGATCGCAGGTAAAAGTGTGAGAAGCAATTTGCTTCTGCTTTGCTGCATGGATAAAAGACCTGAATCAAAACTATTGGCTTAAAATGATGGGTTTTTTAAAAAAAATGATAGGTTTGATGATTTTTTCATAATTGTTACCTATTTTGAATTATAGTATACAGTGAATCAGAGTGCTGACTATAGTTGGGGAAAGAAAATTCTTGAGCTGGAGTATAAAGAATCAAAAAGGGAGTACTAGATTTGGGCATCTGTCTGCACTTTGAAATCAGTAGGCATAGGTTATTATGAGTCAAGAACTACAATAGAACCTTGTTTTTATGGCTAATACTTCTATGTCTCTTGTTTGTACAGACTTTTCCTAGTAGGTTCTACACAGTTCCTTCTTTGTTAATTTATAGATAGCACCACATGCATTTGCAATCTATATTTGCATCAGAGCTGGGAAGAGATAGTTGGGCATTCTAGACAAGGCTTGAAAAATCCTATCCCTCTATGTATGAAAATTTGTGATCCCTGTGTGATGTTTTTTAGTGGAGCACATGTAATGTGACTTCTCACAACAAGTTAATGCCACAGAGTGGAATTTTTTGGCATTAAAAATATTTGTATTTAAAAAAAAATTAGAAATGTCCCTCGCTACTTCCCTCTGCGTGTTTACCCTAGATATATGCTTAACTTTCTCCATCTTGTCTCTTTTTGGGCAGGAATAAACAAACCCATGTGACATTTCTCTAACCAATGGTGTTTCATAGTGTCACTGATATATATATATCATTTTCTTACCTAATTCAGCTGTCTTCTTTTCAGTCCAAATATTTGAAACTGGTCAAAGTTGAAAGCTTTACTTGCCATTATTACTACAGATGCTCATTCATTATGTTTTTGAATGGCTTTAAAGTGAGTGGTGTTGCTGACAACCTGAAAGGTATGAATAGAATTAAAAGAACCTTAACCACTTAATTAAAAAGTCAGTCCAAACTGAGATGAAGATACACAGGAAGCACTTTTGAGATATGAAATAGCATCATGTAATGTAATGGAACAAACCTAGAGACTTAGATTTGGGTTTTAGCTTTGCTTTAATCCTTTGGTTACTTAAGGAGCACCTGATGTTTTTAGGGCACTGTGCTGTGGGGATACCAATCAATTAGTCAAGCAGCAAGTATTTATTATCACTGTGCTAGGTGCTGGGGATACAAAAGTAAAAAGCAGGCCCTACCTTCAGGGATCTAATGTTTTATCTGGGAAGACAACATTTATATAAATAAGTACATCCAAAATAAATATAAAATTTTTGAAGGGGAGAAAAGGACACCGGCAGCTGGGGGAATCAGGAAAGTCTTCATGTAGAAAGTATTGCTTTGAACAAACTAAGAGGCAAGAGTTCTGCTCCTCCCCACAGAGCTTATATATAGCTTTGTTGGTGAAGAGGAGACATATACAAGTCAACAGTGGTATATGCATAAAAAGATCATAGAATCATGGTATCACTTCTGTAGAACCATGGTTATTTAAAAAAAACTTAAGAGTTTGGCTTTCTTTTTAACTCATATCTTCTTGGAGTCTCTGAAGATTAGTGCCAAATGAATTGTAGGGATAAGGAGGGATAAGGAGAAATCTAGGAGTTTGGAAAGAGGGGGAGATCACAGTGCATAGGGACATGTAGGTCAATCTTCACAAGAGGAGGTGAGCACTTGAACTGGATCTTGAAGGGTGGTTAGGATTCAGTTAAATAGAGAAGAAGGGCATTTTGGTCAGATGAGAAATGCATTTTTGTGATGGTAGACTACTTTTACTAGAACCAGAGGAATTATTTGGAAAAATAGTGGGAGATAAAGCTGGAACATTATGTGTTATGATGAGGTAGCGGGAAACCTTTGATGCCAATTAAGTCATTGGAAAACTGTTTTGACTGCAATGAGGAACTATGAGATTTCTTTTGCTCAGGCATGAAACTAGATTGGTAACCTGTAGAGTATGTGTACACACACACACACACACACACACACACACACACACACACACACACACGTGCCAAATGGACAGTTTGGGCCCAGAATTAAGGGGGATGGATTGCCTTCAGGAAATTGAAGTATTTCTTTTTAATATTTTTTTCTAATTACATGTAAAAACAATTTTTAAACATTTGTTTTTTTCAAAATTTGAGTTCCAAATTCTCACCCAGTCTTCCCTCCCACCTTCCTGAGATGTAAGCAATTTGATATAGGTTATACACGTGCAGTCATTCAAAACATTTCCATATTAGTCATGTTGTGAAACAAAAAAAGTCCATTAAAAAATAAAGAAAGTGACAATAGAATTCTTTGATCTGCATCTCATCTGCAGCTGGGACACTGAGGAGAAAGAATGGTGAAAGATGGGATGGGAAGGGAAAGCATATATATTTCAGAGTAGATGATAAACATTAAAAGCAGAAAAAGAGTGCCGATCCAATTCTTCTCTCTCAAGCAAACATCTCATTGAATTCCTTGAGAATATGGGAACAGGATGAAGACTTCTACTCTCTTGACGATGGGACTTTGCTCAAGCCCCTACAACATTTGGAAATGATTGCTTTGATCTTGGAATCAAGAAAGCCTGGGTTTTAGTCTTAGTTTAATAAATGTTTGTTGGTTGATCATCTGAGCCCTAGACAAGTTATTTAACTTCTCAGAGCTTGTTATCCTCATTGGTAAAATATGGATAATATTTGTAATACGTGTTTCAAAAGGTTTTGCTTGCTTGTTTTTTGCTTTTGTGATTTAATTGGTGTGGAGAAATCCCATTTTGGAAACTCTTCAATGAAGATTGATGCATATGAATTGCTGGAGTTTATTGAATGGGGTTGGGGATATGTTGAGGGGGAGGTGTTGACATAGCCAGACCTGTGCTTTCCCAAGAGTTTGACAACTGAATAAAGGATGGACTGGAGTGGAGAGTTTGGGGAAGGAAATCAACCAGGAAATCTTTTGGAGTAGCCCAGATACCAGATGATGGGTAGTTTGTCATCAATATTATTATTATAATTAGTAGTGGTATAGTTAGTAGTTTTTGTCGTTGCCATCGTCATAGTAATAGCAGCAGCAGCAGCAGCAGCAGCAGTAGTAGTAGTAGTAGTAGTAGTAGGAGTAGGAGTATTGTTGTTCTACTTACCCTGCATTAGACTCGGTGGTAGGAGACCTAGGTTCTAGCTTGGTTAAGATTGCATGACATTGAGGAAGTCACTTCTCTCTGGTACTTAGTTTTCTCATCTGTTAAATGAGATTGTTAGACTGTGTAATTTTTCAGGTCCCTTCCAGCTTCAAGGTTCCATTTTCTAGTCTATGTGTTGGAGAGCATTTCCTCTTATTGCTCAGGCTATGGGGAGGGCCAATAATTATTATGGAAGCTCTCTGTGAATGGGTCCAGGCTTTATGCTTTATTGGCATTTTCTTTTCATCTCTGCATGGGGCAAACACCAGTTCTCCCTGCTTTTTAGAACATTTGCATACCTGGACTAGTGAGCACTTGTCACTGACACCTCACAACTAAAGTATCCTCCCGCAGTACAGAGACATAGGGAAGCCACTGTTGCCTTGAAAACTGCTTTTCAGTGACCAGCATCCTGCTTTATGTTGTCTGAATGTGCTAATTGAAACAAAACATGGAGGACTTTTTGGAAGAATGGATTGTATAAATTTACATTGTTGTAGTGATATTAAAAGGTTGCTAAAAGTACCTGTTTGAGGGGCAGCCAAGTGGCGCAGTGGATAGAGCACCAGCCCTGCAGTCAGGAGGATCTGAGTTCAAATTCAGCCTCTGACACTTGACACTTAACTAGCTGTGTGACCCTAGGCAAGTCACTTAACCGCATTGCCTAGCCAAAAAAAAAAGTATCTGTTTTACTGAAGTAAGACTTGCATATAATACTTTTATTCCTTTAATTAATTATAGCAATTTTAATTATTATGGGCAAGCTCATTAAGCCCCAGGTTTTCACACTGACCTCAGCTTCCATGTAGTGTGTACCTTAACTCCCAAATCTCTCTCCTCCTCCTCCTCCTTCTTCTTCCTCTCTCTCTCTCTCTCTGCCTCCTTCATTTTCCTTGCCCAAAACTCATATTAATTTTTATTCTCTTTTCCACTGTGCTATGGACCATCTTGAGGACCTCAATACCTTTTGCTTAGACTGCTTCTTGGAGATGATCTCCATTTACATAGAAACGACTAATTGGGCTACCTACTATTCTTATCTGTTTATTTAAAGATATCTCTTCCCTGTTAGATTGGTAGAGTGTGTTTGACTCATGAAATTGACAACTGCTAGTATTTAATGGTTTTGTGGTCTTACTGATGAGGGGTTTTGCTACATCATTGGTTCACATTCTCATTTTGTGATGTTACTGGCTTTGTTCTCCAGGATAGACTCCACAGAGGATCTACCTGTTGGGCTGGAAGGCCTTCTAGGGTTTGTTTGTTTTTAACAGTTCCTATATGTCATGGTAGCACTTGGCCCATCCCTTTGTTATTCCTTGATCTCAATATATGACCAGGCCATCTCTTTTTTTCCAATCAGTTAGTTGTGTTTATATGACTACTTTGGGATACAGTCTTGGTATTAAGTCATTTACCTTTATCTTCATGAGAAATCAGCTCTTTTGTGCCCTATTATATGTTAATGGGAAAAAAATGTAGTTGCTTTGGTCGACTTTTGAATGCCCACATGGATCATTCATATGGAAGTTGGGAGCTAAAATTAAAAAATTGGGTTGGTGGCTCAGTCATTTGAATGCTTGTTATAGGTATAACATTTGCTACTAGATGATTGTGGGCCCTCTGATTTGTTTTAACATCCCCTTCATTTCCCAATATGTCCCCTACCCCCTGCCCAGAAAGTCATCCCTTTATCGTAGGGTCATGAGATCATTATTGGATCGTTGATGCTGAAATGGAAGGGATTTTAGAGACTCTGTAGTCTAATCCTCTGATTTTATAGATCAAGAAACTAAGCCTGGCAGAGGTTAAGTGACTTGCCTAGGGTCACACAGCTAATAAATTAGGAAGCAGAATTTGAGCTCCTGCCCTCACCTGGTTTCTATTTACTGCTGAAGTCCAGAACTCTATCCATTGCTGGGTAGCTATTGAATGGATGAAAAGCAATCAGCTGTCATCCAGTAAGTAAGTATTAGCAAGATTGATCATTCTGTTGCTTGAGCCTGACAGTATTTGCAATGTTCCACCAGGTTTGGTCTTACACATCTTATCTCTTGTGTGGGACCAAGCCTGGTCATTATAATTACACACTGATCAGTTTTGATTTTTCTTTGTCTTCTGACTTAAAAGTTTGAAAAATATTGTAATAATTACCAATTTTATACCTTATACAATTTATATGTATGTGTATGTATGTGTATATATAATATATATATGATAAGTATGGAATATACTTAGAGATGACATGAGCTTTCATGTAAGGTGAATATCTGAGACAGATGACTGTCTTAGGATTTTGAGTGAATGTGGCTCATGCTCTGTGATATATTATCCATGCATGGCTTATTAATTTTATGTGCTGATTAGATAAGTGTAAATGAAGTATTTAGTTAGTTTGCTTATGCCTGCTTGCTTGTTTGTCCTTCATTCTGAAAGAGGACCATGATGTTAGGGAGGTGATGCCATGACATGCAAGTGAATTGGATTTAAGTGAAGAAAGGCTGTGCAGGGTCACCAGCCTCACTTTCTCGTAGAAGACTTAGAGCCATTAGGTCCAGTGACCATATGTGGATCAGGAAGACTGGAGATGGGCCAGGATACAGTGGAGGACCTTGACCTTTTCAAGCTAAGGTTCTCAGTTTGACTGAGGCAACTCCCATTCAGTGATTAAGGCTTAATAAGAAAAAAGGCAGAGAATGGCATCTTTAAAAAAAAATCTATCTCAGAGAAAACCCTCAGGGTTTCTGGCCAAAACAGAAATAACCGCTATTTACATTCTTCCCAAGCCAATCAGGGCCCAAAATAGGGCTTAGCCTGGGACCTGTTGGCTAGTCAATGAAAGCCAGAGTGATTTGGGGTTAAGGCTGGTCTTTCAGAGGAAAAAAATAAAATAAAATTTACATTCCCTTTGACCAGAGTACTGGCAGGTAAGGGTATGATACCCTTTGAGGACCAGGGAAGGGAGAGAGAGAGACAGAGAATTGCTTATGCAATTGAATAATGGGGAGAAAGAAGATAAGTTTAGTAGATAATCTTACTGAGTCAGCAAAATGTACTGGGTTCATTTTGGTTGGTCTAATACTTTCAGGACTAATCTTATTGCTTCTGTGATAATATTATTTATTCAGTATTATAGTTAAAACCCTTTTTTGGGTGGGGCAGGGTGGTGGGAATTCAGCAGGAATTATTCGTTTTTCATAATTCATGGTTAGAGATGAATATAGGTGTTGGCACAGAAAGTTTTCTAGCATGTCTTATTTCTCTGTTCCTTTCTGAATTTAAATTAGAATACTAGATGAAAATGTTGATTAGGGTAGATATCATGAATGTGTCAGCATGTGAGTAGACTCAGTGGATACTTATCCACCTAAAATGTGACATTTTTATTTTTAAAATGCTGATGACTATATCAGCCGGATGTACCTTGTACATCTCATCAAAAAGTGAAAGGCTTTATTTTACCATTTGATACAGTATATGTCCTCGTTCTCTTTATTCCAGTTAACTTTAAAGAAATCCAATGCTTTTATCCAAAGGCATAAATGTAGTCATTGTTAGTTTTTCAAAATGAAAAAAGTATTGTCTAGAAAATGTAAAGTTGTATGCATATATATATGCGTACACACATACTGTTTGTGATATTTAGCACCCACTATTACTTGAGTCTCTGTGAAGTCAAAACCTTGTCTTGTCAAAGCTTTCTTTTAGCACAACAGTCCAAGACTCCAACAATATATTTTTTTATGAGTATAGATATTCCCTTTAGTGATATATATTGTGACCTTTCCATATCTAGTTAGCTTGTTCAGCCTTTGTCTTCTAAGTTCACTCACCAGAAGAGAGCTATCCAAAATGCTGTTCTCTTTAATTCATGAGGATACTAATTATTCTTCTGTCTTGCTGACTTGCACATCTTTGTTATTATCATCCAATTCCTTGACATTCTTTACATGGCTTCTTTTGTGAAATTCTGTATTTGTAATGTGCTGCAACCTGCTCACATCCACTTGCACCTCCCTGTTATCTCTCTAACTATGAAAATGACAAGTGTTTTTCACATGCAACTAGTGAGACTGGTAAAAGAAATGAGAATCCTATATAATGATTTCTGTGGCTATAAAAATTGCTAGAGAGTTATTTTAGTTATAGTCATTATTCCATTGCCTGTAGAGTTTATTTGTAATGCTAGGCACAGATGAGATCCATGTTAAAATTGCGCGCGCGTGCGCGCGTGTGTGTGTGTGTGTATGTGTGTGTGTGTATGAGAGAGAGACAGAGAGAGACAGAGTTGAGACAGAGACAGAGAAGGTTTTTTCAGGACACTTGTACTCAATTGATTTCTCCCTCCTTCTGTAGTTGAAATCACAGAAAGGGCAAGTAACAACCAAGTGTTAATATATTCAACAAAGTATAAAAACATATCTGTGTCTGTTGACCTCTTTACAGGTTGTGGGATAGAATTGAATAGCAGCTAATTCTTGGTTGGCCATGAACTGGCCATGCCCTTGGTGGCCTTTAAAAGCTGACTTGCCAGCTATGGACAGTTGAAGCAAGTGGTCTCAAGGAGTATAGTACCTTGGCAGTCTAGGGGAGACCAACTATGAAAGAAAAAAGAGCTCTTGAGAGGAGATCTTTGTCTTTTCCTCTGTGCCCCTACCAGAGGGCCCCTGCCCCCAGTCTCCACCATTTTTTGGCCACGTGAGTTCCTGCACATGTAGAGCCTATGTTTTCATCAGTTATGATGCCTGCGATCATTATTTTGAAGTCACGTACACGTTTATCCCTACTGTTGTGATTATAGCTGTAGGAACTCTTTTTTTCATATTGGACTAGTTGGATGCTATGCCACAATCTAAGCTGCTTTTCCACAAATATGGATTTGCTGTATTTGTGAACATCCTGCTTTTGGTTTTGTCTGCACTTCCCTTTAATGCTATATGTATTTTGGGGATTATCTGCCCCAGGTTTGTGGAAAGAATGTTTTATAGCTACTCTTACTTTACGATCTTAGTAAATGCCTTTTCTTTGATCTAATTGTGTTTACTGGTCAACTGTTATAGAGGTAAGTACCCTGGTGGGATGTGTAAGTGCAGATTTACAGAGTACTCTGAGCCTGAGGATGCTATTCTCCTGGGGACTCAACTTGAAACCTACTATCAACCAGATTGGGGATGGGATTAGGCCTAGAGGGATTGCTACATAAATATTGTAACTTGAAGGCTACTTCAAATAGCCTTGACTTCAAGCAAATTGTTTATTAGCACAGCTGCTGAACCTAAACATGGAAAGCAAATTCCCAAGTTGTTTGTGCACACTCTCTCTCTTTCCAGTTCCTCTATTAGCAGTGGATTCCTTCCCCATTAATGATTAGAAGTGGGGAAGTGTGAGATTGACTGCATATCATCAGCAAATGGAATAATATCAGTGGTAAGGAGGAAGATTACAGATGCCCTAGATTAGGGGTGGGGAACCTGTAGCCTTGAGGCCTAGATGGTCTACCTTCCAAGAGGTAGTTTGCCAACCTTTTTGTTTCCTTTTTTTGGGTGAGGCAGTCGGGGTTAAGTGACTTGCCCAAGGTCACACAGCTAGTTAAGTATCAAGTGTCTGAGGCCGGATTTGAACTCAGGTCCTCCTGACTCCAAGGCAGGAGCTCTATCCGCTGTACCACCTAGCTGCCCCTCCAACCTCTGTTTTTAAGAGTGTGTGGGCATCTGGACAAATTGTAATCTCTGTGTCTTACATGTAACCCTTCCTTAATTTTTATAGCCAGCATGTTTTACAAGAAGTAGAATTTTATCTAAACACCATGTAAAAAGACATACAGGTATATTCCATTACACTAGTTTAGAAGCTGGGCAGCTTTTTTAAAAGGACTCTACCTTGCTGATAAACTCAGGCTGAAGTTCCCTAAATAGTATCCTTCTTGAAAGGCTCAAGTAACATCTTATCTTATGTCCCCATTTTTTTTTTTTTTTTGCTGGACCAGTTTGCTCCTCCTTGTCTTGCTTCAGACTCTTCTTACCAGGCTTGTCATGCCAAGTCTAAAGCAAGGATCTCTTCCTTCAACAGATAAGAGAGTTCCACACCATAGAATACCGTATCTCTGTTTGTCTGGATGTTCCATTCAACTTCAATGGAGACACAGAGATTTATGGTCTCTGTGTACACAGGGAGCAGTCTTATCTACAGGGAAGAGCTTTTGTTGTGATAGATCTTTGTAACTCCCTTTAAAATTCTTTCTGGTATTTGGCAGAAATGAGATTTGCAGTAATTCTATCTGCTGCCTGAAGGTTTCTTCTATCTTAGTGGGCAGGTTGTTCCTGGCTGGCCGCCTGCTAACTTGTAAGTCCCAACAAATGGAGAAGCTGAGACATAGTAACCTGTTTTCTCAGCATGGCCATTGTAAAATCCCCCTCATTTAACTTAGCTATGGGTTTACAAAAAGTTTTGGAAGAAAAAATATTATCAGTGGTGAAACTTGGTAGGAATAAAAGTATATATGAACCAAAATGTATTCCCCAAGTTTCTATTCTTGGCACAGTGGAAAGAATCCTGACTCTTGAGGTGGACAACCTGGGTTCATATCCCACCCCTAACGCTATCTAGGTGAGTGGGGGCAAGTTGTTTGATTTTACACCTTGGTTTCTTCCTCTGTCAAATGAGATGATTGTACTAAATGACCCCTAAAAGCTGTTAAAGCCCTAAAGTCTATGATGTTATGACCCATCATATTTTTCAGCTATCTAGTCTTACTAGTGACTATCAGAATATATGTGTGAAAAGAAATTGGCAGACCAACTTATTAGCATCAGTTGGTTTTGTATATATTTGATATATATATATATATATATATATATATGTACACACACAGACACACATTTATGCAGGTTGAGCTGTGTTAGATTAAATATTGTGGGGGCTTACATATTTTTGATTAGCCCTGTCCTCAAGAAATTTACAATTTTTACTATGTACTTTACAAATTACAATTTACCATGCTTTTGGAAAGCATGGAAGTAGTTACTGCTTACCATAATTATTTAACCCTGACAGCAATCCAGTTTATGGATGAAGTGTATTTTTTCCCTTAAAAATTGGGAACTTAACAAACATTACATTTGCAAACAAACAATTCACATTTCCATGTTTAAAGAGGAACTTTGTTGTTCAAGAGGTTGACTGACTAGGCCTTAGAAGCATATCATTGAGCTGAAATAAGGTTAAACCAAGAATAGTGAGCAAATAAATAACTCAGTTGTATCCTTTGGCAGAAACAGAAACGGGCAAAGATGAAAGTGAATATAATCCTTTTTTGTTTTGTTTTGTTTTGTTTTGCATCTGTGATTTCGTTAGTTTGGGGAACTTTGAGGAAAGTCTATACATATGCACATAGTAATTCATAGGATCATAGGAATAGAGGTAGAGGGGACCTTTGAAAGAACTCCAATTTATCTCTAACTTAGCCATAATTGGGGCATTGAAAGGTTGTGACTTGCCTATGATCATATAGCTAGTATGTGATTGAGACAGAATTTGATCCCAGTTCTTCCTGTTTTATAGGCAGGCCCTCAATACTTGCTATTATGTAGCCTCTCATCCACTGTGATTACAACCTTTTAAATATCAAAATGAGGAACCAATGATTAAGGTATTCATAGTTGTAGATGCATACATTCATATATATATATATATATATACACACACACATATATACATATTCTTGTGTATATATGCACTGTCTATATGTAAGTATCATGTTGCATGCATGCATGTGTCTATATCTAGTTCAGAGGGCTCAGCATTCCCAACCCTGTATGTAAAATCACAGTTTATAAAACCCACCTTCTACATAGGCATGTAGGAAGAATTCAAACTGAAGAACCTACCTAGGGAGCTATCAAGGTCTAAGAGCTTATAGGTGGGGCCATGTGAACTTGTTTTAGGTAACTTAAAAGTAAACCATTAACTCATTTTACAGAACTTGAAACCACAAAATTAAAAATTATTCTTGAGCAACCTGTGACTGTATTAGATATTATCAATAACATAGACAAAAGGAAGAGGTGGGGAACACATTCTGGAAACCAGGAATACATATAGCTTGAAGCCAGGAAAGTATTGTAAGTAGTTGAAAAATTCTTAAAAGTGTTGTAAAATATTCCTACTAGGCATAGTACTACATGCCTGGCATGCCACCAGACTGCCTACTACCTTAACCCTTTCTATTTAGGCTGGAGTATTGAAGTATGGGGATGGGCAGAATATTGATTTTTTTTTTTGTGGGAATTTTATTATGGAAGACAATTCTCTCAAAAGAAATTTAATTTAGCCAGCTTTGCTCTTCTGTAAAGTGAGGGAAACCTGCTATAATATTCAGCTATACCATTTCCATCTTAGTCCTAGTATCTTCTCACAGTTGTTGAAAACACTTGATTTTTTTTTGTCTTAGCTTCATTCATTCACTATTATTTGAATGAATGTGGTGAAGATATTCTAATAGACACTCAAGAAAATGAAGTAATTGTTTGAAGGAAAAGGCATTCAAGTCTTCCAGTGGAGAAAGGAGAAGTAAACCACCTGTGTCCCCACTTCTCCATGGAGGCCAGTTGACACACTACAGGAGTCAGAGTCCAAGAACCCTGGGAATTGCCCCACCCCTTCCCACCCCAGACCACAGAACCTGCTTCCAGTCTAACACTGCAGCTATCAGCAACTCTACATGATACTGGTCCTGAAACAAAATTCCTTGTTGTCAGAGTCCTTAGCACTGTCAAATGGTTCAACATCAGAAAAAGATACTTTTATCAATGGAAATAAAATTTATGAAGATTCATTACCATCTTTTTTGCCTGTTGCACCCTGATGGCTACTGGATTTTTTGAGCCAACTCAAAGCTGAGACCTGTCTGTCTTGTCTCCCCCATTAGGATGTGAATTTGAGAGTAGGGACTATGTTGTTTTTTTCTTGGTATCCCTGTGCATAGTACAGTGCATTTCACTTAGTAAGCACTTAATAAATGCTTATTCATCAATTTTAAAAAATCCCTTTGTAATTTGTTCTAGTCTAATTGCTGTCAGTAATACTAAAAGCGGCTGTAATTCATTCTTTATTGGGCACAGATGTTTTTCTCCTCACCTATTATAATCAATAAAATTTATTAACTGGGGGCAGCTAGGTGGCGCAGTGGATAGAGCTCTGGCCTTGGAGTCAGGGGGATCTGAGTTCAAATCCAGCCTCAGACGTGTAACACTTACTTAGCTATGTGATGCTGGGCAAGTCACTTAACCCCATTGCTTAACAAAAAACAAAACAAAAAAAGTGCCTACTATGTGATAGATAATGTGCTAAGTATGGAGGATACAAAAAAAAAGGTAAAAGTCCTTGAAGAGTTTACAATCCAATGGGGGAGGCCACATGCAAGTAAATACATACAAAGCAAGCTATATACAGGATAAACAGGAAATAATTAATAGAGGAAAGGCATTGGAATTAAGAGAGGTTGGGGAAAGTTTCCTGTAGAAGGTGGGATTTTAGTTGGGACTTAAAAGAAAGCCATGGAGGTCAGAAGTTGAGGGACAGTGCTGGAGGCTTGGAGGACAATTAGGGAAAAGGCCTTTCATAGTCAATATGACTATGTAAATAGTCATTTGTAAAAAGTCAATTGACTATGTAGTTAGAGAATCAGGGTTCAGATCCAGGTTTTACTCTTATGTATCCTGTATGACTGTGGGCACTCACTTAACCTACCTAGGCCTTATTTTCTCATCTGAAAAATAGGTTTGGATGAGATAATCATCTCTATGATTTCTTTCAGCCCTAACTCCTACTTACGTACATTCTGTGGTATGGAGATCTGTCATCTGATTGGGATAAGGGAAATAGATATTTTTGATTTTTTGCTAGTATTGATATATGCCATGCCTTGTTTAATTTGGAAGCATGAATGTATATGTGTATATACATTTTTATGTGTATTATGTATACGTTCTGGAAGAAGACATTCGCTTTCAAAACTTCAATGACCTGTATTTCTGTTTCTGAACTAATGATGGTCTGGCAGTGTTTAGTTTTCTAAACTAATCTTTCACTTTAGGAAAGCACCTTTCTCATGGTATTGCTTGGACTTATCTGGGAGTCTTGAAGTATTTCTTTCAGATTCTTTTGTAAAAGGATTTGGGGGGCTGTTTTGGTCCATAGCTGATGTTATTTGATCTAAGTTCTGCCCTTCTCTTCTCCCAGCAAAGCCAACCAAAGCATCCTGTGTAGTTTCCCGGAAATGAGAAGTTTATGAGAAAAAATTAAATTCTAGGGTTGATTTGGCTGCATCTCAGGGATTTTAAATGAGAAGAAACCAATGAAATGACAGCTAAATGTTTCTATTTGTATGTTTTTTTGGAGTGATGAATTTTCATTGATTTTTCTCTGGCTCCATTTCTGCTATTTTTTAATGTGCACAAACAAATGTTGAATGAGCATTTTATAGCCTTTAAAAGGAGTAATATGTGGGATGCAACAGCCTGCCATGCATTTTCTTTTAATAATGTGTTTCTTGGGGGTGATGGTGATGCATGCATTTTAAAGCAAAAGAGTCCAAAAACCCCATCCTCAATTGATCTCAAAGTTTATTTTACCAATAATCTCAAAAATAGTCCAAAACTAAAACATTGCTAATCTGTAGAGGTATTTTACCAAGGCTGTGTTTCGTTTTCTTGAAGCATACTTAAGTAAGGAGGTATTGTAAGTAAAGAGGTCAATTAAATTCAGCAAATATTTACTATGCAACTTGACCAAAAAAACTCCAGTCCCTACCGTCAAGGAAATTACATGCTACCCTTCAATCTAACAATCAATGAGCATTTATTAAGGACTTGCTTACAATGTGCCAGACATTGTGCTAAATGCTGGGGATACAACTACTAAAACAAGACAATTATTGCCTTCCAGGTATAATGATTTAGGGGTGGGTGAACTCAAGAATTGCCTCTTAAAGGAGGTTGTGCTTGATCTGAGCCTTGAAGGGGATTCAATGGGATTTCAACAGGTGGAAAAGGGGAGGTAGAGTTTACTGGGTATGGGGACAATCTATGCAGATGTGTGGAGGAAGAAAATGAAATGTTGTTTGGGGGAGAAGCAAGTAGGCCAGTTAGATTGGAGCATAGAATGTATGAGAAGAAATAGTGTAATCAACCTAGAAAAATAGGCAGGAGCCATACTGTGAGGGGCTTTGCCAATTAGAAGAGTTCACATTTTATCCTAGTAGCTATAAAGAATCACTTGATTTTTTTGAGCAAGGAAGTGGCATAGTCAGACCCCTGCCATAGAAATTTGAATTTGGAAGCTATGTGGAATGTGGATTGGAGAAGGAACTCAATTAGGAACCCTTTGTAGTAGTTTAGGCAGGAGGGGAGGAAGGTCTGAAGTAGGGATGCTGTGAATGGAGAAAAGGGGAAAGATCTAAGAGATCTTGAGAAGGTTGAATTTATAAGACCTACCAACAAATTGTATGTGGAGGAATGCATGAGAGTAAGAACTTGAGGATGGCACTGAGGTTTGGTCCTAGGTTATTAGAGGAATAGTAGTACCCTGGAGAGAAATAGGGAAATTAGGAGTGGGTTTAAAGGCCAATATAAGGAGGTTGGTTTTGAACATGGAGGGTTTTGAGCATGCAGTTAGAGTTATGGGACTGGAGCACAGGAGAAGGTCTCAGACTGAATATGTAGAGTTGGTAGACATTTGTTTAAAGATGATAGTAAAATCCATGGGAACTGATGAGCTAAAGAGTTCAAGAAAGAAAAGAGAGGGCATACACAAGAGCATTATTGTACACCTTATCATAGGGAGTGGGAATTGGGTGATGATGCTGCAAAGGAGACAGAAAATAATTAGTCATGTAGGAAAAGAACCATGACAGAGGTATGTTGAAAATCCACCGAAGAGAGTATATCTACCTAGTTAACAATGTTAAACACTTCAGAAAGGTCAAGATAAATGAGCATTGGGAACAGCTCATTGGATTGAGCATCAACGAGATATATCATTGGTGACCCTGGAGCAAACAGTTTCACCAGAATGGTGGGGAAACCAGATTGCAAAGAGTTGAGAAAGGAATGACAGATCAGAAAGTGGAAGCAATTAGTGTAGATAGATTTTTTTTATTAATGCCTTTTGCTTTTATGTCACATTCATTCCTAGATGCCTCTTCCATCCCATCAAGCCTTCTTCTCTTTTTTTAATTATTTATTTTTAGTTTTCAATGTTCATTTCCACAAAATTTCAAGTTCCAAATTTTCTTGCCATCTTGTCCTCCCCACTCCAAGACAGCATGCATTCTAAATACCCCTTCCCCTAATCTGCCCTCCCTATATCTCCCCCATATTCCCTTCCTCTTCTATTTTCCCGTAGGGCAGGATAGATTTCTATACCCCATTGCCTGTATATCTGATTTCCCAGTTGTATATAAAAACAATTTTAAGCATTTGTTTTTAAAACTTTGGGTTCCAGATTTTCTCCCTGCCTTCCTCCCCACCCACTCTCATTGAGAAGGCAATCTATTTTATATGACAGGTTCAAATATACATATATATACATACACATACATACATGTGTGTATATATATTTTAATGTATTACCATCATGGTTCTCATCTCTTCTCTGAAGCCAAGTTGGATCATTGTAATTATACAGTATTCAATTTCATTTAATTATTGTTTCTATTTACATTGTTATAGGTTCTGTGTAGATTGATTTCCTGGTTTTGTTTACTTCATTCCGTATCAATTCATAAAAGTGTTTGTTTTCTGAATTACTTCTATTCATCATTTCTTATGGTCCAGTAGTATTTCATTATATCCAAATGCCACAATTTGTGTAGCCATTCTCAATTTAAGATGTGCACTAAGGATTTCATGTATGTGAAAAAGAGTTCCTCTTTCTCCCTCCTTCCCTCCAAGAAAGACTTGGCAAGCATTTTTTTTTTTTTGTAAATGTGGAGGAGGAAAGTGAATGAGAGACAAGCGTGGAAACTATTGACCAGTAAATTTTCTTCCCAAACACTTATTTAAACTTTTGTAGGTTTAAATAAGAAAGCAATGGGGAATTCAGTAGAATTAATCTGAGTAGGATAGGAGCTATTTGATTTGAGAATTATTTTCGGACAGAATAAACTTGTGGAAAGCGTATGATCAGAACTAATGCTGATGATTCATAGTTAATCTAACCCATTTTTTGTGATAAAAGAGGGTTTTGTATAAATCTGGAAATAGAATGAAAAGGCAGCTCATTGTAGTGCGAAAGGCACTGGACCTTTTTGGACCTGGATTTGGGACCTGGCTCTGCTAACTTATTAGCTCTGTAGTCTTGGATAGTCATTCTATCTTTTTTGGCTTCAGCTTCCTTATCTGTAAAATAACGGGACTAGATGATCTCTAAGATCCCTACCAGCTCTACCAGTATGATTTCTAATTATAATTATAAATATAATTAGAAGTTTCTTGACATTTTGAGAGGTTGACAGAGGGAAGTGTGCAAAGAAAGCATACTGTGGGGCAGTGGTTCTAAAAGTGTGATCCAGATACTTCTGGGTGTCTTTGATTCCCTTTTAGGGTATCATGAGGTCAAAACTATTATCATAATAATACTAAAGCATTTTAATTTCTAATATGGTAACTAGATATAACCAATATAAACATCTCTTTAGAGGTAGTTGTCAATAATTTTTAAGAGAGTAAAGGGATCCAGAGATTGAAAAGTTGGAAAACCACTATTAGAGGGCATCAGTTTACAAACAATAATGTGCGTAGTAATGAAAATGTTCAAAGTATTTCCCCATTTTCTGACTTTTTTTTTTGGCAAGGCAATTGGGGTTAAGTGACTTGCCTAGAGTCACACAGCTGGTAAGTGTTATGTGTCAGAGGTACTGATTTGAACTCAGGTCCTCCTGACTTCAAGGCCGGTGCTCTATCTACCACGCCACCTAGCTGCCCCAATATTTCCCCATTTTAAAAGTAACATTCAATTTAAAGGGAGAATCAAAAAATGTAAATGGAATTCCAAGGATTCTATGTTGTTTGGAGACTAATAATAATAGAATTTAAATAGTGCTTTAAGGCTTCACAACAACCCTGTCAGGTAGGTGCTGTTATTATCCCCACATTAGAGGTGAGAAAGTGGAGGCTAAAAAAGATAAAAACCCCAAAACCCAAGGTTATACCTAGTGATAACTGGTGGAGCCAGGTAGGGAACTGGGTTTGGGATCAGGAAGACTCATCATCTTGAGTTCAAATCCGGCCTCACACACTTAATAGCTGTGTGATCATGGGCAAGTCACTGCCTTAGTTTTCTCATTTATTTGTAAAATGAGCTGGAGAAGGAAATGGCAAACCACACTAGTATCTTTGCAGGAAATTCCCAGATGGAGTCATGAAGAGTTGGAAACAATTGAAATGACAACAGCGATGAAGGTTACCCAGCTAGCATCTGAGGCAGGTCTTTTTGATTCCCAAGTTTAGCATAATGGATAGAATGTCCCTTGTATCAGTTAGATGTCATGCATGTTATCAGTTAGTATTAGAATCATGGCCATTAATAGTAGTGGTCAGTGTCCTGTCTTCCAGTAGCCCTTAAGCACACCAAGTGACTTACAGACTGAGAGGAGGCACCCTGTCTGACGTTTGAAGCAAAGATTATATGAATCTGTAGCTGATGATGGTTCAGTTCCTATCTCTGTATTTGAAATATTTTATCAGTTAAATGTTCATTGAGCTTTCCAAGGCCGAGCAAACAGTCTGGGCTTTGAGGAATAATTAAAGGCTTGTACATTCACTTCCAAGGACCTATAATTTGAGATGAATAACTTTGTAATAGAAGGAGATGGTCACATTCTTTATCAAGTTCCACTCTCCATCAGTTATGAAGATGAGATTATGTATCATAATGTATCAACATTTATCAATGTTGAGGAAGTAGAGAAATTGTGTGGAAACTTGGCAACATCCTTCAAATTAGGTCAACCTATGTCCTGATACTTTATGAGTTTAGTGGGAAGGAGAGTATGGCAAGATAGCAGAAACTATATTGGGGAATATAGTTTGGGATCAGGAAATGAAGGAGTCAAAAGTTTGTAGGTTACTCAGAATCCTTATGCCTGTATGTCCTGAATATTTTATTCGTTATGAGATTTGGAAGTGTTGGACATGATGAGCAATTGAACATTTCAAATGTTCAAATAGATGTCATCTCAACTTAAAAATTCCTTATCGAAATAGAAACTCACTGTCCATCTTGTATAGCTTTTATCCATATCTTTTCATAATTTGCCAAAGTAGGGTTTCTACCCTAAATTCTGGAGGCTACTTTATTTCTGTTTATATCACAAAGGTAACTTTGGAGGATTCTGTTTGTACAAAGATCATCCTTCATCCTCATGTGATCAGCCGACTTTCCTATTATATAATTACTTGATGACGTCTTTTACTGTTTTATTTAAGTTCCTCATTAGCTCTGTTATAGCCTGCTTACGTCCACTGTATGCCTTGCTATTGCCCTCTTTGTGATAATAATTTTAAATTCTTCAGATGGGTTGTATTCTATATCTTCCTACCATATAGCCAAACCAGTAGAATGTTGGTATTCAAAAGATGAATCTTTGCTTTCAAAAGAAGCTTTGAGTCATCAAAGGATCTTGTTTTTCTTGGAGACAGTCTATCCTGCCTTCCTCCTCTTGCTCAGCTCTGGGCCCAGCTCATCATCAATCTGGACTGTCAGTCCATATACTAATGACTCAGTAATTTGTCCATTACACGATGCGTGTGGGCAGCAGATTTTTTTTTTTTGTCTACTTGGACTATCTAGTTTATGTGGTCAGGACAAACTCTTTTGAGTAATTACAGTTCTCTTTTAGGAGGCCCTGCAATGTTCTGGGGTTTTGTGCAGTTGACACAGGGTCATCCACAAGGAAGAGAATCAATAGAATCTCAACATCCACAGGCGATTGCTTTTCAACTTTTACCCCACTTGGACTCTTCCATCTCAGTGGTGAACACTTTTGGGAACCCTATACCTTTCTTTATTGTGCCTTGCCTGATGCTTATGATCAGAGGGTCACTGACTAGGGTTATTTCAGTTGTTAAATCTTTTGAGGAATTTTGAATGTTTTTAATGTATAGATCAGACACCTTGTTTAATAAAAAAAAAACCAACTATAATTCAATTCAGTAAATATTTATTAAGTGCCTCCTATGTGCTAACACACTCCTGTGTGCTAGAACTAGGGATACAAATAAGAAAAAGAAAGACAGTTCTTGCCTTCAGGGAGTTTACAATCTAATGGGGAGGATCACACATAAAAGGAAACTTGAAGGGGAGGGTGAAGAACATTGGGAGGTACTGGGCATGGTAATCTTATTCCATGGAGTTGTGGAAGGTATTGAGTATCCAAGGCAAAATTAACAGTGTGGTGATGAGATTAGAAGTGCTCAGTTTATCCTGAGTAGGGCATTTTTTTTCGTGGAGTTGAAACCAAGCAGAGCTACAGATAGAAAGTGGAGGCAGCATTTGTTCTATTGAATCAAATGCTTTTTCATAAATAATAAGCACAGTGGGATCTTATATTCTCTTTTTTTTCAGTCAGTTTTGAAATGGTAAAGATGTGATCCATTGTTGATTATTGCTTGAGAAGGCCTTGATACATTTATCAAAGATGCCTCCAGTTTGTATATTGATATCTTACATAAAGGTTTTGTATGAATGGGAAAGTAGTTTCACAGGTTTGTAACTGCTAATATTTTCTCTTTTTTTTATTGACACAAGTGTCAAGTTTTTTTGTTTTTGTTTTTGTATTTTTGTTTTTGTTTTTGCACATGCTTTTGGTATCTTCTCCTCCTTCAGATATTTTGCATCTCTCAGGACTTTTCCCATTTTGTTTCATCCAACATGGATCTTGTCTATATATACTTCGTCCAATCTGGCTTTTCTCAGCTTTTCCCATTTTTTCCCCTTTCAGTGCTATTTCTATTTCCTCTATAAGCATATCTGGGATTGATTAGCATTCAAGTGTAGTAGTTTCTCTGTCCTCGATGGAGAAAAGTTTCTTATGATTTTTTTTACTATTCTTTTCCATTTTTCTTTTTGCTGTCCTCCTGTTTTTGTACTTAAGTGACTTTGGGATAATTTTACTTAGATTCTTAGCAATCCTTTTTAAAAACTGATTTTTTTTCTCCAATTTTTTTCTCTACTTTATGAGACAATAATACTCAAAATTATTCATCTTCCCTCTTTGTAGGATTTTGTAATTAATTAATTGCTGGCAGCTATTTCTTGTTTGCTTGGCACATAAGATGTTGGCCAAGGGACATTGTGGGCTCCTGGTTTCCTTGTTGTGGCAGTTGATTTACATTGGTTAAACTTAATTGCAGAGTTGTTATAATCAGTGTTGATATAATTCCTGTTGTTTATTTCCCATTCTTTGTTACCAGTAACTTGTTTAAATAATTCAAGATTGAGTTATTTCAGTTTCATGTCATATCTTTTCTCAATATTCTTTAATTAATTCTGATCTTAGCTCTGGGAAATTGTTTATGTTCACTGGCAGTTGATTGAGAGCTAAGTGCCATATCGATAATAAATCTTTCCTATTCACTAAAATGTAATCTGTTTCATTTTTATGATGTTGTTTGGTTCTTATTATGTCTAGGGTCTGTCAGTTCTGTTTTCAAAGAAAGCTATCTGAAATAAAGTTATGAGGTTTATTTTTTTCTGTGTCTTTCAATTATCCTTCTTGAAACATACTTTAATCATGTATTTCTCTCCATCCATACCCTTTCCCACTTCTGTATTTTGCCCAATCCTTACCATTTCCCATTCATGCTTTGAAATCATCAATACTATCAGTGTTTAATTTGAATTTTTGGACATGACATCCAATAAAACAAAGAAAAATACAAAATTGTCCTCAATCCTATGTGACCCCTTCTCCTTTTGCAATGATGTTGGTAGAGTAGCTGATTTTTCTTGTTGGTGTTGTACCTGAAGACTTTCCAGCATTGAAGAAGCTGTCAGAGCTTCCCCTCTGTTTCATAGCCTTCAGAACTCAAGGACAATACCTTACCATGGTAGGCATTAGAGAAACATTTTGTTTTGGCATGAACTATATTTCCAAATTTATTCCCATTTTCTCCCCTCCTAGTGAGGCATCACTTAAAACAAAGAATACAAACAAAATTGGGGGAAAAACAGTTCAGCAAACCTAAACACATCAATGAAGTCTGATATTATATTTGTTTGCATTGTATATTTCACATTCATTGTATCCTACTTCTTCCAAGAAGGAGAAGTATTAAATTGAATTAAATTTGAATCTCTTCTTTAAGGCCAACCTTGGTTATTATAATTTCATAGGATTCTGGTTCTACTATTTTATTATAGTTGTTTCTTTCTTTTGTTTACCTTGTTATAGTCATTGTGTATATTGTTTTCATGATATTGCTCTCTTCAACTCTGCTTTTCGTCTCATATGTGCCAATTTATGTATATGTTTTCTTCCTTACTAGAATGTAAGCTCCTCAAGGTCAGAGGCCATATTTCCTTTTTCTTTGTAGCCACAGTACCTAGCACAGTATATGGTACATAGTAAGCACTTAGTAAGAATATTTGTTTATTGCTTACTTCACTTTATTTCTCTTTATGTGTCTTGCTGTGTTTTTCTGCATTCATCATATTTATAGTTTCTTATATATACAGGAAGCACAAGCAAAAGATACAAACTTTTAATGAAGACAGTAAAGATGTACTAAGTAATGAGCTGCTCAAATAATAGAGCATAGGAACAATGACTGTTAAAGAGAATAGTAATGAAAAGATAACACAAATTTCTGGAATGTAGTTTAAAAAGTCTTCAAAGGAAAAAATATATCTTTAAGAACATGTATTAAAAATTAGAAAAAGAATCGGTGAATGGAATATGTAATTTAAAACTTAGAATAAAACTGAACTAAGTACAAAAGAGGAAATTTTATAAATTAAAAACACAGATAGATTACAACATAATAGACCTATGAAGCCAAACTAAAAGCTGGTTCCTTTGAAGAGACTAACAAAATTGCTAATAAACCTTAGCAATTAAAGTTAAATCTTAACTTTATTAAAAAGAAGGAAGAAAATAAAAATTGTGAAAATAAAAAATGATTAAGGTGAAATCACAATAGAGCTGGTATTTGACTCAAGAAAACTCTGATTCTAAATTTATCCTTTTTTTCCCCTATGGTACTCCTTGTTCTACAGTTTTTCAAAATCACTATGGTGACTCCAAGTCACATCTACCAGTTCTTTTATTACCCTGGAATGCAGTTCTTCTTGGCCTAGTTGACTGGAATTTATTAAAGGTGCTGATTATACAGTCTCTCTATTTATGTTCAGTGTCTATTTTCCACTTAAATTTTTTTTTGTGCTTTCCAATATGAAGATCATTTATTTGGCAAAGAAAGCCGAAGCAAAATCTGAGGTTAGCTCCATTTTGACTGCTATCACTTATCTTGATTGAGCAATGATGTCATTCATCCCTTTTGTAATCATCCTATTGTTCCCTAAATAGATTTAAAAACCCACTTATTTTTTTTTCTTTCTAATTTGACCACTGTCATTATATCTATGCCGTAGTTTTGTATTCCTCTTCCATCCCTACCCTTGCCTTTATCCTAAACTCCTTTGAGGAAGGCACTGATAGTGTTGGTTTTTGGTTGTTGTTTTTGTTGTTTTTGTTTTTTAATCTTTTTGGTCTTGCTATCCCCAGTACCTCTTTTTCTCACCTTGTACTTACTTGTTAAGTACCCGCTTGTAAGTACTCAATATTGGTGGCTACTGAAGCCTATTAAACAACCCAACTTAAGTCAGAAGATGTTAAGCTATGATGGACTTATCCAGACTATAGCTCACTTATTCACTAAGTGTAAATGAGGCCTGGATGCCTCCTTAGGAAATCATTATGGATTGACTGAGGGCCCTGGTCATGTCCTTTTGAGCCTGAATAAAACCAGGAAGCTCATTGGAATCATGTGTTTGGCAGTGGAGAGGAGACAGTTCCTTTTCAGAAGCAATTGCTTGGAGAGGGGGGATGAGAAGAAGAGAAGGAGGAGGAAGAAGAAGATGAGGAGGCAAAGAAGGATAGTTACTCAACCAAGGTCTCCTGACCTTCTCGCTCCATGATTAGAGGAGAACCTTGTGAGCTTGAGAAAATCTAGAGGATTTTTAACTTCCCATACTAGCAGCATCCCAGGAGTATTTGATGGGAGTGTCTGCTTTGGGAGCCAAGGAGGATCTAGACAAGGATTTGAAGCTCTACAGAGAGCCCGACAAAAAAGTTACACCACGTCAAAGGGGAACATTTTGTGGATTCTAGCAAAGAGACTCTTTCTAAACTTGAGTCTACTTTCCCTTGTACTCTGTTAGGAGTGTGAGTCACAGATTTTGGGGGGAATGTTTCTCATGAACTCTTCTTACTTTGCCACCTGAATAAATGCCTTATTCTAAAAGCTCATTAAATCTGGATGTTTGATGTCAACTAATAATTATGGTCTGAACAGCAGCAACAAAATAATCATGGCAGGCAGCATACTAGTGAGGAACTTGTGAGTTATACAGTATAAGGGTCCTTATAGATCTTCTTAGAGCATCTTCTTTGGTAACCTGCTTGAAAAAGAAATTGAAGCCTTGTACAGGGACTCTCCTATATATGTTAAAATCTTACAAAAATATCTGACACATACAAAGACAGGAATAACTTTATTGCACAGTCTTCTGTAAGGCATCAAGTAGGGAGGTATATGTTCACTTAAGGTGTCTGATGCCATGGAAGGTGTTTGGTGCAGAGTCCAAAGAAGACAGAAATTCCCTATTGATGGTGAGGTTTTCTAAATGTTCCTATTCACTGGTGTTTTTGTGCTAATTGCATACAGTATGTCTGATAAAAACACATTTCCTGGATTATGGCATATAGTTAAATGGGTCAGTCAGTAAGTTATTCTCTCAGTTCATCTAAATCTGATAGATGAATTGTATGTTGGGTCAGAACTGAACAGGAGGAGAACTATGTGGACTACATCTGAGAAAATGGGCAGCACTTTCATTTAGCCACTCACTGTTGCAGAAACAGACTTTTTTTTTTAATTTATTTTTTTTTATTTTTAGGCAATTGAGGTTAAGTGACTTGTCCAGGGTCACACAGCTAGTAAGGGTCAAGTGTTTGGTCTGAAGCCAGCTTTGAACTCAGGTCCTCCTGACTTCAGGGTCCGTGCCCCATCCACTGTTCCACCTAGCTGCCCCCAGACTTTTTTTTTTTACTAGTATTACCCCAGTGCCAAGCTGCTCAGCATTTTAAAAACATTTTTTAAAAAACTAACATTTCCCCAGTGACGCAAAATTGCAATGAATCAAGAAGGACCTCAGTCTTAGAAAAAATGGAATTGAGGCTGACCCAAAAGACAATTTAAAGGCACATGATGGATGTAACTAGGATGTAGCATATTACTACTGATGTCTTTAATGCTCAAAGTATTATACAAAACTTCATCAAGATTCTGTATTACTGGGAAAAGAGGTGGCCTGGTTAAATAATAAGAAGGAAGGACCACAGATTAATAACTTAAGGGCTCTCTGGTACCCATGAGACATTAAAACAACAAGAGGAAAGTATCTGGTGTTTTTATTTTAAGTCAAGGACTTGCGGAAAGACATGGACAAGAATTGCTCTGATTGAAGAAGGTTGGTGGATTTGCCTCTACAGTGCTTTTCCAGCATGGGATGCCAGTGAAAATCCATCCACTGACGCATCAAAGCACAATTTTTTTTGGTGTGTGTGAGTGGAATAAATTTGTTGAAATGCATACACAGTGTTTTGTAATGTTAAAATTTTTTGCTTAAGTGTCTAACCAATTTTTAATTCCTGGAAACTCGCAGGGACAAAGTGTTACACTATGCTGTGCTCTATGAGTGACTCTGGTATTGAGCCTTTTAAATGCCCCTCCAGGACTCCTGCTGCCAGGTAAAGAACACAACAAGACAGTCTTGTTACTCTGTATATTCAGAGGAACTGTGTTCTATATGTAGTGAACTGTACACACTGGTAAGAACATTTGAAGAACCCTAACTAAGGAAATATTTGATTTCCTCAAATCCTAAATAAGGATCTCCTCCTTGCCCTCAACCATCTACCCTAGAAAAGAATGGCAAGGGCCTTTTGAAATGTTGCCCTAAGCAGGAGACCGAATAAATAGAATTTAGCATTAAGTTCTTGCTGGAGTCAAATGGCAATTGTACATGGTGTCTGAGTGATTAAGATAAACTTTTTGTTTCTATTTTATAGCTAGCACAGGATATGCTTGATATGGGATGGGACCCAAATAACAATTTTGTTTCCTGCTAGGACATTTAAAGGTATTTTGATGAATCACAGCGCTTGGATTGCCTTTTGCACTTTGTGGCAGAGTAACAGCTGAATAGAATTAGTATTGCTGGTGTTCATTCACATATGCCCTTGTATAGCTTCCTCTGTGTGCTGTCTTGGTGATCAAGTGGGGTTCCGGAGTAGGGGCTGCATTATTCTTGTCTGTACAATCAATGGATCTACAGTATTTGAAAGTTGTGGCAGTAATTCTGGATGACAGATAGATGAGGTGATTGACTTTAAGAAAAAGTTCACTAGTTGCCTTCATTTTTAGCCTGAGTTCTGTATAATCTTAATGTCTCTAAATCTATCTACTATCCAAGTTATACCTGAGGAGTAAATTCCCACCCTAATGGGATATTTCTCACATTTGCCAATTAAAAAAAAATAAAAAACTAAGTAACTAAGGACCACAGGATTGGTATGACTGGAGTTTTAGAGAATCATAAAATTTGAGAGTTGGAAGAGTCTTCAATGGCCATCTAGTCCAACCATCTTCAGTGGCCATCTAGTCCAACCCATGTATGAAAAGAATTCCTATTATAATATAACTGACAAGTGATCATTCAGACTCTATTTAAAGACTCTACCTCCTGAGGCAGCCCATTTCACTTTTGATTAGCTCTCATTGGCAGGAAGGTTTTCCTGATATCAAACCTATTTTCAGTTTCCACTTATTGCTTCTGTCTTGCCCTTGGTTAGATCTGGCCTAGATGGCTGTGTGAAGATCACTACTATATGAAGTCTTTCTGTCTCTGTCTAAACACATGCATGCTTGTGTGTGTGCATGCACACACATAAGTGTAGATGTATACACTCTGTCTATATACCTTTCCTGTTTCTTCGTTCTTGAACCCTTTGCTATATATGGCTTATCTTTTACCACTGTGCTAAGATTTCCTCCACCTAGATAACCAGTGATCTCTCAGTTGTCATAACCAAAAGCTGTTTCTTATCATCATTCTTTTTTACCCCCCTCTGTAGCATCTGACTCTGTTGACAGTACCTCCCATCTCAGTATCTCTCTTCTCTGACATTTAGGATATTTTCTTCCCTTGATTTTTCTTCTCTACTGATCCTTCTCTTCTTTCTCTTTCCTCTTTTCTTCTATTCTTTCTGTACTTTTCTCTTTGTAGATCTTACCCACTTTTATGCTTCCACTGTTACTTCTGTGTATATGACTCCTAAATCTGTCTCTTTTACCTCCCTCTCAAGATTGATTATTGTGTTTCTAACTATGTGATGTATACCTTCATCTGGGTGTCTCAAATACACCATGAATTTAATGTGTCTGAAAATGAAATCCGTCCTGGTCCCACCCTTTCTTGTTCAAACCTGTCCTTTTCTTTCCTTATTTCTATTTAGGATACCACCAATTTTCCTGCCACTTAGGCTTGAAATCTTGGAGATATCAATTATATCCGTCCCTACTTTCCTAGTTCAGACCTTTATTTCTTCCTTTTAGACTATTTGAATAATCTCCTGTTTAGTTTATTTTTAACTTCCTCTGATACTCACCTATCCTTAATCCCATCATATATGTATATGTGTGCGTGTGTGTATATATGTTTGTATGTGTATATATTGGTATCAAATTAATCCCCTAAAGGATAATTGCAATTAGGTCTCCTACCCCTCTTGAAAAGCCTTCAAAAGTGTCTCACTGCTACTTATATAGTTCAGACTGATTAGCCTAGTATTCTGGTTCTTCTATAACATGTCCCCCTTCTACTTTTCCAATATTGTCTTATACTAGCTTCCATCCTTTCACATGCTTCACATTCTATATAAAAGTCCAACTTAGGTTACTGTGCATTTATAAAGATGTTGTTTATCAATGTGTATCTTTGATAATATATTTTGGAGTTAGGTTTATTTTTTTTTTTCTGTATTGTTTTTTGACTTGTCTCTACTTCTTGCCATCTTTGCTCCTAATTAATTTAATGGAGGAGGTTGCAGTTATCGGATTGACTAATGACTGATAACGTTCAGATGCATCACCTCTTTCAAGGTCATGAGGTATGTTGGAACTCCAGGTACATGTCTGAGGCAGGAGGACAAGTGAGCGACACTCTCTTGTAACCTGCCAGCCTCTGGATACCAGTCCTGTACCTGCTGCCCCTCTTCATCTGTCTCATTTCTGTTTGCTTTTCCTTCTCTTTTCACTAGTTAAAGTCCTTGACAACCATTTACATGGATTTTGTTGTCAAAACTCCTATTCGGTTTTGTAACAATTTACTTTTATTTTTTTTCTCTGTTAATTATTCATAGTAATTGACTGAGTTGAAAAATATTTCTTTGGTAGTGTCTCTTTAAAAATCATACTAGTGCATGCTGAGTGCACATACCAGTGCTTCTGAATGCATCTGCTAATATGTATAAGACCATATTATATATCTTTAGAATGTTTAATTTCTTTGACAAGCATTTGTTAAACACCTACTATATGCCACACCCTGGGAATTCAGGGACAATTATAAAAAGGTCCCTTTCCTTGTGGAGCTCACATTTTATTGGAAGACATTATGTGTGTAATATGTACATAAGTAAATACAAGATAAATATAGTGAGGCAGCTGGGTGGTACAGTGGACAGAATGCTGGACTTAGAATTTGGAAGACCTGGGTTTGAAATCTTCCTCAAACTCTAGCTTAACCATGTGACTCTGGACAAATCACTTCAATTCTCTCTGACTCAGTTTCCCTATCTGTGAAATGGGAATAATAGATAGAACCTATTCCCCCATGGTTGTTGTGAGGATCAGATGAGATAAGCTTTTTGCAAACCTCAATGTGCTATATAAATGCTAGTTTAAAAAAAATTGTAATTTTTTTGAGGGGAAGGTACTAGCAACTGGGAGGACCAGTGTAGACAGACCTCAAGTAGGAAGTGATGCTTGAGTTAAGTCTCTAAGGAAGCTGAGACTTCTTAGAGATGGAGGTAAAAGGGGGAGGGTGGAGAAGAGATAACAAAATATTTATTTAATAAGTCATTCATTCCTTTTCATGCCATTAGGTGGTCTCTTCTTAACATCATGAGCTCATCTGGGAAGTATGCTATGGAAGGAAGAATAGGCAATTCTGGTGTAATGAAAAGAGTCCTGGGATTAGAAAAATGTAAGCTCCTTCTGGGTCTTTGTATCCCTGGCACCTAACACAGTGCTGGGTCCAGAGTATTTGATAAATGCTTACTAACTGATTTGAAATCAAGGAAGTTTGGATTCCTGCTTCTGTTGCTTCTTAACTATGACCTTGGATAAGTGAGTCTTAATCTCTCTAAACCTTTGTGTCATCATCTGAAAAGTGGGACTTGTAACATTTTTTTCTACTTAACTTCACTTATTTTTTTTTAAGTACCACTTGAGATAACAGATGCAAAGTCTGTTACAGGTCTTCAGCTGTAAAATTCTTATTTGCTCTTGTTCTTTTAACTTCAGTGGAATGAATGCTGGGCTCCGAGTCAAGAAGACTCGAGTTCAAATCCACTCTCAGACACTTAATATATATGGTGTGATCCTGTGCAAGTCATTTACCCTCTGTCTGCTTCAGTTTCCTCAACTATAAAATGGAAATGATAGCACCAAACCTTGCTGGGTTTTTGTTGTGAGGATTAAATTTGTGAAGTGTTTAGCACAGTGCCTGGCATATAGCAGGTGCTTCTTAATAAATGCTTATTCCCTTTCCTCTCCTTAATGATGGAATAAAGGAAGCTTCTGTTTGTGTAATAACACTGTGATTTACACTACAAATTGCAATATAAAACAAACAAAGGGCTATGGATTCATTTGTTACTGGTGTCTATATATAGGAAATTATTCAACATAATCCCAGTTGGTTTATAAAATCATTGATTTTTATTTCATTGTAACTAATAAAAGTTTAATAATCAAGCATATATAAGGATAGCATAATAATATGAATATTAAGTGAGATTTTAGGGTCTAGGAAATGGTCTATTGGATGAAACATTTAATAAAACTAGTGGTGCTATGGTTTTAATGCTCTTTGTTGCTTTTTCTATGGAACTGTGAAAATATTTTTGCTTAGTAATCAGAACATACTCAAAATCCAGTTAGTAGAGGAAAGAAATAGGATGAAGTACTTAATATATATGCAGTTTTAGAAATTGGTGCTTTTTTTCTCTTTAAAATATATGGAGGAAAGTAAATTGCCTCTGTTTAAGAAGGAAGCTCCTTTTATATCATTATACTCATGCAGTTCATGTGTGAAGGAAATTCTTCATTCACAGGATAATCTTATATTAGAGGTTAGAAGGGAGTTCAGAAATCATCTATTTCTCACCTTTTGTTTTGTTCACAAGGAAAGGAAGGCTCAGAAAGATGAAGTGAGTGACTGGTCAAGTCATGATCTAGTGATTTCTTCCTAGATCTTCAAATATGTCTTCAAATATGTATTGGATGATTATTTTTCAGAAATGTCATCAAAGAAAGGCCTTTTTAGATGTCAAGGTAATCTCTGACATCCCTTCCATCTCAGTTTCTGTGACTGAGGCTACATCCAGCACAGGTTAAGCTAAACCTTTTACTTGGGCTTCCAGACTGAAAGTCAGGGAAATGGTCCAGGATATCCTGGATCATAAGAATAGTTAATTTCTACAGTTAGATTAGGCTTTTTTATTTTTAAATTTGCAAGTCTATGTGCCTATAGGACCTCTGACATCTATTCCTTGGAGGCAAATCTAGAAAGGGACCTTACTTTAGAAGTTATCTGATCCAATCTTTTCATGTTGTAGATGAAGAATGCAAAGCCCAGAGTGGGTGACTTGTGCCAATATAATGGAATTCTCTTGCTTTTTAAATTCTCTTGCTTCCACTCACAGTATTCCTTCCCTTTTTTCTACCCCTTTCCCCAAAACCTCCCATTGTCTTGATAATTAGGAAATCATGGGAGTTGACCAGTTAGCAGACAGATTTTTTCATAGTTTAGGACAGGCTGCTTTGACTACCACCACTAATACACTGTCTGTATTTGGGGCCTTTTGGAGGCAGGGCATGTTACAGTCTTGAAAGAGCAGAAGTTCTCATCCCCATATTGATCACTATTACCCAGAAACTAGAAGTTGGAGAGGTGCCAGGTAATCCCTGGTGTGGTGATTCTAATGGTTGATTTTTAAGACTCCATTCCTACTTCTACTTTCTACCTTCTGGTGGTCCCCTGCCATGCCTATTCTATTGGTTGTTGTTTGTCCTTTGTTCTTGATGAGGACCAGGCAGGTGATGCCATGACTTGCAAGTGAATGGGATTTAAGTGATGGAGGGTGCTGCAAGGTCACCAGCCTCACCTTCTCTTCCAGAGCCATCTGGGTCCAGTGGCAAGATATAGATCAGGAAGAGTGGAGATGGCCCCCAATAACAGCTCTAGGCAAATAGTGAAGGAAAGTGATTTTTTTTTGTCTCTTCCTTGCTTCTCTCACTTTGTTTTTTCCACTGAGTCATGTAATGGAATATGAAACACAGGCTAAGATTGACCTGATACTCCAAGTTGCTATTCTGTAATACAAATCTCCTTAAGAACTAGGTGCTATTTCAAATAATTGTCTTGTAAAATATCTTAGGGCAGAAAGAGAAGGGGAATAGAAAAAGGGGGGGTGATATGGACAAAAGCTGTTTCAGTATTAAGACTGAACAAAAAAATGGGAAGTGGTTTAAAATCTGGATGGAAATTTTCAATAGAAAGTATTTAGTGCCCTACCAGATGAGAATGTCTAATTGAGAAGATCTCTTATTGAAGAGTTTATTCAAGAAATGTGCTAGGTATTAAAATTCCAGATTTGTTATGAGTGTGGCTTTCATGAAAAACTTAGATTCTAATATTCATGGAGTATATGATAAGTATATTAGTGAATTAAGACACATTGCTGTGTGAGATTCATGGGGGAAGCTTATTACTAATTGGGGTAGAGGAGGACAGATGATAGAGAAGGTGACATTTTAGTTGTTCTGAAAATGATAGATAGGAATTCAGCTAATGAAGAGAAGGGAGGAAGTGTATTCCAGCAGAGGTATGGAGGCTCAGTTCATTATGTGTTTTGGGGTATAGAGAGGTTAGGTTAGAAAATTTTCACTAATTTGGATCATTGTTTATCCTATTCATAATGTATTGGTTATGATTTTACGTGGCTGCTGGCTTCATTTTAATTCCATATTTTGTTTGGCATATGAATCTTTATTGTCTTAAAGTTTGATCCTTTGTGGGAATTTGACCTTGCAGTGGAGTTGAATATTACTACACTGTGTAAACTGGTAATTTATTTGTTTAAGCCACGCCTACCACAGGAAGGAAGCAGGGGTAGTTAACAAGGTTCTTGTTAGTTCTAGTGAAACTGTATTCTTTGTTTGATATAACAATTCAATCCTAACCTTAATTGCTGTTCTCTTGCCTTGTGAATAATTTCTTAAAACTAGTACTTACGGGAAAAAACATTTTAAACATAAAATATTCTTTGCCTAACAAACACCGTATTTTCAAGCCTTAACAAATGAAAATTTGTTTGTGTTTGGTCAAAGGAGGTTACAAGTACCAAGAATATTAACTCAATTAGTCATAGCTTGAAATTTATGAGTCCCAAGACGATGTGTTCAAACTTCATATAGGTCAATAAATTTAACTTTCCTCTGGTCTGTGGTTGCAAATACCTTCAAACATAGCAATCTGTCTCACAAATGTGTGCTGTTTTCACAAGAGGATTGACCAGGTTTGAGAGACTGCTTGGGTCTGTGACTGTTAACAAAGAATAAAAAATAGAAGGAAAGATCATTTCAACAAAACAAATTTTGGAAAAAATCTGACTACATTTGCAGTATACTACACTCATTATCTCCCACGTATAAGAGAAAACAAGAAGATATATCTTCTCATATCTCTTCTTTGGGACTAAGCTTGGTCATTATAATTTAATAGCATTCTGTTTTGTTTAGTTCTTGTTCTTTACACTTACATTAATGTAGTTACACTGTTTTATACTGTATTCCTGGTTCCCTTCCTTGACTTTGCAACATGTAAGTCTTCTGAATCCTCTCTGTATTTATCATGCATTATTTCTTACATCAAAGTAATATTTCATTACATTTATATACTATGATTTGTTGTCTTTACTCATTTGATGGGAGCCTACTTCTCCAGTCTTTACAGTGACATCATATTTAAAAATGAAGGACCTAGGGGCAGCTAGTGGCACAGTGGATAGAGTATCAACCCTGGAGTCGGGAGGACCTGAGTTCAAATTCTGTTTCAGACTGGACACTTGACCAGCTGCGTGACCCTGGGCAAGTCACTTAACCCCAATTGCCTTGCCAAAAAAACCAAAACGAAACAAAAATGAAGGACCTAAAAGACAACTGCAAATGGTTCATAAGTATCACGCTGACAACTGGAGGAGGTCATAGAAAGCCATTGTTCTGAGGTTGAGGAGGGCATAACAGGGGTGGGAAACCTATGACCTTGAGGCCACATGTGGCATTCTAGGCCCTTGGGTACAGCCTTTTGACTGAGTCCAAGTTTTACGGAACAAATCCTTTTGTTAAGGGGATTTGTTCTGTGAAGTTTGATTTTAGTCAAAGGGCTGCACTTGAGGACCTAGAGGGCCACATGTGGCCTCGAGGATGCAAATTCTCCACCCCTAAGCTCTGCCCCATCCCCTGTCCCAAATCATTACCTGGTGTCTGGTAATGGATCTCTCCAAACTTAGGTTAGTTTTTGGACAATAGACACACAACTTGTCGCTAGTCGCTTTAGTAAAAAACCTTTGCAGCTTTTCAGAGCTGCATTTCATTAGTATAACCTTTGAGATCCTTCTAGCTCACCTTCTTACCGTCATAAAAAGATTGTAGGGATTTTTAATGGAGGCATAAATATTGTTGACTTATTTTTGTTATCAAGTCAAATCTAGTCAATAAGCATTTATT
Organism: Vombatus ursinus; assembly: GCF_900497805.2. Lineage (NCBI taxonomy): Eukaryota > Metazoa > Chordata > Mammalia > Diprotodontia > Vombatidae > Vombatus > Vombatus ursinus. The sequence goes on along the minus strand of NW_020949351.1, from coordinate 28,485,685 downwards.
AAGTGCTTGCTGTATGCCTGAACAAATACAAACAAAGACAATCCTTCCCTCAAGGAGGTTACGTTCTTTTTTTTTTTTTTTGCCCAGAGAATTTTATTTATTTATTTTTTTTAACAAGTGTTTTTAAAACTTTGGGTTACAAATTTTCTCCCTTCTCCCTCCCCACTCACCCTCATTGAAAAGGCAAGCATCTCGATATAGGTTATAGATGTGTAGTCATGCAAAACACTTCCATAGTAGTCCTGTTGTGAAAAACTAAGTATATTTCCCTTCATCCTATCCTACCCCCCATTTATTCTATTCTCTCTTTTGACCCTGTCCCTCCTCAAAAGTGTTTGCTTTTGATTTTCCCCTCCCCCAATCTGCCCTCCCCTCTATCAATCCCCTGCTCTCTTGTCCCCTTCCCCCCTTATTTTCCTGTAGAGTAAGATAGATTTCCATACCCCATCGTGTATGTTATTCCCTCCTTAAGACAAATCCTCTGAGAGTAAGATTCACTCATTCCCTCTCACCTTCTCCCATTTCCCCTCCACTGTAAAAGCCTTTTCTGTCTGTTTCATGTGAGATATTTTAAAGGAGGTTACATTCTAACAGAAGTAGACAACACATAAAAGGGTGCCCCAAAGGATGTGTAGGGGGTACTCACATAGAGGCATGGTGGCAAAGTCTAGTGAGCAACGAATAGCTGGTCTGGACATTTCTGTAAAAGGAAGGTTCTTATGGTACTAATGGGAGAAGGGGACTCTAGGAGAGGAGTAAGAAGACTTTAATACTTAGATTCCCGATTGAGAACTGGAAGGGACCTCAGCCATCAAGTCCAACCCCCACATTTTACATATTAGGAAACTGAGGCACAGAGGTTAAATGATTTGCCCTAGATCTCTTAGCTAGTAAGTGTCGAAGGTAGGATTTGAGTCCCAGATCTTTTTGGCTCCACATCCTGCACTCTATCCATTATTCCCTGCTGCTGGATTCAGTTAGTACTTTGCATTCACAGTGATTTCAATGATAAAAAAACCCAATCTCATTAACAAACACATTTTCCAAGTGATGCTATCTATAGTACTGTAATCACAGAAAAATTAAATCTGCAGGTGATTTGAAGCACTTCCATTTTATAGATGTGGCAGTTGAAGCCAATAGAGGTGAAGTGACTTGCCCAATGTTGCAGATCTGGGTGTCAGAGTTTGAATTAGAACCCTGTACTCTTCTCAGTCTAGATCTTTTTCTGTTGTAATATGCAGTAGTAAAATTGCATTTGGCATAAAGGCCCTGTGCAATCAGGGGATTACCTAGAGCATCAGCTTTTCATCGGTTAGTCATAATCTTATGTGCATTATCTCCTCCAGACTTTGAACTCCTTATGGGAACTTTCTTTTTGTCTTTCTGTTTCCTGCTTAGTTAAGTGCTTGGCACATAGGAAACCCTTAATAAAAGACTGACTGAGTTCTTTAATGCTTCATTTTGAGATTTAGGTTATGTACATTTATGCTAGTGTAATGGTTATATTTTCCATGTTACAAAATTTAAAGATCTTACATGACAGCCCCTTTAAGAAGACACATTATTAACACATTTCCTCCGATTTAGTTAGGTAATTGGCTAGTGGACCACTATTGCTGCACTGTGCATCTATCTATGTAATCCTGTTTTCCAGGCAATAAACATTCCCATCAATTTCTCTAGGAATTTTTAAAACTCTGCGTCTTAAGAGAGTCATTTCATTAGAATGCCTGTTTGTAAGACTGCACGTATGGGGACAACCACCCACACACTTCAAGGGGTATTAACCGAGTAGTGGCACAGAAAATGGAGAGATGTGTTTAAATCAGTTGGGTCACTGAACTTTGCTCCAAAGGGCTATGAACTTGGTACATTGAAAGGAGCACTGACTCATAGAGTCAGGGGATATCAATTTAAATCCGCCTCTGGACTTTCTTGCCTGTGTGACCACAACAAAGTCATTTAACCTTTGTGGAATTCAGTTTCCTCTTCCCTGAAATGAGGGTTTGGACTAAATATATGGCCTCTAAGGCCACTTCCATCTTAGAACTTTATTCTTTGTTGTTATTTACATAATTTTTTTTTGTTTTCAAATAATTTATTTTCTAATTACATGTAAAATATTTTTAAATATTCTTTTTCAAAAAATTTTATTTCGAATTTCTCTCCTTCCCTCCCCTCCGCCTTCAATGAGAAGGCAAGCAGTTTGATGTAGGTTATACATGTGCAGTCATGCAAAACGTTTCTATATTAGTCATAAAAACACAGACCAAACAAAAAACAAAAACTCAAGAAAAAGAAAGTCTAAAAAAAGTATTTCTTTGATCTATATCCATATTCCATCAGTTCTGGGGGTGGATGGCATTTTTCATCATGAGTGCTTCAGTATCTTGGATTGTTGTATTGCTGAGAATAGCTGAGAACTTCACAGTTGATCTTTTTTACAGTATTGCTTTTACATTGTACAATGTTCACCTGGTTTTACTGACTTCACTTTGCATCACTTCATGTAAGTCTTTCTAGGTATTTCTGAAATCCACCTGCTCATTATTTTTAGCACAATAGTATTCCAACACAAGTGTATACCAGAACTTGTTCAGCCCTTCCCCAGTTGATGGACAGCTCTTCAATTTTCAATTCTTGAGCTGCTATAAAGACACTCTCAACCTAGCCTTTTGTGGGGGTGGGAAGTCCACAGGTGCATTGCACATGTGTTAGGGCATTTTCAAAGTATAATTCAGTTTTGCTAGTTTTTTTTCCCCCTCTCACATAAAAAAAAGCAGTACCTTACATAATACATATTTATTTTTCTCATCTATCCTTTTTTTTTTTGCTGATATTTTTGCTCATTGACAAATAAAATAGTTTCCACATGGGACAATGTACGTATTTTGTTAAAAGTTTTGAAAATTTATTTTTCAAATTTTCAAAACTGAACAAGTTGTGGTATATGAATGTAATGGAATACTATTGTGCTATAAGAAATGATGAGTAGGCAGACTTCAGAAAAACCTGGAAAGACTTGTATGGACTGAAGCTGAGTGAAGTGAGCAGAACCAGGAGAACCTTGTACACAGTAACAGCCTCGTTATGCAATGACTAATGTTGATAGACTTAGCCATTCTCAGCAATCTAAGACATCTACAAAGGTCTCGTGATGAAAAATGCTATCCACATTCAAAGAAAGAACCATGGAGTTTGAATGCAGATCGAAGCATAGTATTCGCTATTTTTTTTCTTTTGTTGTGTTTTGTTTCCTCTTTCTGGTGGTTCCTCTTATTATTTCTAATTCTTACTTATAACATCACTAACGTGAAAATATGTTTAATAGGAATGTATATGTATAGCCTGTATCAGATTTTGTGTTATCTTGGGGAGAGAGGGGGAGAAACATTTAAAACTCAAAAACTTATAAAAGTGATTGTTCAAAAAAAACACCCCAAAATGTTGATAAATCAAAATAAGTTAATAAATTTTTTTTATGAATTGTTGTGATTAGCTAAAAAAAAAGCTGTTATAAATATTTTTGAACATAGAGGTCCTTTTACTTTTTGTTTTAATCTTTTTGGCTATAGACCTAGTAGTGGTATTGCTGGGTCAAAGGGTATGCACAGTTTTATAGCCCTTTGGGCATAGTTCCAAATTGCTCTCCAGAATGGTTGAATCTGTTCAGAACTCCATAAACAGTGCGTTAGTATTCCAATTTTCCCACATCTCCTCCAACAGTTATCATTTTATTTTTCTGTCATAATAACCAATCTGGTAGGTGTGAGGAAGTATCTCAGAGTTGTTTTAATGTGCATTCCTCTAATCAATATTGAGAGCATTTTTAAAAATGACTAGATAGCTTTGATTTCTTCATTTGAAGATTACCTGTTCATATCCTTTGACCATTTATCTACTGGAGAATGTCATGTAACTCAGTTCTCTATATATTTTAGAAATGAGGCCTTTATCAGAGACACTTGCTATAAAATTTCCCTCTCCCCCCCACACCCAAGTTTCCTGCTTTCCTTCTAATCATGGCTGCATTGGTTTTGTTTGTGCAAAAGCTTTTTAATTTAATTTTGGATAATTTTGATTACATTAAATTAAAAGACTTTTGCAATCAAAATTATCCATTTTATATTCTGTAATGAATGCTCTTGTTTGGTTATAAATTCTTCCCTTATTCACAGATCTGACAGGCAAACTATTCCATGCTCCCCTAATTTGCTTATAGTATCATCCTTTATGTCTAAATCATGCACTCATTTTGACCTTATCTTGGCATTCAGTGTGATATGTGGGTCTATACCTAGTTTCTGCCAAACTGCTTTGCAGTTTCCCCAGCAGTTTTTGTCATAGTGAGTTCTTGTTCCAAAAGCTTGGCTCTTTGGGTTTATCATCTATTAGGTTACTATGGTCATTAACTATAATGTATTCTTTACCTAAATCTATTCCAAATTGTTTTGATGATTACTGCTTTGCAATATGGTTTGAGATCTAGTCCAGCTAGGCCACCTTCCTTTGCATTTTTTCCAATGATTCCCTTGATATTCTTGACTTTTTGTTTTTCTAGTTGAATTTTGTTATTTTTTCTATCTCTCTAAAATAATTTTTTGGTAGTTTGATTGGTATAGCACTGATTAAGTAAATTAATTTAGGTAGAATTGTCATTGGCCCACACAGAATATTTTAACATTTATTTTCAGTTAACAAGTATTTATTTTCTCTCCTTCCCACTACCACACCCTCCTTTTAGAAAAAAAAAAGAAAAACAAATTTCTACTCTGAGTCTAAAAACGTGCATTATGACTTTATTCTTCTTGCTTTTATAATAGTGAACATTTGGAAACTTTGAAACTTAATTTTTTTGAGAGTTTACAAATATAACTTTTGATCTCTGAACCAACCTTAAAGAGGATTTCCAATTATAACTAATATCAGTGATCCAATATAGTTACTGGGCTCATTAAAAGGTTAATTTTTAAGTTAGCCTAAGTATCATAAATTTTAAAAATGTTTCCCCTTTCTGGGTTCCTATGTTTTGTAGTCATTGTAAACATGTTTGCTGCTAAGTACTAACAAAGCTAATTATTTCATATTTTCTTTTTTAAAGCATGTGTATCTTATGTGTCAGATTGATTTAAGGTTATAGTAACAGAAACAGCAGACATTGTACAAATGGAGACTAGTGCACATGGCTTTTCATGCTGTTTTATGTTCAGTGAATCCCATTCTTTGTCTAACTTCACCTACATAAGGTTGGAAATGTAGCTACTGTTAGAATGGTGAGACTTTTCATGCTGTTTCAAGAGACTGGATGTTTAAAAAAACAAAACAAAAGTATACATTATGTCCCAAAATTCCATCGTTGACAGTTTGTGTTACTGTCTATTGTGGTGTTGGTACCATTTGTACCAACGTTTTTCTATTTATTGCTACCAAGATTACCTCTCTCATTTAGATAACTAATGTCCTTAGCCTGCCAAATTCTAAAATGCCTTTTGTCCTCTAACAATCTCTTGAAAGTCTATGTAGCCTTTTTCAATCAATCTATGTAAAAGATAATCTTTTCAATCCTAATGGACTATATCCAGACATCAAGCTGCAGTTTCCAGTAACAACAGACCATTTGGGTATTTGTATTCAAGGATAGAAATACCCTTTCATATACTAGTTTCCTGAACCCTTTTTGCTGATTAGCTAGACTACTTACAACTGTCTTTCTTCTCTAGAAGAAATTTATCTCCTTACTGTGTTTTCACTGGCTGCCCCCACCCCTGGAATTCTCTTCCTTTTCTTCTCTACTGAGGCTTGTTTTCCTTGGTTTTCTTCACATCCCAGATAAAATAATACCTTCTATGAGAAGCCTTTCCTGATCGCCCTTATTCTAGTTCTTTCCCTCTGAGACATTTCCAGATTTATCCTGTAGGTATGTTGTAAGCACTTGTTTTTTTATGCTGTCTCCTCCTTGAGGGAAGGGACTATTTCTGTCTTCCTTTGTATCCTGTGTGCCTAGCACAGGCCTGGCACATAGTTAGTGCTTAATAAATGGTTGTTGGCTTCACAGTGCCCATCATTTAGCTAAATTCACCATTTTAGTTTTATTGAGCAGCTTTGGAAAATATTTTTGTTCGGGAAGAGGGTTAAAACTAATGATTTAGATGATGTTTGTTATTGTCAGGATTTAATATAATGAAATTTTGTTTGTGACCATGGTAATCAAGACTAAAGTACACATTTTTTTAGCTACTTTGGAGCATAGAGAGTAGTTTTTTTCCCTCTATGTATCTTTGCTATCAGATCCTTACTAGAGATGTGATACCAAGATTTTTTTTAAATTCTGTTTTCCTTTCTTATCCTAGTTGTATTAGTTTTGTTCATGAAAAAGCTTTTTCATTTCATGTAATCAAAATGCTCTATTTTATCTTTTATAGTCACATCTATCCCTTTGTTTAAGAATTCACTTCCTATCCCTTAATCTCAAATACTTGTCAGAGGTATTTCAGCTGAAAAACATTAAGTCTTAGTGTATGTGTCTCACTGTCCCAGTTTAATGTTTTGGCCTGTTTTTATATCATTTTTATGTATCTAAATCACTATGCTTGCCTTGGGCTTACAAGATCATAGGGAACCAGGTTGCTGCTATCTGTCCTGATTTTCACAATCACTTAAAAAAAAATAATTCCGAATGATGCTTCTTGACAACAGACATGAAATGACCTTACTCTAGGAAGCAAAAAATAAAGAAAAGTTTTGTTTGTTTTGTGATGGGAGCCAGAAGCAGGCCTGGTACTAGACTCAAAGGTGAAAGTCTGTCTTTAGTGCTCCTTATGTTTTCTTTTCTCGCCCATTATCAGTTAAATACCCTCTTGTTTTCCTATCTTGTTATTATCAAAACCTGCTATCCATAATAAGTGTAAATGCCTCTTAAAGCACCAACCTTTAGGTATATTTACAATTTTAACAGTCAAACCTTAAATCTAGCAGATTAAACTTTTACTAGCAAAATTTTGGGACCACTGGGTGGATAGAGCACCAGTCCTGGAGTCAGGAGAACCTGAGTTCAAATCCTTCCTCAGACATTTGACATCCCAGATAAATTATTAGCTGTGTGACCCTGAGCAAGTCACTTAACCCCATTGCCTACCCTCCCCCCACAAAATATTAAAATTCTACCCGTCTGCCAATGGGCACTCTTGAAAACACAACCACAAAAAGTAACAGATGCCAAGGCAAACATACTAATGAAAGTGCTCTTTTTTCTTTTTTGGAACTTTTGGAAAATTGAGCAAAATTAGTCAGATTTAGGTGCTTAAAGCTATAGATCTGAGTCCAGTTTGTGGATGTAGGGCAGTTCGTTATTTATGTGGTTTTTCTAGATCAGGTAAGGAGAAGGGGTCAAGAAAAAGCACATTAAGAGAGAGTGATAAATTATAAATGTTTTGAAAACCTATCTAGACTAAGACTCATAGGTTTTAAATGAATATTATACTTGATTTTGTTTAATTATGAACTCTAATAACATTCCAATGGGCTTGTCTTATTAGTTCAATGTCTTTGTACCCATTCAATTTTTGGACACTGATCACAAATAAAGTATGTAATAGGTTTCATAGATAACAACAGGTGTAGATGTCCTAGAAACAACCTTAGTGATTACCTAGTGTCAGTATCAAATAAGAACAAGTCCATTAAACTGGACACAAGAATCCCTACAGGCTGAATATTAGTTTAGAAAACCACATATTTACATTATCTATATCTTATTATACTTTTATTTTGTTAAATTTTTCCCAGTTATGCTTTAATGTGGCTCTAGCCCATGTGAGTGTTGTGGACTGCCTGAGGCCTGCTGTGCCCATGCTTAGTATCTCTGATCTAGATACCCCCCCCATTACTTTACAGATGAAAAAACTGAGGCTGAGAGGGTTAATTAACTTCTGGATCACAGAGCTGGAAAGTAGCAAAGCTAAGTCCCAAACCCAAATACCATGAGTCCAAACACATTTCTCTTCCCACTTCATTCATCATGCTATTTCTTCTATGTTAAAATTTCCTAGCCTGAAACCAATTTCTCAAGGAACTGTATGTACAGCACAGAAGTAGCAAGCTCTTAGAGTTGTTTTCTCTGTTTGATATGATATACAACTTTGGAAAGTTTGTAAACTTAAAACAGAAATTCCATGAGAAAACTTACCCAGTTTGCTTTATGGTATGTTTAAAAAAAAATTCAGATAAAAAACTTCTTTGTCAATTGGATTTAATTCCATTGATTCAAGTTAAAATAATTCCCTAGGGTAGAAATATCAGGAAATATGTGGAAGCGTGCATTCACACACACACACACACACACACACACACACACACACACACACCTGTAGGAAGTACATAATAAGCAAAACAGGCAACCTTTTCTTACTTGTGTGTTAGCAGGTTTATTAAAAAAAGCTTTTCTCAGTAGACTTTTGTTTCCTATTCAGTCTATATATATACACCCAGAACAGGTTGTAATTTTAAGCATATTTGTCTTTTCAGTTATTGAAGATCAATATTTATTGAGCACCAGACGTGTGCCAAGTAATTGTCAATTTCAGATGTAGCCTTTCTTCTGGGAACTATTTTAGTATTACCCTCGGAGACAACTGCTATGCTTAAAATTTTTTAAAAATTACCCCTGTAATATTAGCTTGTCTTACAGTATTGTACCACATACTCTGCTTTAGTACTTCCAAAGCATCCTTTAAAAATTTAAGGACGTATATACTTTTTCTGGAGGTTAAAATATCTGAGTGTACATTTCATGTGTCCTTATTAGAATTACTGTTTTGATTGAGTTTGTTAAACATTTCTTAAGCCGATTTCATCCTCATTTAATACATTTTTTGGAAAGTGTTTGACTCCGTTGTTAACTGTTTTGCCAGATGTGTTGCTGATCACATCAGAGAAAGAAAATAGAAAAATGTGTTACCTTAACTGAAGTAGATTTGCAGTATTGATTTGCTTTTGTAATAGTCATTTAATACCTACCATTTGCATTTTAAAGTAGCGAAATAGTTTTGTAGGAACAGGAAAGTAAAAGTATATGACTGGCAAATATGTGAGTCTGGATTTTCAAAAACTTTCTTGTAAATGATTATTTGCTTCTGCAAATAAAGTTATTCAAGTCATAAACATCTTGTTTTAGAAAATTTTTCTCTTAATTCTTTGTCATTTGGAACACAATGTTTTTGATGGTACCTTAGTTAGATGTTATGCATTTCTGAGTCAGTATGCACAGGTTTTTGTTTGTTTTGTTTTTAAATCAAGTACTGTATTACACACTCAGAGAAAGCTGAGAAGGACTTTGATTTTGATTACCAGTTCTATGTTATCAGAATTTGGGTTCAATGAAGTAATCAGATGTTTGGGATTTTCAGATTTATAACCAACCACTTTCCCTTGATCTCCCTTAATTTAATAAGCACTGAAAATATAGCAATTTCTCCTGCCATCCCAATCCTTTTTCTGTAATGTACTGCCATATAACATGCCAGTTATCCAGTTCCTACAACTGGAAGTGATCCCTCCCAATTCTGAACCCTCAAATAGATAGACCAGGCATATATTAAGTGGCTTAGTTTGTGCCAGGCAGTATGCTAAGCACTAGAGATCCAAATTACTAACAAGCAAGTCAATCCCTTTGCTCCAAAAGCTGACGTTTTAATGATACAAAAATGTGCAGGAAAGATGGGGGTGGGCACGGGGAGGCTGGTGTGGGAGATGGGGAGGAGACATTCTTGAAGACTTGGGCCTCATCCGTATTTGGCAGAAGCTCCAAGGTTCTATTGGGTGGGGATGAGGCTGAAGTCTGGAGAGCAGATGTTTGTTGTGAAATGTGTAGCACTTTATCTCTTCTATTTGCATATATTCTAAGGAGCTAACTTGGTATAGTAGGGGAAAAAAAAAACCCCTAGATTTGCGAAAGGACCTGAGAAGATTAAAACCCAACTCTATTACTTAACTAGTCATGTGACCCTGGGCATATCACTTCACTATTCTGGGCCTCAGTTTCCTCGTTTCTAAAGTGAGGAGAGTGGACCAGTTGACTTCTTAGGTCATTTCGAAGTATAATTCCTTTGATACAACATATGATTGTGTGTGTGTGTGTGTGTGTGTGTGTGTGTGTGTGTGTTTTAAAGTACTGTCATGTCTCTCTTCTATTATATTGTGAGTTCCTTGAAGACTTGGACCATGTCATTTATCTTTTTCCTTCCTCAGTGCTTCACACAGTGCCTTACAAATATGTTTGTTAGGTGAATGAATGAGCGAATGCATACAGTAATATTTTTGAGTTTTCTTAATCTTTCATTACCTATTTCTTCTATAAGGCAACTGTTGATCATCCACCATATGATTTTTAAAAGTTTTAAAAGCCTCAGTTTTGTAAAATATCCTGGGATGGGATGTTTGGCTGTGTGAGGGGAAGCAGGTACCAAGTCTGACAAAAGCAGGTGGCTAAGATGCTAGAGTATGCTTCTGCAATAGATAGATGGGTGCATAAATTCCACTCATTACTCATTATAACTTTTGATTGAGTCTTTTGATATCATCTAGTCCTGCCTTTTACCTCAGTGGTATCCAACTCAAATAAAAATGGATCCCTAGAGATTGCATATTGGCTTAGCAAACTGCACATTAACATCATCAATGTTGTATTTTTATTTATTAAACATTCCTCAATTACATTTTAATTTGATTTGGCCCCACTGGGGAGTTTTGTGGGCTAAGAACCCAACACCTCTGCTCTACCTAATACAAGGATTTTCTTTAAGAATCCTGCCTAATTGTTATCTAGCTTCTGATCACTTCTGATCACAAAGGGCTTACTGCTCTAGGAGGCAGCTACTGTGATGGTTCTCAATGCCAAAATCTGCTTCCTTGTCAGTGTCTCTCAGTCGTTCTACCCATTATTGCAACAAAGAATAATCTCCCCTTTTCTGGATGATAGTTCTTTCAATAATTGAACACTAAATATCCTTGTTTTCTCTAGTTCCTCTTATGCCATGACCTGGTTTCCCCCTCTATTCTGGTCACCCATTAATTAATTAATTACTTAATTAATAATGGCTTTTACATAACACTTTAAGGTTTGCAAATATTACTTCATCCTCAAAACAACCCTGGGAGGTAGATGCTATTATAACCTCTATTTTATACATGAGAATCATCAATAGATAGAAGGTAAATTAGGAACACGCAACTATTGAGTGTCAGAGGCCCGATTGGAACTGAGGTCTTCCTGACTTCAAGCCCTGTGCTCTATCTGCTGTGTCACCAGCTGCCCAGAGAAGTTGCATGACTTCCTAAAATGTCACTTTGATTAAGTCATTCCTTTAGTTTACAATCTATCCATAGCTTCTTTCCTCTAAAATCTTTCCGGGACTGGTGGTGTTGAGTTGTGTCTTGACTTTTCGTGATCCCTTTTGGGGTTTTCTTGGCAAAGATACTGGAGTGGTTTACCATTTCCTTCTCTAGCTCATTTTACAGATGAAAAGCTGAGGCAAACAGGGTTCAGTGACTTGCCCAGGGTCGCACACCAAATAAATGTCTGGGGCTGGATTTGAATTCAGGTCTTCCTGACTCCAGGCCTGGCATTCTATCCACTGCACCACCTAACTGCCACTCCAGGACTACAGACCTATGTAATGTCACCAGTTTGTGATAGACCTATACTATCGGGGCATAGCAAACAGTAAACGATAACAATCACAACAGTAAATATATAGGTATGTGTATACACACAGACACACACACACAGAGTAGATAATGTTATTGTCATTAGAAGATATACTCCAACCTTTGGATATGGCAGCAATTTTCCATACTCCAGACAACTGTAAGGGTGAAGCTTTATAATTAAGCTGCAAATAAACAAAATCAAAATATGCAAGTACAATATAGGCAAGACTTGCCTTGACAAGAGACATAGGAAAAAGAACTAGAGATTGTAGTTGATCACAAACTGAAAATGAACCAGGAAGTTACACAACTTCCATGGCTCAAAAGACATTTGCTAGCTTCTCAATTCCTGCCAAGTAAAGTCTAAACAACTTAGAATGGCCTTCAAGGCCTTCCCTACTTTTCTAGCAGCCTTATCTTCCCAGGTGATATAGTATTGAGCAGTATGGACCATTCTTCATCCTGAACATGTACTGTACTTTCCTGCCTCCTGGCTGTTCTGACTAACCATAAAGTACCCTCTACCCTACTATCTCTACATATCAAAATTACTACACACTCTTCAGGACCTAGCTCCAGGGTACCTACCTCCTCCATGACCACAAAATTTAGTATTGGAAAGGATCTTTAGAGGTCACCCGGTCCAACCCTCAAAGTTTACAAATGAAGAACAATGCCAGATAGACTGACATATTTAATGTCACACAGGTAGTGAGAGGCAAAGTTAAAATTTAAACCTACAACTAATACTTTTCCTCCTATGACATCATGCTGGCTTTTACGCCAGAAGTGTCAAACACTTGGCCAATAACACACCTGAGTAATGCCCAAATCAGATTAAAATGTAATTAGGAAATATTTAACAAAATATAAAAATACATTAGGAATAGATTATGTTAATATGTGATTTTCTAAGTCAACATGGAGAGGTTTAGTGACCCCTATTTCTATTCCAGTTTGACAGCACTGTTCTACACAATAGCTGGCATTTCCTTTCTCTCCACTTAGTTTGGTTCGTTCATGTGACACTTTCCACATACTTATTCTTGCCATAGTTCCCCCAACTAGATCATAAATGCCCTTGTAGCAGAAAGAATACTTAGGACCAGCAGTTAGAAGTCCTCAGTTGTGTGTCTAGCTCTGCTACTGCCTAACCATGTAATCTTGAGCATCACAATTTCTCTCTGGGACTGTTTTCTTATTTGTAAAATAGAGGTAACAATACATGTCCTGCCTACCTTACAGGATTATTCTAAGGGTAGAGTTAAATATCTAAGAAAGAATTTTATGACCTGGAAAGTTATTTCATTGTTATTATTGAAACTATTTTAAAGTTAACATTATTATTTATATATTTTCTTATACCATACCATACCTAGGCCAGTATCCGGGAAGGGTATTTGCTGAATGAATGAAAGTTGAATTAAAAAAACCAATAATCACAGACATTTTTATGGTACTCATATCAAGTGAAATGGTACTCTTGTGGTAGACAGAATACACCAGGATTATGGTGCTCAGATATGGATAGTATGTTTTAAGACAGATAGAAAAGCAGTTAGGTAATTCACTGGGTAGTGCTGGGCCCAAAGTCAGGAAGACCTGAGTTCCAATGTGGCCTCTGATTCTCATTCTTTCTCTAGGTTTCTGGATTAGTCACCACATCTACTTTGCTCAAGAATCATAGGATTATAGATTTAGAATTGGAATAGTCCTTAGAGGTCTTTTGTTTTTTAAATTATATATTTTTTTCATTAAATATTTCCCAATTGCATTAACATTTTGACATACATTTTTTAAAATTTTGAGTTCTAAATTCTTCACCTCTTCCACCCATTGAGAAGGCAAGCAATATAAGTTATACATGTGAAATCACATAAAACGTATTTCCAAATTAGCCATATTATAAAAGAAAATACATACACAAAAAGCAAGAAAAACAAAGAAAGTGAAAAAATATGCTTCCATCTGTTTATAACGGTTTATCAGTTATCTCTCTGGAGGGGGATAGCATTTTTCATTATGAGTTTTTTGTAATTTCTTGGATCGTTGCCTCGATCAGAGTAGGTAAGTCTTTCACAGTTGATCATTGTATACAGTGTTCTTGTAATTCTGGTTATTTCACTTTGCATCAGTTCATACAAGTCTTCCCAGGTTTTTCTGAAACCATCCTGCTTGTCATTTCTTATTGCACAACAGTATTCCATCACAATTATATACTCCAACTTGTTCAGCCATCCCCCAGTTGATGGGCATCCCATTCTTTGCCATTACAAAAAGTACTGTTATACATATTTTTGTATGAACAGGTCTTTTTTTTTAATCTCATTGCCAATCCCCCTTTTTTACAGAGGAGGCGCTAACCCAGAAAGGTTAAGTAATTTACCTAAGGTCACACAGCTAGTAAGTAGCAGAGCTGGTGTTTGAAACCAGGTCTTCTGATTCCAAAACCAGTGCTCTTTCAACTTTACCATGCCATAGCATACAGGATTCTGTTAATAGTCATGTAGGGGATATAATGTTACCCCACTAATGTTTTTCTCAGTAATTTCATTAATATCCTATAACAACATCCCACCGTGGGGTCATGAAACTCCAGTGTAACACTGTCTAAGCCACAAATTGGATGGTCTTATTAACTGTTCCCCTGGAATCTAGCTTCTTTCGCTCAGCATTGTGTTTCTACAGAACCTGTTTAAAATATCATGCAAGGTTTTCCTGTGGGTATGCGTACTTCTTAGTTGTGAGTTATAAGTAGTCAAGTTTGAATTTGTGCCAGGTGAAATTTGGAAAGTACAGAGTTTGGCTCTGTTTAAAGGAGGCAGAGGTTAGGGAGGTTATTGTTGCATTTACTTGATGCTCACCTTATCATGCAATTCTGTAGAAAATATTAGCTTGTTTTAGAACAAGCTTCTGGCATGAAAAGCTGTATTGTGTTCTCCTGATGCTCACCTATCTGAACCCAGATGGTAGCTCTCAACTCTCACTACCCTCAGGCAGCCTTGCCCTCACCTTGCAGGAGTGTAGTGTTTGGTGCTGCTTGATTTTGAATTAATTAGGCTTTCAGCTTCTAGACCCGTGTGGGGTTTCATGAATTAATTACTAATTAATTAATACTTATGTTTACCAAGCAGGCATCAGTATAGCTGTTGGTCTGTTCAACTGACCTTCTACCTGGAAGCTATTTGCACAGGCTTCACTCCTCTTCAGGGATCTTTTTACATTTGGTTCTTCCCTACTGACTTTCACCTTCACATGTGGGTTTAGAGTCTCACTTAATGAAAGTGAACTTAAGTGATGCTTTCTGAAATTTAGAAGGAACAAATGTGTCACTTTCATAGCTCCCCAACAGGGCCTTAGCATCAGACTTAACTGGTATCTTGGCATGTCACTTGGCAAGTTTTAACAAGTCCTTGCCACTTTTGTTACTAAAAGTTGATACCTTTAAAAGTCTGTGAAGTTGAAACATTTTTTTTTTCTTCTTTTCCTCCTCTTCCTTCTCTTTCTATTCTTCTTCTTCCTCCTCTTCCTCTTTCCACTTTGGCCCTCCCATGACTTTTCCCTTCTTCTTTGGCTCTGGTGCCTTACTCATAAAGCACCATGGACCGTCATACTGAGGTTGACAAGGGTGTAGGCCAAGGGAAGGGAACATGCTGCCTTGAGGACACATGTGGCCTTCTAGTTCGGTGGGTGCGGCCTTTTGACTAAGTCCAAGTTTTACCACACAAATCCTTTTATTGAGGGGATTTGTTCTGTGAAGTTTGGATTCAGTCAAAGAGCCGTACTTGAGGACCTAGTGTCTGGACTAGGAGATCTCTTGTGACCCCTTTCAGTTCTAATTCTATGATCACATGCCTTCTTTTGTATCATGTACCTCTGCCCTACAATAGTGATTGGCATTTGTTCTGTGAAGCTTGGATTTAGTCAAAAGGCTGCATTTGAAGACCCAGAGGCCACATTTAGCCTTGTGGCCACTCCTGGTATAGGTTATCCCAATACATATATAGAGAATATTGTTATGTTGCCAGTTCATCTTTGAGGTTTGGGAAGACACTGGTTTAAAGCATCAAATGGCTACTTTCAGTAGCATTATTTTTATTTCTAAACATTTTAACATAAGTGCTGTGACTTAGGAAGTCTGAAACAGGTAGTCCAAAATACTTTTTTTTTTTTAAAGTTGGAAGTGACTTTGTAACTAGTTAGTGTTGGGATATATGAAACCACAGCTATTGTAATTTCATTCATTAAGGATGACCTGATGCAGTTTCAGGAGCACATTTGTCTTGATTGAGTGTCCCTCATAGCTCCCACTGTATTTGATTTTAGTTTAGTCATCATTAGAATTAGAGTTCATACCTTCACGGGATTTTATTCCAGGATAGAGGGACCTTGTTCAGCTGGGACCCATATTGTGTGTGTTGCTGTAGAAATTCAGGTGATTTCTTGTGTTTCTGGAGTTATTCCAACAATTCATTCAGGACTACCAGGAGAATGAATTTCTTGCATTTTTCTACTCCTTTCTAGAAAACTGAAAGTTGATTATTAATGCCCTCACCAAATCCAAATAATAGTCCAAGTTGTATTTGATTCATTGAATTACATGTCTTGCTACATGATTATTCGGTCCACTTTTATAGAAGAGAAAAAAGTTTGTTTTTTGTTCTTTTCACTTTCACTATGTCTAACTCTTCCTAAAGGAATATTGCAATTGGTGATATTTTCCCCGACAGGAACCCAACAGATGGATTTCATTTCTGATTTCAGGATTTTAATTAGTCTTATGTTTCAAATTCTGGCCACCTGATCTAGATGGCCCAACAGATTAGCAGAGCGGGGAGAAGTGAGGAGGGGAAGACTGGATGTTTGGTGGTAGTGTTATGGGATGAAGGCGGTAAGAGGGGTAGGAAATGCTGCCTCCTTCTTCATTCTGTTTCTCGGCTAGGTACTAGGAGAAAATGTTGCAAATTGGAAAAGGAAGAAATTTGGTAAGATGGTTTTGTATTTGAGTATCAAAATGATTTCAGGGCATATAGAAGACTGAGTTTTGGTTACTAGAAATTTTCTTTATTCCAAAGAATAGAGTTTCTCAAAGAGCACCTTTGTGCTTCTTTCTACAATAGTTTAGGTGTGTTTAGAATTAATCTTTGAAGGATTAAGCACTTTGATGATTCTAGGCACCACATTGTATTTTATTTTTAAAAAGTTTTATTAGTGTGTTTTATCTTTAAATCTGTAATTTTCCACCTTCCTTTGGGACAAAAAAACATTAAGCATAAAGATTTGATATAGGACTCTTGTCTGACAATGTGCAGAATGTTTGTAGTTGCCTGCCTTTCTGCCTCTAGTGGGAGGAGGTATATTATTTAATTATTACTTCTCTGAGGCCATCATTTAGCTTTTGTCATAATTAATTTTACTAATTGCTTCATTTATATTGCTGTAGTTATTGTGTATATTGTTTTCTTGGTTCTGCATCTGTCAGTTCACACACATCTTCCTAAGCTTTTCTGAAAGGTTCATATTGTTATCTCTTACTACAAAATAATATTCAACTACATTCATATGGTATTGAATTTTTTAGCCATTCCTCAATTAATGGGCATAGACATTGTTTTCAGTTCATTGATAGAGAAGAGTCCTGTTATGAACATTTGAGTATATATTGGACCTTTGAGTGAGCTCTTTGATTATCTTGGATTGTAAGGCCAATGGTAGAAATGCTTAGTCAATGGGTGTGGGAAGTTTAGTCACTTTTAATAAAAATCCAAATTTATCTTCAGAACAGTTGAACTACTTTCTAATTCCATAAGCAACGTATCTGTGTATCTATCTTGCTATAGCCCCTCCAACATTGACTGTTACCATTTTTTTATCTTTGCCAATTTGCCTAGTATGAAACGAAAACTCAAAATTGTTATAATTTGTATTTCTTTTACTAATCTTTTACAAATCACTAATAAGTGATTTGGGACATTGTTTTGAAAGCTTCATCTCCTTCAACCCTTATCTATGGAAGGAATGTTTCTTGGTGTTATAAATTCGTGTCAATTGCTTATATGTTTGAGATACACAACTTTTAACATCAATATGTGATACATTTATTTATCGTACTTTACTGTTTCTCTTCAAATTTTGTGTTCACTGATTTTATTTTTGGAAATGTCTTTTGATTTTTGTGTATTCAGAATGGTCTATTTTATCTTTTATTACTTTCCTCTATTTTTTCTTTGAGAGTTCTTCCCTGAGCCATTGCTGTGAAAGATAATTGATCTCATGTACTTTTGGTCTTATTACATTATGGCCTTTTATATTTAGGTCACTATGAGAAATAACTCATTTGGACTCAGAAGGGATGAAGTTGAAAGCCCAGTTTATTACACAGTTGCAACCTCGGGTGTCCTATGGAATAGGACAGGTTGTACCAAAGCAAGAGTTCATTGTTGATCTCAATCCTGGCCGCAAAGTCCCTCCTCTGTTTCCTCATTGGCTGAGTACTCTGTGTTCAACTTTCCGTTATGCCTACAACATATATTGATATGTCTTCCCTCCTCCTATATACATGTTCAGAAAATAGTATCTTAGCCCTGCCCAGAGGTGGCAAAGTTAGTATTCATGAGCCTATTAAGCATATGCACTCTAAGGAAAGTTTAACCTTTGTCCTACTTACTGACTTCTAACAGCAAAACAAGATAAGACCAGCTGTATCCCTTTGTACTTAGTTACTTTTCTAGGGGTTGTTTCAATTTTATGGAAACAAACATTTTCATTGTATCTCTCAGTGACTTGGCATGTTGTTTTGGGAAGGACATTGATAAACCAGAGAAGGTCTGGAGGACAGTGAGGCCAACAACATGATATGATGGAAAGAGTACTAGATTTAAAGTCAGAGAACCCAGATTCATATCCTGGCTTTGCATGTTATAACTTTGTAACCCTGGGCCAGCCATTTTACCTTTGTGGTTTCCTCCTCCACAAAATTAGAAGGTGGGCCTCTAAGGTCTCTTCCAACTTTCAAATCCAGTATCTAATAAAAAAGCAACAAGGTGCCCCACTGGATAGAGTGTTGGACCTGGAGTCGGGAAGACCTAAATTCAAAGTGTTTACAGTGTGCTTGTCACTGTATGGTAAAAGACCTTGTTCTTCTCCTATGAGGATTAACTGGAAAAATCAGGAGATATTTAGCCTAGAGATGAGAAGACTCAGGGACTTATTAGACTTCTTTAAGTACTTCAAAGGCTGTTATATGGAGGAAGGAGAGGAGATAAATTTACTTTCTTTAGCTCCAGAGAGCAGCAGCAGAAGCAATGAGTGTGAACCTCAAATAAGCAAATTTAGCCTTAATGTAAGGAAAAACTCTGAAGAAGCACCTCTGGCCACTTCTGTGAGAAGTATCATCTCTTTTTCCAGGCTAATCTTATATTTACCGGCATACAAGGAAGATGATTATTATCTATTGCTGAAAATTAATTTCAAATAATATATTTGTCTAATTTCAGGAAATATAACACATTTGGGGAACTCAGGATATTTAACAAATTCAATTCAACAAGAATTTACTTAGGGTCTGTGCTATAGAGATGCTAAATAACTGAAATACCTTTCATGCTATACATAAGACATTAATGCTGTGTACACAGTGATATAGACAAAAATGTGACACTGTTTATTCCTTTGAGTTTCTTTTCTACTGGAGAGGGACTTAATACTTCATGGAAATAAGCAAATATATTTAAGTTATATACATCTCTCTCTCTCTCTCTCTCTCTCTCTTGAAATTACAGAGAACAACTGGGGAATCTGGAAAGGCTTTGTTTATTTAGGAGGTGTCATCTGAGCTGTACTCTGCAGGTCACTAGGGTTTCTAATTGCAGTTGTCTGGGTGGTAGAGGTGAGAAGGGACTGAATGTGGTTATAGCAATGTATGCTAAAGAGGACATGTAGATCACCTGGGTATAAATGTTAATAATCCCAATACAAATTGTCTCACAGAATGTCATTTTTTAATGTGTCCATCATGATATAATATGTAGGTTGTCTAGTATACTTTTTATTTTTGGATAGATAAACATGTGGCCAACAGTGGATGACTCCCAAGGCTCTCCTCTAGGTTCTCTTCTCTTTTCTCTCTCTACTATTTTGCTTGTTGACCTCATCAGCTCCCATGGACTCAATTATCACCTCTATGCAGGTAAGTCTATTTGACTGCCTATTGTGCATCCTAAACTGAATATTCCATAGACATCTTAAACTCAGCACGTCCAAAACAGAACTCATCATCTTTCCCCCAAACCCTCCTCTCTTTATAGCTTTCCTATCATAGTCCCTGTTACTGGGATGCCACCATTTTTCCAGTCACCCAGCTCACAACTTATGTGTCATCCCTGACTCCTCCCTTTCATCCTTCATATCTAATCAGGGGCAAGTCCTCTCTATTCTGCTTTTGTGACATCTCTCAGATATGCCCCCCTTTTCTCTTGTGATGCTGCCATCACCCTGGTGCACCTCCTTATTACCTCACCTATACTATTGAAGTAGACTTCAGGTTAGTCTGCTGTCAGAATTATCTCTCCATTCCAGTCCATCCACCACTTGGCTCTTAAATTGATATTCCTAAAGCACGTTTCCCCCTCCATCATTTATATGTCAGTGGTTTCCTATTACCTCCAGAATAAAATAAAATCCTTCCTTTGACTTATACAGCTGTTCATAACCTGATTCTCTACTCCTCTTCCAGTCTCCTTACATCTTATTCCCCCTCATGAAGAGATTGCAGACTTACATAGCTAGGTAATACAGGAGATAGAGTCCTGTACACTAAGTCAGGAAGCCTTTATTTGAGAGCACTGGACCCTGAGTCAGGGACCCTTTAATTCAAATCCAATCTCTGATTTTTAGCTCTAATGCCAGCTGGGCAAGTCCTTTGTTTGCCTCAGCTTCCTCAAACTGGCACAATATAATAATAGGACTAACCTCATAGGGTTGTTGTGAGGATGAAATGAGATAATATTTTTGAAGCACTTAGCACAGTGCCTGGCACATAATAGTTACTATATAAATAAGTATAGCTGCTGCTACTGCTGCTGCTATTATTATTGATATCGTCATCATCATCATCTTACTCAGCATTTCAGTGGCTATAGCTTCCTTATTATTCTCCATCAGACACTCCATCTCTTGACTTTGTACATTTCTATTGGCTTGTCCATATGTGAAATTTTCTTCATTCTCTTCTTTGCCTACTAGCTTCCTTCAAGTCCCAGCTAAAATCCTACCTTTCTAGATCTCCCGTGATGTTATCTTCATTTTGAAGATGTTATCTTCAATTTGTCCTCACATAACTTGTTTATATCTAGTTGCTTGTTTTCTCCTGAGCAGAGATGTCTTTGTGTGTGTGTATGTGTATGTGTATGTGTATGTGTGTGTGTGTGTGTGTGTGGTAAACCCCATAGTTATTACAGTGCTTGGCACGTTATAGGTTTAACAAATGCTTGTTGACTTGTCAAAATATCAGTAATAGTAATTTGTTAAGTTCCTACTATATGCTATGTACTGTGCCAGTATTATTGGTCTAAGAGCAGGAATTTTTTATCCCTGACTCTGACTTGTGTGAAACCTTTAATTAATGTGTGCTTTTATTTTTCTTTTAAAGAAATTACATTTGGGACTTTTTATTCCACCCAATATGGGATTTGTCCTGCATTCATGGGCAGCCTATACTTGGTAGAATATGGTACAGGATTTATCACTAAATATTGGCATTCCTGTGCCAGTGTTGGCAATGATCAGGGTGGTCACAGATTTCTGGGGAGCTCTAATGTTCCCTTCTGCTGGGATGAAGTCTGTTAGATTCAGCTGTAGTTATAAGACTCTTCCTTCCATATAAGCCACCAGAGGGGATATTGCAGGAATTGGGCTGTTGTTGCTGACGCTCATTCAGGCGTGTTATTTGAAGCCTCTAATGTTTTCTTTAGTGAGGTGTTATTTTAAACCACATGACAGAGCTTGGTATAGACTGGTTTTCTTAGCTGCATAACTTTCATTTGATTTTAACCTCTCATTCAAGTTCTATTCATTAAATCTTTAGTATGGAAAACACTAGATTTCAGGATATAAACAGAAGTGGCTGTTAGTTAATTTAGGCAAATATTTTAGAAGCCTAGGAGAGCAAGACTTTAAATTCATGGATTTTAGAGTGAGAAGAAATCTTGGTGATATCACAAGCTAGTAGAATTTAGCTTTATATATCTTATATTATCATTAGAAAGGGGTGTGTGTGTGTGTGTGTGTGTGTGTGTGAATGCATGAGGTGTGGAGGGTAAGACAGAGGTAGAGAAATAGAACATTGAGAAGATGTATATTTGACAGCCATTGCACATAGATAAATTTATATCAACTGATAAATCCCTTTCCTTTCTAGGGTCATTTCAGTTATTTGCCTGTTTGGTTGATGTTTAGTGACATAAATTCAATTCAACAAATAGTAAGGATCATATGTGCCCGACCTGGGTAGAACCTTCTAAAGTCATACTGGTCTGAACCAGCCACATTGGACATACCTTACCTTGAGCCCTACATAATGATGTCATTTTGGTCCTCTTCCAGGACAAAGGACAACAACCAACCAGCAGCAACAAATATTAAGCATCTTAATTAATACAAAAATGAAACAGTCCTGCTTCCACGGAAGGTAGACCATGTTAGTAGAAGAGCATGCACAGAGATGATTAGTAAATGAATAATAAAGGCATAGAAATTTCAAGAAGGAGAATATTTACTGCTAGGGGATCACCAAAGATCTCATGAAGGAGGTGGTACCTGAGATGTGCTTTAAAGGAAGATAAGGATTTGTTGAAGTGGAAATGTTGACATATGGAGGACCTACGCAAAGACAGGAGATGGGGGATGCCATGCATGGGGTATAACAAACAGCCCAGCTTGAACAAATGGAGAGTGTGTGAAAGAGGGAGAAAGATGAAATAACACTTGAAAGGTAGGTGAGGGACATATTGTGGAGGGCTTGTGATACTAAGGTGGAGATTTTGTATTTTATCCTAGAATCAATAAGGAGCTACTGAAAATTAATATAATTTGTACTTAGGTCTTTTGTTTTTCATTTGTCATTTCTAGAAATACCTTCTGTCCTTCTTCTCTCCAACTCCCTGAAATGAACTCCTCACTTGTAACAACAAAAAATTATTAAGCATTAATTCTCTGCCAGTACTTTATCCAATGCCACTAAAGATTTTTCAATAGGTGAGTGATGTCAGCTCTGTGTTTTACACTAGTGAGGAGAGAAAGGGAGAAAGGAGAAAGAAAAGCATAAACAGAGGAGAAATAGAATGGAGAGAAAGACACATAGTAATCATAACTGTGAATGTGAAGGGGACAAACTCTCCCATAAAATGGAATTGGATGGCAGAATGGATTAAAAACCATAATCCTACAATATGTTGTTTACAGGAAACACATTTGAAACAGAGGGACAGACACAGGGTAAAGGTAAAAGGCTGGAGTAGAATATAGTATGCTTCAACTGAAGTAAAAAAAAAAGCGGGGATAGCAATCCTTATCTCAGTTCTGTGTTTTAGGAGGTATCAGTTTAGCAGCTATATGAAAGATAGGTTGGAGCAGGGACAGACTTGAAGCACAAAGACCAATTAAAAGGCTATTAGAATGGTCAGAAATGAAAATAATTTGCTTTGTATACCCTGATTATAAACGGTTCACATTCTGGTGATTCTGGGAAGTGACTCCTATGATTCCTTTCTTGTCCTTTCTACTAGGCAATGTTGTTAACGAATACATTGTCCAGTGATCAGACTTTCCTTGGCTTGTGACATTCAAGGAGAAAGATCTGGTTCAGTTTTTCTTAGTATTCTAATATTTTACATCCCTACATAGGACTTGGCTGAAGTGTATATTGTTATGCCAACCCGAAGTGCATAAAAGGTAAATTTAGAATTTTATAAGAAATGACATTAATGGTTACAAAACACCTCTTTTCTTTCCTTTTTATCTTGTTTTAAAACATAAATTAATTTTCACATTTTCATGCAGTTAGTGAATAGACCTAGAGTCAGGAAGACCTAGGTCCAGATTCCACTGCTAATATTTGTTGACTATGTGATCATAGATAAGTCATTTAACCTTTCTAAGTCTTGGTTTCCTCATCTATATTAGTACGTGTAGCAGTGAGGCTCACATGAAATAATGTACAGTAAGTGCTTTGTAGACTTAAAATAGCTATGTAGAAGTTAATTAATGTACTCATTATAATAGTCCATTTTTAACTCAAAGTGTATAATTTAAAAATTATACTTGACACAGATTTTTAAAAACAGTTTTTACCGTACTTGGGGCAGAGTTATTGGCTTACAGCTAGGCTGTTATCTATTGCTTACAAGACATTTAAGTTTCCCTAGGTTTTGTAAGATTTTTTTCTTTCTTTTTAAAAAATTTTGAAAGCATGGATGAGAATGTTTCCTATTTGTCTCCCCCGATAGAGCAGTCAGTGAGGATTTGAAAGGGTATACATAGCTATCAGAGTTTCTTGACAGGAAATTGCCTTAAGCCACCCACTCTATATTATTCATGTATCAAATTTTTAAACCCTCTCGACTTCTTTATTTCTATTGGCTTATTACCCAAGGACCTTGTATTCCCTGAAGTACTTTGGGCTGTCTAACCTAATGTAGAAACATTTTTTTCCCTCCTCTAAATTCAGAAAAAGCTTTTAAAAAACTCCTAAAATTGTTTATTTACTATTCTTCTCTGGGGTAGGTAAGACATAATCCTTAAAGGGAGAGGGTAGCCAGATCCCTGGTTAGAATGGAGGTGAGGTGCCAAGGAAATGAGTGTGTAGGAATGGGAAGACAGGTGGGTCTATTTCTTCCTAAGCCCAGAACTTTACAGTATGAGATTATTATTTGACTTGAAGTGTTCAGTTAAACTGAGTCTTACTTACAGATAGATATGAAAATATTTGGAAGTCAAGCATATGTTATTCAATACTTTAATATTTTTAATAATATTTTAATGATTTTCACTATTTTTGATTATGTCTGCCTCTTTTTTCAAGAAGTGGTTAATCTAAGTTTTACTGTAAATGAAAAGTCTGTCATAAAATAGGTAATAGTAGGGTTGGCTGATGAAAAAGAAAAAAGAAACATTAATTCATTAAAAAGCTGAAGGTCTTTTGGCTAAATTGAAGGCTTTCCAGCCTTTAAAACCTTTTCGACATCTTGTAAAATACATAGGCACATAGATATACTTGGGTCAGTAAAAAGAATAAAAAAGGATAGTTGAATTTTATTTTTGATGAAAGGGTTCTAAAGTCCAATTGTCTGTATTGCCCTTTTTTAGGTGTGGAAGGTGGTGTATATTCTGTAAGATTCTATCCCCAGAACACAAGCTCAGACTATAGGGGCTACTAATCTTTAAAATCTTTGAGTTCCTGGTGACCTCATTATGTGTCTTTCAGAGGAGGGCCTGTCTAGTTTAGGGTAGGAGAAGCTTTTCCCTAGAAAGGTGATGAATTATTTTGGCCACAGTGATTCATAAAATGCTCTACCAAAGTGTGAAAGAATTAGAATCCATATCAGTGGAGGGAGTACCCACAAGTAATATCATAGATCCTTGGAATATTGGAATTATTGTACTAAGGTCATCCTTCCTACCAGGACTAGAGAAATGAGTCATCCCAGCCCCCAAATTTTCTGTTTCTTTTGAGGAGATGTAGGAGTCCACTCTGGTTTAGGTCTGTCAGCTCTTGGTTAACCAGTGGAAGATTTAAAAAATGTGTATGGTATCAGCCTTAAACCAAAACAGAAACCTGTAATTTGCCTCTTTCTTCAAGAAGTAGTTAATCTAAGTTTTATTGTAAATGAAAAGTCTGTCATAAAATAGGTAACAGTAGGGTTGACTGATGAAAAAGAAAAAGCATGATGGCTTGAGGATCAGAGGATGAGAGTTAAAATCCTGCCTTTGTTATTTATGAGCTCTATAACTTAGGACAAATCATATCACCTCTGACTTTGGCTTTCACCTGTCAGACAAGGGAACTGTATTGCAACTTTGAATTTTTGATCCTGTAAACTGTGCAATAGATGGTTGTTAACCACATCACACTTATTAGGAGCTTAGTAAATTAATGAATGAATCCTGTTGCCTTCTTTCTTCTACCTGGCCCAGTCCAAACATATTTTCTAATATTTATGACTTGAACCTCATCGACTTATTACAAAATTTTAATTTAACTTATTTTAAATTAA
This sequence comes from Vombatus ursinus, assembly GCF_900497805.2. Classification (NCBI taxonomy): domain Eukaryota; kingdom Metazoa; phylum Chordata; class Mammalia; order Diprotodontia; family Vombatidae; genus Vombatus; species Vombatus ursinus. The sequence continues at coordinate 28,459,706 of NW_020949351.1, read as the reverse complement.
CAAGCATTTGTTTTTTCTCTCATCCATTGGAAACAAGAGAAAAGAAAAGCCAAACCTTGCCTTGTAACAAACATACAGTCATGTAAGATAGATTCCTACACTGGCCATGTCTAAAAATGCATGTCATGTTTTGAGTTTAGTCCAGCACTTCTCTGTCAGAAGTTGGATAGAATGCTTCCAGTTCAGTCCTGTGTAATCATGGTTGGTCACTGAATCCATCAGCGTTCTTAAGTCTTTAAGGATTGTTTGTCTTTAAAATGTTGTTAAGGTAGAAATTGTTCTTTCAGTTTTGCTAACTTCACTCTGCATCAGTTCCTACCAGTCTTCCTAAGCTTCACTGAATCTATCCCTTTAATCATGGTTTAGGGAACAGTAGTATTTCATTACAAATGTATTCAGTTGTTCCATGGTTGATGCACACTGTAGTAGTTTCCAGTTCTTTTGTCACTACAAAAACAGGTGCTATAAATATTTTTGTACATATAGCTGGGTCAAAGGGTATGCACATTCTAGTGACTTTTTGAGCATAGTTCCAAATTGCATTCCAGAATGGCTTGACCAATTCACAGCTGAACCAACAATGCTTATTTTTCTCTTTCATTTATTTATTTAAGTGCCTATTTTTCCACAGCCCATCCAACATTTATTATTGGGAGGGAGGGGGTAATATTTGCCATTCTGATAACTCTGAAGTACAACCTCAGAGTTGTTTTAATTTGTATTTTTCTGATTATGAGTGCATTGGAGCATTTTTTAAAATTTGGTTGTTAATTGCTTAAAGGTTTCATGAAAATGGTAATTTTTTTTACTATTCAATAATAGTTTTTATTCTTATACATTTGAATCAATTATATCTATATATTTCTATCTTTTTTTCTCTCCTTATCTTGAAAATTAGATCTTTATCAGATAAATTTGCTACAATGATCCCCACCTCTTATTTCTTCCTAATTGTAGGCATATTAGTTTTATTGATAAAAATTCTTTTTAATTTTATGTAATCAAAATTGTTCATTTTATTTTTTGCGATTTTTCTATATCCCTTGCTCAATCATAATGTCTTCATATATCCAGAAATATGAAAGGAAATTTCTTCCTTGCTCTTTTAATTTGATTATGATGTGAACTTTTATGTCTATTGTGTATCTATTTGAGGCAGTCTTGGTATATGGTGTGAGATGTTGGTCTAAGCTTGATTTCTCCCAGTCTGCTTTTCAGTTTTCCTAGCAATTTTTGCTAAATAGTGAGTCCTTACCCCAGTAGCTGGGATCTTTGTGTTTATCAAACATTAGGATACTAGGTTCATTTGCTTCAGCATATGTTTTGCCCTTAATCTGTTCCATTGATTGACCTATTTTTAACATGTAACAAATCATTTTGATGATCACTGTATTTGATATAGTTTGAGATTTGGCTTTATGAGGCCCCCTTCCTACCCACCTTTTTCATAATTTCCCTTGAGATTCTTATTTCTCCTAATGGATTTTGCTTATATTGACTTTGAATTAAAGATTCAAAGAAATTTGAATCCAAAGATTGAAGAAGTCTGACATTTTTTATTTAAGGACTTTCCAATCCCATAATTATTAATGAAAGTTTTCTCTGATAAAAAGAATTTAGGTGTCAGTGACCTAGTAAAAGAAATATGTATATATATATAGCTATTATTTGGTTTTCATGTAAGATGAGCACTAGATTCCAAATCCCTTCAAATGAGACTAATACCACTACATGAAAGTCATGGCTAAGAGACTATTAGTTCATTGCCTTAACTTCTTAGACACCTCATATTTGCTCCTTTATTTAATCATCATTCCTGTAATCTTTTGTCATGTGATACTCAGGTTTCTACTTAACTTGATCATATTTTTCTGGACTACTAGGAATTAATGATAGTTTATAACTTAGTGCATTTAACACCTTTATCTTTTTTCCCCCCAATCTTTTACATTTGGTAATTATCCATATAACTGAGGTCACTGGATGGTCTCAATTTTTACCTTGTTTACCAGTAAGACTCTGAGAATCTTCTAAGGCACCAGTCCTTTGGCCAAGGTGAGGCATATTTACATAGATAAGAAAGAACTGAATCCTTCTTTGCCATGGTGTCATCTTGGACCTAGGTATGTGTTAGCTACCCAGTGAACCTGAACCAAGCACAGACAATTCACCAAAATTCACTAATTTAAGAATCATCATTCTCCTTCCATTTTGCTCTGATGTATGCATCATGCATCAGGTGGAGAATCCAGAATTAATACCTCACCTACATTAGATAAATCTTGACTGTTAAGTAACATCTATTTTTAAAAGTTCCTTCAATAGCAGTATTAGTAGTATTAGTAATTATGCTAATTGGATTTTATAGCACTTTATAGTTGATCAAGCACTTTTATATGATGATATTTGATCATTTGATTTGAGATAGGTAAATTGAGTATCATTTTACAGATGAGGAAACTGAGACTCAGGGGTGTTAAATGACTTGTTCATGTGTATATGGATTGTAAGTGGTAGAACTAGGATTTGGACCTAAGTTTTTCTTATTCCAAATCTAATGTTCTTTTTACTATTTCATGCTTCTAATATGTAATACACATATCTCTATTAGGTAAACTATGGAGGGATCATTTGCGATTCATCGAGCTTTACCAGAAATTTTGGTCAGAGTAGAGTAGAATTTGGATGCAAGAAAAGTGGTGGGTTTTGTTGTTTTGGAAAGAGAATGTGAATAATTAGGTGTAACAATGAGTCAAATAGGGGTTTTCTTTATCTCTCTAAGCAATTAAAAAAGATGAGTCAGGATGATTTTTCCCCCTCCTCCTTCCTGAGGAAGAAGACTGAATTATATTTGGTATAATACAATTTGAGAAATGCAGAAGAGGGTGTTGCCTTTTTGTTGTTTTCCTGCTTTCATGTATGATACTGTTTTACAGAGCTTTCTGTTCTCTCTTTACAATCCTCGCTTTTCTCATAACTTAGTTGTTTTTTTTTTTTTTTAAATTTCCTTTTGTGGTCCTGATCTGTGATTCTGTTTGGGTAGGGAACTCCTGGTTTGTATACACCCTGTACTGATTTGGATGAACAATTCTTCTCTAATTTAGAATTTTGGAGTTGTCTTGAGTACTTACTGAGAGGTTAATTGTCTTACCAGTGGTCGCACAGCTAATGTAACTCAGGGACTTGTCTCAAATGCATGCTGTCTACACTGTCATGCATGTTTTGTCCAAACCTTCCCACTGCTTTACAGATGAGAAACCAAGGTCCCAGAAAGTTAAGAGACTGTTCCACCTCAGAGAGGTGTAGTAAGTAGCAGGACTGAGATTTAGATCCTGGTCCTCTGACTTGGTATTTACTTTCTGTCTGCTATTAAAACTAATCTTCCTTTTAATGTTCAACAGGTCATGCATAGATGCCTTTTTACTTTACCTCAAAATGATTCTTTTTATTTCAAAATGATTGATAGAAGGGGTTGTTTCTGACAGATGCAAAGAAAATTAACCAATAGATCTAGGTAATTGGACCTTGAAATCTACTTGAGAAATATTTATACTTCTGCTCAATTGAGGCATGGCCTTGGTGTTTTCATAGCCACATGTGTAATTACCCACATTAGCACAAGAGCAGTTATTTCTAGAGGAACTCTCTTTTAAGTTTTGCAATGAAATTATTTTCACTTTGTCTGCTGCAGTGAAAATAGGTTTCCCATGTATGTTCCTAGTTCTGTAGATCTCAGGAGACATTGGAGGTCAGCTCCAATGGCAAAAAACTTGTTATCTTGGAGTGATAGGAGGACGGTATCTTGTAAATGTTTGTAACGATGTTTCTTCTAACGTTTCTGATTGTATCCCTTAAAATGGGCGTGAGAAATGGAGAGAGATGTTAGAGTAACCTTGATTAACAACCTTTGGGAACAAAGCTCTTTCTCCCCCTTCTCCTTTTCTCCCTCTTTCCTTCCGTCTTCCCCTCTTGCTTTCTCCCTCCCTCCAGAATTGAAATTGTGATTTCCTCAGAGGTAGGGGAGTGACTGAAGAGGGTAAGGTATTGTTGTTTTATGCACAGGCCTCTGGTGGATGACATAGGAGGTAGGCCTGGCAGAAAAGATAACACCGTTATCACGGCATGGAGGATGTGCCACATGGCCTGTGGATACCTATGACTTCCATCTTGTTCGTGCAGGGGAGACCATCCCAAGAGGAGGTGCCCCTGCATACTCCTCCAAGTACAATTTGCTTCCTCTAGGAAGAAAGACTTTTTACTGAGAGAGAAGAAAACAAAAGATTTGGACTAGTAGCAATCAGTAAGTTAATATTAATCTTCTCTTTCAAACTTAATATTATACACACACACACACACACACACACACACACACACACACACACACACCCCACCCTTCCCCCAGCCCCAAAACTGAATGCCTAGTTTGTAAGGCATCGAAGTGGAGCAACTGATAGAGTGCTAGATCCTGGGTAAATCATAAACTCTCCCACCTTCAGTTTTTTCATCTGCAAAATAGAGATAATAATAGCTACTTCACAGAGTTGCTGTGAGGATTAAATAGGAGACTATATTTGAAGTGCTAGATAAATGTTGGCTTTTGTTATGCTTCTGTATGGTAGTTATGTTTGATAGCAAAATATGACAGATCAAAGGAGAAAATGTTTATAAATCACTTTACAAACTTAGAATACTATACATGTTAAGTATTGTTACCATAATTTTCTTTTAAAAATACATTTTATTGACATTTTTTCTTTTTATGTTATCTAAATCTCTAACTACACATCCTATAGACATCTTCAACTTGTCCTAAACTGAACTCATTATCTTCCTCCCAAACTTTCCCTTCTTCCTAATTTTCCTGTTACTACTGAGGGTACCACCATCCTCCTAGTCACTCAGGCACTCAATTTAGGAGTCATCCTGGTCTTTTTACTCATTTCATCCACCCCTATAGCCAAATAGTTGCCCGATCCTGTTGACTATGCCTTCATGACATCTCTTTTATATCCTTCATTCCCTCCTCTGGCACTGCCATCACCCTGGGGCAGCCTCCCCCCCCCCCCCCCGCCAAACACACACACACACACGCACACGCACACACACACACACACACACTCTCACACACACACTCTCTCTCTCTCTCTTTCATCTCTCAATTCTGGGGACACTGTATCCTTTCCAGGATTAACTATAAAATCCTCTCTCTTACTATTAAAAAGACCTTCTTAACTTGGCTACCCCCAATTTTCCCAGTCCTCTAACGCCATCCTGACTCACCACATACATTCCATGACCCAGTGACATCATTGGCTTCTTTCTGAAACATGACGCGCCATCTATCAGCTCTGGGCATTTTCTTTGGCTGTCCTTTATGTTTGTAATGTTCTTTCTCATATTTCCCTCTGAACTTTCAATTCCCAGATAAAATTCCCCCTTCTATAGAAAGGCTTTCCAAATTTCCCTCAATTTTAGTACCTCTCCTGACTTTTATTTCCAATTTATTCTGCATACATTTTTGGTATGTATATTTGTTTGCATGTTTTCTCCCCCATTAGATTGTGAGCACCTTAAAAACTTTTACCTTTCTTTGTAACCCCTGTACTTAGCACAGTGCCTGGCACACAGTGTAGGCTTAATCAGAGTTTATTGATTGACTGAACTTTCTCCTTTCTTTCTCTTATTTGACCCCCTCCTGCAGGGCGGGGCCAATAATAATATATTATTTTAACAGTATATTTTTATTCAATATAACAAAGAGTAAAAAAGAAAAAAGGAACAAAAGAAAAAAATCAGTAAAATCACTCAATACATACACAAAAATGACAATATATACATTGTTACAAACCTGTAGAATCTCCACCTCTGCAAAGGAATGGAAGCTGTGCCTTCTCATATCTCTTTTAAAGGGTCAAGCTTGTTCTTTGTAATTTTGCAACATTCACTTTTAATATATTGTTATCATTAGCTGAGGTATTGTGCCTAATAACTGACTGAACCTCATTTTCAATTTGTGAGGACATTTGATGAGATCAGTCTTTTTCCTGTGAAGAATGATCACAGGTCAACTGCCAACATTGTACCTTTCCAAGAAGGCACTCCATCTCTTGGCTCGGGGCTATCCCCCAGGTCTGGGATGTTCTACCTCCTCATCTTTACCTCCTGACTGCCCTGGCTTCCTTCAAGTCCTAACTAAAATCCCATTTTCTACAGGAAGCTTTTCCCAATCCCTCTTATACTATTGCCTTCCCTATGTTAATTATTTCCTTTTTATCCTGTATATAGCTCATACTTAACTATTTGCTTGTTATAATCTCCTTTAGGCTGGGAGCTGTCTTTTGCCTCTCTCTCTCCCCCCCTTTTTTTTGGTTTTGTTTTTAATATCCAGCACATAGCACAGTGCCTGGAACAGTAGGGACTTAATGACTGCTATTTGTACATGGCCAATGTGAGAATTTGTTTTGTCTTGACTATGCATATTTAGGTTGGAAATTTTCTCTTTCTTCTTTTTGTCTCTTTCTCGTTCTCTTTCTGTCTTGTGCAGGGATGGGGGGGTGAGGTGGGAGAGAGAAAAAATGCTTAAATTATTTTAAAATGGAAAGGTAAAGTTAGTCAAGGAAGTGCTATACGTCAGTTATAGGACATTGTTCATGTAGGCAGTCACCTTGCATTCACTGAATACCTACTACATATAGGTCATTGTATTACATAGTAATCTGTAAGTAACATAGAAAGTCAAGATGAATAAGAGATTTTCTTCTTTGATACACTGGTCTTTCAGAAGAAACAAGACTGATGAATGCAAAGTGACTTAAAAATACCAATGATACGATGCCAAATACAAATGCGCATATTAATAATTATAAAAAATAATCTTTAGATGGTACTTCAAGTTTGCACAATAATTTATATGTGTACTTCATTTGATCCCCTTAAGAAAATGGAGTTTTAGTTGGGACTTGAAGGAAGCCATGGTGTCCAGGAGGTGAAGATGAAGAGGGAAAGCATCTCAGTCTTAGAGAGCAGCCCAGAGCCAAGAGAATGGAGTGCCTGCTTCTTGGAAAGTAGTGTTGACAGTCGACCTGTGATCATTCCTCATAGGAAAAAGACTTATACCTTCAAATGTCCTCAAAAATTGTTAATGAAGCTTAGTCAGTTATTAGGCACAATACCTCTACTAATGACAATATATCTGTGAGGTAGGTATCTGTTGTTGTTTCCTCATTTTACAAATGAAGAAAATGAGCCTGAGAGAAGTTAAGTTACCTGCTTACGGTCACACAGCCAAGTTAAGTGTCTGAGGTTTTAATTCAAGTCTTTCTGACTCAAAGTCCAACAGTCTATCCACTGGGCCATCTAACTGTCTTACAAACTAGGCACCCAATTGCTAGGCAGTGAAGGAGAAGGGAAGATGAACTTTAACTTTGTTGTTGTTCTTCAGTCACGTCTGACATCATGATCCCGTTTAGGGTTTTCTTGGCAAAGATACTAGAACAATGTGCCATTTACTTTTCCAGCTCATTTTACAGATGAGGAAACTGAGGCAAACAGGGTTAAGTGACTTGCCCAGGGTCACATAGCTAGTAAGTGTTTAGAGCCAAATTTGAACTCAGAAAGATGAGTCTTCCTGACTCCAGGCCTGGTACTCTATCCACTGAACCACCCAGCTGCCCCAACTTTAAGTTACTGATTGTTGGTTCTCTTGACTCTTTGAATTTTGTTAGTTTGAATTCTTGCCTTGAATTCTTTTCACTATACATGAAATGATTGAAATGTCTGGATGTTTCTGTTAAGGAAAGTTTGGTGAGTTTGCATTCTAGCTTTTCATACTTATTTGAGACTATTTATCAAATACAAGACTTTGTTCTTTGTCCCAGTTTCGCTTCTTTTAAGTGACATGATGTGCCTTTACATTTTGGCTTCCCCTGTGTACTGCAGATTGATGCAGTAACATTTACTGTAAGGAATAATAATTACAATGAAAGGATATGGTTTTAAGGGTCCATTGTTTTCAGAATGGCCATGGAAAATCTTGTTCTATGGATATATTTCTCAGGTCTTTTAATTATGTATGAAAATTATGCATATGACTTAGGAAACATTCTTTGTTGTTCCTCTAATAGAGAACCATTATATCTGAATAACAAGGGCATTGTAGGAAAGAAGCAGATATTAGTTGGTTTCATTGTATTCCCCATTCAAAGCAATGGCTTACTGTAAATTACTGAATAACTTCAGAAGAGTTCCTTTTCATCTAGGAAGATCGTCTTGGTTGTGGATCCAGAAGAAAGTAAGATTTCAGTGTTTGCAATCCTTAATTCTTAACCTGTAGATGTTTATTATGACATAAAGTGCTCCATTACATAAACTTATTAGTTATTTTAAAACGGCATTTTTGATGTTAGCACAGCTTCTTGTCAGTTAAACAAATACTTGAGACTCTTTGTCAATTGGTCAACAAGCAGACCACCTGACTGACTGACTGACTGACTGACTGACTGAGATTACCCCAGCTGCTTCTCAGTTAATCAGATGTTTAAGACTCCTGTTTCCGCATTACTTGGCTGCTACATTTTTATAACACCACAGCTGTTTTAGTCTAGCTTCTTTTCCCACCCCTTCCCATCTGCCACCTCTCACTACTTCCTCACTTGCTTCAAGACAAGGTGGCACAATCCCAAAACAAGTTGCTGGCATCCTTGTTCTCCTAGATAGCGGGCATTGCTTTATAATGATTCATTTCACTGTCTACTAGTCCTTTTCGTTGAATCTTTCTAGTCTGGTGACCAATCTCACAGTCTACTGATGCCTTCCAATGCATTATGCTTTTTGCCGGTGGACATCTTGAAACAGAACAGAAACATACTTTCAAAATTGAGCAGATGCATTTTCTTTTATTGGACCTAAGTCTTGCTGGAAGTGAGAAAGGAGGTGAGAAAGCTGAAGGAAAGATTTCACTAATTATGAACAGGGCAGCTTACCCTGGTTAACCTTCCTTTCTTGCAGTTTCTCGCTCCTCTCCTCTCCACATATGTGTGATATCCCCTGGGAGCTGTATTTCAGTGAAGCCCCTTTACAGTTGATCAGAGTTTTGCTCCAGTGCTGCTCTAGCAAGCTGTTACAGTAAGCACAAAAACAAGCAAATTAAACCAAATATAAAATGCCAAGACTCCATCTCTCTGCCAGCCTCATTAGAAAACAGTGACAGAGTATGTACGCACATAATTACAATAATTAAACACTGGTAACCAGCTGAATGGTGGTGGTGGAGGGGGCTTAATGTTTTAGATGTATGGGCTTCTCATTTGAGAACTGGGAACCAGACTCTTTTAAACTCTTTTAAACATTTCTAGAACTTTCATTTGTGTGGTATAGAATCTTTCTCCCATTTAACTTGAGCCTGGGTGCTCTTTAGTGCTGGCTTTAACCCACATTTATTGGATTAGAGCAGGTCAACTTTTCCATCGTAATTCTGTTTATATTTGAGGGTGTGTAGCCTGGCCATGAGCTCAAATATTCAGTTTTAGATTTAAAGATGGTAATAGTTTGACTGTTTAAAAAAACAGAACAAAACTGTAAATGGAAAAATCATGTAAACTAAGAGTGTTTTAAGAGATTTAAAATCTGAGGTGCTTTTGTTCATTTTGGTGTCCATACCCTGTTAAGTCATGAAGTCACTGTATTTGTATGGGATGACAAGAGGATGTTGTGAGACATGTTGGCTCCATGCCTCACTCTCCCTAGCCCAGGAGTCAGTCAATGGCCTCTATTGAAGTTACCAGTTTTAAAGACTGGGAGTAGAATGAGATTGAACCAGACATTTGGGTTTTCTTCCTTTTATAGCAAGTATTTATTGAGGCTATATGGGAATACAAAAGTAATATAACTTGGTCCCTGCCTTCTTAGGAAGTGTCTGAATGGGGAGGTAAGATATGCACAGAAGCCAATTAAAAACAACCATGTGACAGTTTATGAAGTACAAAAATGAATGTTAAACTAGTTAAGCGCTATAGGAATTCAGAGAAAGGTATAATTTCATTGTATGTTAGCAGACTTCTTGGAGGAGATGTGTCTTAGGACTTGAGCTGTGTCCCGTATGATGGAAAGGATTTAGACAGATCATAGATTATAGGTCATAAGCTCATGAGCTGCAGGAGATTTGGGGGATCATTCAGCCTCACTCACTTATTTATTTATTTTTGGTGAGGCAATCAAGGTTAAGTGACTTGCCCAGGGTCACACAGCTAGAAGTGTCAAATGTTTGAGACCTGATTTGAATTCAGGTCCTCCTGACTTTAGGGCCAGTGCTCTGTCCACTAACCACTTATTTTTAAAGATGAGGAAACTGAGCTCTAAAGTGGGATTGTGATTTATGCCCAGGTCCTCAGCCTCCAAATCCTGTGGTCTTTCCAATATATTGTGGTAGATGAAGTGTGCTGAAATGAAGGTGGCCTGTCAGGGGCTAATAAGCATCCTGGTATGACTGGGTTCATGGTTCATGTTGGAGAATAATAGAAGATAGGTTTACTAGAGGGTCTGAGAGTTTTGGTTGATTTAGGACATCTAATAAGGTCACCCAAATTTTAAATAACTGATTCAGGCATATAAGAGGGGTGTGAATAGAACTGTTTGTTAGGAGTGATGGGTGTAGGCATGTGTGGGGTGAAAGACCATTGACCTTACTGCATTCTTTTCATTATTGGATTTATAGTGGGTATATTCCAGTGTTATTGATGCTAAATTTGACTACATTTTGGTCATTTAAAGAATTCTCCATGAAGAATTCAGTCTCTGCTGTTTTCATGCTGAAGCAAAATGAAACTTTACTTCAGATCTGTTTTATTAAATACCTCATTTTGTACTTAAAGATGGAGATGTTTAGAATCTGTGCCTTGGAAGAGAAGAAAGCATTTTATTTTCACCATCTTTTTTCCATCTAATTTCCTCCTGCAGTATTTCTTTCCTGCTTAGAGTTGCTACTGTATAATTCATACTACTTTTTAATTAAATTTACCTCTTTATATTTTAAGTATGTCTCCATGTAAACTAGTTATCAATATGATTACATCTTCCCAGTAATTTGCCTTTTCCTTTTGCTTAAATCATAATTGCCATGGACAATAATTTTACCAACATAAATCATTGTGACAAAAGTAAACAAGCTACATTTAAGATATTGGGTAACTTGCAGTTATCCTTAGTAACTTTGTCTCCAATTAACTTATTTAAGAAAACAATTTTTATTGTATTATCTATATTTTGTGATATACTAAAATGAATGAATATGTATATGCACATACACACACCCAATGAATTTTATTTTTAAAGGCTTTAGGCAGAGATGTTGGCATTATAGCAGAAATGTTCCTTTATCTTGAATTCATATTTGCCTGTATTGTTTTGTGTCATAATTTATAATGGAGTAAGACTTTGCATTCCAAAAATAATTTGGATACTCCCATATGTTTTGTTATTTTTTTTTAAGGGTATGTGTATTTGTGACTTCTGGTTTTTACCTTTTTATTTTTATTTGTTTATGGATTTCTAGATAAAGTCTGTTTAAATAAAATACTTATTGACTTAAGTGGTGAGGCTACAAATTTATCCCATTGATGTTTGGAATTTGTCATGATTATCGTATGTATAGCAATGCTATAAAAGTAGTTTTGATACTTATTGTAGCTTTGATACTTATTTCCTATGTTACCTCTCTGGGCCTACATTTTCTCACTGGTGAAATGAGGGGATTGGAAAAAAATGTACGCTGAGGTTTCTTCCAACTTGAAAATGATAATTTTACAACTGCTAACTTCATTGCCTAAACTCTTTCATGTTTTACCTTAAAGCTGTTTATATGTCATTTTTTATGTTATGGGTTTTGTAGTATAGTTAGGATTTGGTGAAGAGGATGGGGTAGAGCATCCCTGATTTCAAGAATAACATGTGCAAAGGTTCCAAGAACTATGCTATTTAGTGATTGACCTGATATGAGGCGAGTATGCAAGATAGCATGGCCAGCTCATGAAGAATCTGGAAAGGATAGAAGCTTGGGTTTTATGTGATTGGTGAATTCACAGCTTTTTGATCAGGATACTGGCATGAAAAAGGGAAAATTTTAAGAAGCTTAGTCTGGCTGTAGCGTGTAAAATGAATTGGCAGCAGAGGAGACTTAGGGTAGAATCTGGGACAGAGAAGAATCTTAGTGCAAATCATTTTAGGAAGGAGGGTCTTGGGAGGTCGGAGGTGACTCATGTCTTTTTATCTTTTCTTTTTAATCTTAGAAATCTTCTGCATGAGTTGGTTGTGAGGAAAGCACATAGAAGTATGGGAGATGGATACAATGATGTTCACTTGCCCAAAAGTAATGGTCAAGGGAAGTCAGTGATAATGAAATTAGGGATTAATTCCATTTCCCATTAAGTAATTCCATTCAGACATTAAGCATGTCTTAATCAAAAAGTATACAAGCAAGCATTGTTTAGTCTAATAAAAACATTAAAAATTGGCAGCCTGGGAAAGTTCATAGACTGCTATGCCTAGTGTCAGGATGATTTTGATTTCAAATCTCCTTTGTGGTATTTTGTAACTGTAAAATCCTGGAGAAAGGCACTCTATAGTCAGACCTTAGACAGTCCTCCAGGTCATAACAACATGCTAAGTCATAGACTGCTTATATCTGCTATCTCTGTCTGTACTAGTGGAGAGAGTTTACTTAGTCAAGTGAGAAAAAGAATGGTTTTCTTTTAAATGTAGGGTGTGCAGAGCCCTTGACAAGTTAATTGGCAAGAATATGGAAGACTGGGATTGTGGCACTGGTAAGAATTGTATAAAATTGAAATGATGAGATGGTTTTTAAATGTAAGCAGATATATAAGGATATATAAAGAGGGAAGAATGAACTAAGATAACTAAAAAATTTGGAGATCATGAACAGTAATAAAATCTTTTTGAGAAATTATTGATAATATGAAATTCAAAATATTACCTTCATAAATTATAAAAGATTTTCTAGGTTAAAGAGAGTAATTCCTTCACAACCAAGAGTGATTAATAGGTTTAATATGCTTAAAGTAACATTTTCACATAAGCCTTTAGAATAGTAATAAGAACATTTATATAGCACATCAAAGTTTACATAGTGATTTACATATATTATCTCATTTGAGCCTTACAACACCTTGGGGAATTTGGTGCTATACATATTAGCCTCATTTTAAAAATCAAAAACTTGAGAGTCAGAGGTTAAGTGACTTCCCTGATCAGACAGTTAAAAGGTGGTTAGAGATGGGATTCAGACTTGGGGTTTGCTAACGTTAATTAGCACTCTATTTTCTGTTTTGCTGCCTCTAAACCAGTGGTTTTCAAGCCTTTTTTTTTTGGGCATGGTATTATTCTTAGCTATGCATGAAAAATTGTAGTGACATTGAATGTTTAGGTTTTCAACACTATGGAAGAGTTGGAAGAAATCTCCTTCATTTGTTCAGTTATGTCTGATTCTTTGTGATCCCATTTGAAGTTTTCTTGGCAAAGATACTACAGTGGTTTGCCATTTCCTTCTTCAGCTCATTTTACAGGTGAGGAAACTGAAACAAATAAGATAAAGTGACTTGCCAAGGGTCACACAGCTAGTGTCTTAGGCTGGATTTGAACTCAGGAAAAGGAGTCTTCCTGACTCCAGGGCTGGTACTCTTAACTACTGCCCCACCTAGTTGCCCATTCTAGACTATACTAGATGAGATAAAATCTATTTTAGAGCGTTGGTGTTAACTTATGATTGCTTGCATATAACAGTCACACTTTTTAAAGTTCTGATTTATCTTAGATATGTAATTCTGATTGAAAAATCATCAGAGTTGTGTTTTTTAACTGTTGAATTTCAGAATTCACCATTAAATCTTATTTTTCATAGAACCCCAAAGTTGGACGTTATCTCAGAGCTCAGTCTAGTCCAGTCCACTCCATATTACCCATGAGCTTGTGATTATCTGGTATCTGTTCTTCTTGAAATAATAGTGTATTCAGTACTTACGTAAGCGGCAGTGCAATATTGGGGTGACTCTGAGTGTTGAATCAAATTGCTTTCCTGTGATTCTGTTTAATGGTCCAGTTTCTTAACTTCTGTGGCCAAGAAGCACAAATTTAATCCTTCTTTTCTGAGGATTCATATGATAAAAGGCAGCTAGGAGTTGGGGTAGATAGAATGCTAGACTTGGAGAGAAGACCTGAATTTGAATTATGATTCAAATTCAAATTGGATGTGACCCTCCAAGTCACTGAACCTCTCTCAGCCTCAGTTTCTTCATCTGTAAAATGGGATAGTAATAGCACTGATATCAGAAGGTTGTGGTAAAGATCAAATGATGTGCTTTTTAAATGTTAGAATACTATATAAACATTAGCTTTAATAATAACAATAGTTATTATTATTATTGTATTTGAAGACTATAACTCATTTGGTGGCACAGTAGATAGAGTTCTGGACCTGAGGTTAGGAAAACCCTGAGTTCCTGAGTTCAAATGTGACCTCAGACACTTACTAATTGTGTGACCCTGGACAAGTCACTTAGTCTTATTTGCCTCAATTTCCTAGTCTGTAAAATGAGCTGGAGAAGGAAATAGCAAACCATTTCAGTTATCTTGCCAATAAAAAAAAAAAACAACCAAACAACAACAACAACAACAACACCACCACCAAAAACCAGAACCCAAATGGGATCACTAAGAGTTGGGGATGACTGAAAAAAAATGACAACATAAATCACATTTCCCTAAGTCTTAATTCCCTCTGGCTAAACAACTCTAGTTCCTGATATTTAGGTAAAAAAGACAAATCTTGTTCTGCATTAGGGATTAAAGGCTTGGGAGGCTGGGCAGAGATGATGTAGTTACCACCCGTGGTATAGTATAGGTCATATGGACATCCTCATCTTTCCACTTTAAGCAGCATCGGTGCCCAGAGAACATCCCAGGGGTCAGCAGCATCTGGCACTAGTGAGAAAGATTAGTGTCTCAATTGAAGGTGGAAAGCAAACAACTTCTGGGCTGTGTTCTGCTCCTAAATAAAGCATGTGTAGTGGTCACCAGAGTGCCAGCCAAGTACAATGTGTACCTGACACCTTCGCTTTAGATCCAAATTGTTTTCTTCTCTAGACCAGTCATCTGGGGTTAGTGTGTCAATTTGTTTGGTTGTTTAAGACTGACTTGGATTCTTCCCCTCACACACACTGATGGATCCACTAAGCTCAGTGCACACTCACAGGTGCACATGCGTATGTTTTCTTTAGGGTTGGCTAATGGCCATTTCTATTTTCAGAGATGTTTTTAGAATGCTCTTAATGCAGCAGCAAATCCAAGAATGTGTGGTTGGTTACTACCTCATCCCTGGCCTTGTGCACTGCGAAGAAGCTGGGAGCTGGGAAAAATGTGAAAGTTCTGGCAGGTGTTGGCTGACAGAAACAAGACTCATGCTGGGTTCTTTGAGGTGACCTAACTTCATAGTACGCCATCCTGTTCTCCCCCCGCCCCCCTCGCAAAAGTCTGTTCTTCTTACCCAGTAAGGACAGCTGGATTTCCCTTTTGGGGAAAGATTTAATAGCCTTATGCTAGGTTCTCTAACTGCTGAGATCAGGTAGATTTATTGATGGCAGATATCGCAAAGTTTGAGTTTGGAGAGACAATCCAAACGATTTGGAAGAATTCAAATGATAGTTTAATGTAACTATATCAAAATAAATAAATCTTGACATTTTCTAATACTTTAGCATTTCGTTTTAATAGACATATGTCATTTCTCTCTCCTTTTTCTCCTCTCTTCTTCATTCTCCTTCTCCCTCTCTTGCCTTTCTCTCCCCCTCACCCTCCCTGTCCCCTTCCCTCTTACCTCTTCTGTTTCCTCTCCTCCTTGTCCCTTCCCTTTTTCTCCCTTTTCCCTCTCCTCCCCTCCCCTTCTCTATCTGTGTCTCTCTCTCTCTCTCTTTTTTCTCTCTCTCTCCTCCCTTCCCTTACCATTCCTCTCCCCACCTCCTCCTTCCTCTCTTCCTTTCTCCTTCCCTCCCTCTCTCCCTCTGAGGACCAAATGAAATAATGTAAGTAAAACTTACTGTGAACCTTCAAACCCTACATAAATTTGAGTTATCACTTTTTCTCCACCATCTTCTATCCTCTTTAGGTAACTAGAAGCTAGATTTTACAGAATGTTTCCTTCTTTTTTGTAGTATAAATTAGCAAGATTTTAGGGCAATTGACTTTTTTTTAATGGCCCAGTTATCTAGTTTGATAATGATGCAAAATCCTAGATTCTCATTCTGCTGTTTAATCACAATCCTGTTTAAGTGGGCAGACCGAAGAAAAGGTTAAGGTTAAAGTTAAATCACTTTTTGTTAGGTTTGTTGACCAAGGAAGATTTAACTGTTTTAAGTTGAGATTTTGAATAATCTGTGGATTTAGTCTATTCTCTAGTTTCACTGTTTCTCCATTAGCATGGATAATTGAGATTTCCTGTTGTACTGGTCTGGAGGAGGAAGTCTTTCTGCAGCAAATGAATAAGGAGCCTATAATAAAGATAATAAGGTCAACTGTGTAAGCATCTCTCTGTGTGACATTTACCCTAATGAGGAAATAAAATTAAGTCTGTTGATAAAGAATAGAGGTGGGAGCTAGTTTTTTTTTCTATTATAGGCATTGACTTACATAAAAAAAATGAATCAAGGTTCACAGGAGGTTTACTTGTATAAGAGCAACATAAGAGCCATGCATGCCATTAGAAAGATGCCTTTATCCTACCTCATGTACTCTCCCACTTAATGTATTTGAATCAGTAATAATGATGATAGACCACTTATAGAAAAAAGACAAATTTTGTAGCACTGCTGACATGTATATATGTACATATATACACATGCATGTACTGACATATATAGAAGAGTTTTGTAGCACTACTGACATGTATATATGTACATATGTATATACTGACACGTATATATGTAATGTGTATGTGTGTGTGTACACAGAGTTTGGTTTAAGAAAAATGGGATTAGGTTGTATCCATTGTTTTTCTCTCAAAGCAGGCTGTATGCATGTATGGGAGCCAGTCTAGAACTGGGCTCATTTGGGGTTGGCTGCACAATTTATATGGGGTGCACAGGGGTGATATCATGCCATCATAATTTTACCTCCAGACAGAGGAAATACCTCTTTTATCCCACCACTCCCAGGATTTGGGCTCTCTAGACAAAGAAGATGTTTCTACCCAAGTCTAAATGGAACACAATGGGCTTCCCTCCCTTAGATTAAAGCTTGGGTGGGGTTTGACTTTATCACTTGGGTGGGGCTGACCAGGATAAGTAAAGTCAATGCAATCTCATCTTCAGTAAATGTTCTTCTGTAGAAAAATTGAACTTAAAGTCAGGACTTTGGAAGGAGGCTGAGGGATGCTCAGAATCTCTAAGATACTGATTATTAAAGATAATTTTTGCATGTGTATGTGTGTGTTTACATATAGATATATGTAAATATATACATACTCATACTTATACATACATATAGATACACACATATATACACAGACACACACAGGCTGAAATTAAGTAATGAGTTGGATATGGCCTTTAAGTCATAGGTTCCCACTTGTCATATAGAAAATGAAAATAGTATACTGTAGATGGAAAGGTTGAGAGATTATGAAGAACTAATGCTCAACATATGTCTTCAGTTTAGCATATTTTCAACCCACTGTTTTAAAGGAAATCTTTAGGTATGAGAAATGTTTAGTTGGAATTCCTTTGAAGCATATCCTCTGTAAATAATTATTTAGTTAAAATAGGGTAGAGCTGGCATATTAACTCTGAAGGGTGGAGTACAGAACCAGTGGAGACCTAGTACAAGTGGTTTAGGATTAGGTTTTGTTCCTAGGCTCATAGAATCACGTTGATATGTGAATTGAGAGTCCTTTGTTTTTTTTTGGCCTGTATGACATTCCCCTTCTCTGTTCATTTACAAAATTTTACGAGAGTAAATAAAAGAAAATTATCCCTGGCCCTCATAAAAAGTTACTGTTTGAATGATTGATACACAATTTATTTTCAAATAGTATTTAGTCATTTCCCAACAAATGCCCAAATACGTTTACAAATTACATTCTCTGACAAAACAGTTTATTGATTGTTAACAAAAAGAAGAGGCTGTATCTTTTATTTTCCCTGTTGACTTATTATATTTTTTCTTTTTTTATTTGGTATTTTATTTTTCCCCAGTTACATGTAAAAAAAATTTTAACATTCGTTTTTAAAACTTTGACTTCCAAATTCTCTCCCTTCTTCCCCCCTCACCCCTCTTACCCCCTTTGAGAAGGCAAGTAATTTGATAAATGTTATACTTGTAGTCATGCAAAACATACCCAAAATAATCATGTTGTGAAAGAAAACACAGACAAAAAAAAAAAACTCAAGAAAAATAAAGTAAAAAAAATATGCTTCAATTTGTATTCAGATACCATCAGTTCTTTGTCTGGGGATGGATAGCATTTTTCATCATAATTCCTTCAGAGTTGTCTTGCTGAGAATAGCTAAGTCATTCACAGCTGATCATCTTACAGTAATGCTATTGCTTTGCTCTTAGTATGTTTCATTTTGCATCAGCCCATGCAAGTCTTTCCAGGTTTTTCTGCTTATCATTTCTTACAGTACAATAATATTCCATCATAATCACATGCTGCAACTTGTTCAGCCATTCCCCAATTGATGGGCATCTCTTCAATTTCTAATTCTTTGCCCCCAGAAAAGAGCTGTTATAAATATTTTTGTGCATATAGGTCCTTTTCCTTTTTGTTTGTTTGTTTTTTTTAAATCTCTTATGGGAAACAGACCAAGTAGTGGTATTGCTAGGTCCCACTTTTCCCACATCCCTTCCAATATTTGTCTTTTTCTGTCCTATTAGCCAGTCTAATAGGTATGAGGTAATACCTTAGAATTGTTTTAATTTGCTTTCTTCAATCAATAATGAGAGTATTTTTTTTAATATGGCTATAGATAGCCCTGATTACTTCATCTGAAAACTGATTATTTGAATCATTATTTTGTTGTATCATTTTTTGTATATTGTTCTTTTGGCTCTATTTTTTCCCCCATGCATCATTTCATGCAAGTTTTCCTATGTTTCTCTGAATTCTTCATTTGTTCTTTATGGAACAATAATATTCCATTACATTTATATGCTATAATTCTTTCAGCCTTTTGTTAGTTAGTTATTATAGTTGTTTTTGGCTTTATGTTATAAGAAATAATGCTTCTATGAATTTTTTTAGTTGTATAAATGGCCTTTTCTTCTGTGATTAACCTCCATGGAATATGGTGCCAATGATGGAATTTTTGGATCAAAGGTTACAAACAATTTAGTAATGCATAATTCCAAACTGTTTTCCACAAGAGTTGAGTAGGATTTTTAGATTATATATTTCTTTATTTCAATTCTTTATACTTGATTCAATTCAACAAACATTTATTTAGCACTAGCTATGGGCAAGACATTATGCTAGATTTCTGGGGAGTATGTAGATGAAAAACTGCACACTCCCAGCCATTGAGCAACTTACAGTCTACAGAGGAAGAAGGGACTGGATGATATAACATGAACTCAGATAAGTATAGTACAAAGTCAAATAAAAAAAAAATTTATTAATCATTTACTGTGTGCCAATCACTGTGATAAATGCTGGAGACACAAAGAAAGGAAATTAACATAAGTCCTTGCTTTTAAAGTACTTATTCTAATGAGGAGAAAATCAAAGGGCTAGGTACATAGAGGATAGAGGTAGCTAGTTAGGGAAGTGGATATAACCTGGGCCTGGAGTCAGGAAGACTTTTCTTCCTGAGTTCAAATTTGTATTCAGATACTTATTAGCTGTGTGACCCTGGGCAAGTTACTTAATCATATTTGCCTCAGTTCCTCATCTGTAAAATGAGTTGAGAAGGAAATAGTAAATCACTCTAACATCTCTGCCAAGAAAACCCCAAATGGGGTCATGAAGGGTAAGATGTGACTGCAAAACAACTGAACAACCACAACAACATACAAGACGGAGTAAATGGATTAGTAGAAAGATATGGGGAAAGTTATTTTTTGGGAGGGAACAATCCAAAGAAGGACCTCATAGAGAATGTTCTGAGGACACTAAGGCGGTGAAAAGTCTGCACTACCAGACGGAACAGATTCTTGTATAGTGACCAACTCATGCTTTGACCCCCCTCAATGCATACCCACTGACATGTTGAATTGAGCTGAATTTTTATAAAAACCCTGCGGAGCTTTGCAAAACTAGAATCCTGGGTTTAGTCCATTGAGGTCAAGTATAAATGGATATATCCTAGTTTGGTGGCTCTTGAAGTCATGCTGCTCATTTGAAGTTTGGAGTGTACAGATAAGCTTTTTATGTGTTGGACATCATAACCCCCAACTTCTCTTCTACTCTGAGATACTATAGGACCATCTAGACCAGGCTTGTACAACATATGGCCCACCAAAGGATTTGAAGCGGCTGTCACGTGACCCACCACAACCATCATCAATCTGAGATAGGCCTGATCAAGGCACTTTTCGTCAAATTTTGAGAACTATTGATATTTTCCAAAATATCTTCTTTTAATTCATAAGTCATCCCTAAGGTGAATTGTCAAAATGTTCCAATCACTTAATGCCTTAATTGAATCTGAGGTAGTTGATCTTTCTCCTCAGACTCTAAAGTGGGAATAATTACTAGAGGTGGAATGTTTTATTCTAGACAGTATGAAACATGAATAATGGTGTTCAAAATCCTTGAGTCAGCATTTGAAAAGAAAGAGGCTGTGAATTCAGTGTTTGTCCAGTGATCAGAGCCAACTAAGCAGGATGAGGCAAGCAATTGCTAGTATGGGCAGTCTCTATGAAGGTTTAGCTTATTTTGTTCCGACTGTAGTACTGACACATAATTATGAGTAGTATGCCACTTCAGCAAAATGTAGTTAAGAAGTAAAGAATGAGGAGGCAGGCAGACATCTGATTTTTCTGCATCAGAAACTTTCTGTGTTCAGTGAGTGATGTTGAAATTTCTGCTGTGGAGTGTCTCACACAGTTAACTGTATTGTTGATATCTGTCAACTGTTATTGCTTAGTTTAAAATAAAAAAGGAGCTGCAAACCATTGCCAGGAATCCTTAGCTTGCACAGATGAAGACTTGGGGTTGAGGCAGATTGTTTATATAGTACCTAATTTTGCAATGCTTTTAATTATTGTTCTTAATACTTTATCTGGATCCAAGTTTTTCCTGTGCATCTACAATGCATATTAGATGGTGCATTTTTATGTGAATTTATGGGGGTGGTATCAGTCATCAAGAGGGCAACTTAGACCTCTTTAGAATGAGAATACAGTATGTTGCGTCTAATATTTCTGGTTTCAGAATTGTGAATGAGTTGAGGTTTGCATTGCACTCTGAGCAACCATAGAGAATGCTAAATAAGCACCTTGTTTTAGCGAATAGGGTGGTAGTAGCTTTTGCTAGTTGGCAGGTAACATCTTTTTAGTGTAATGCTTTCTCTTGAGCAGAGCAGATGTTTGGTGTTTCCTACATTGCTGTAGTCTTCATAGGAGATCCCTGGGCCAGAAGTGATTATTCAAGGCAGTTTACAAGCTGCTTCCTGGTTTGTACTGGAAATTATATCATTGCACCAGAATATGGAAAATGTTCTTCTTCAATTTAGAAAATCAAATCAGTAAATGATTCTGGACTATCTCAGGCTGGAGGTTTCAGGAAGGATTTGTTTTTCTCTTTAGATGTGCAGCATTTAAGCTTATTTATTCATACAGCAACCTAATAGAGAGCTTAGCACCTCTCAGTGCTTATCACATTATAAATAATAGCTGAGTAGGTAATTGGGGGAAATATCAGACCCCAAATTATTTGACTGACCTAGATGAAAAATTTCCTGTTAATTTACATATCATTTAATTCTTCAGCATGAAATTTACTATATGTGTGAACATCCCTGTTCAAAGTATAAAATTCAGTCATACTCTGTGCTTTTGCCTGCTTTTCCTTAAAATACTAGCAAGCAGTCTTTCACAAATGGTTTACCTAGGCTCTGACAACTGCTTATTCTGGGTTACTGAGGACATAGATTTGTGTGTTTGTTATTGTTATTGTGCTGGGCTGGGCTGATTATCTTGACTTGGGAGACTGGATTCACAGGATTTTTCTTGAAGGTAGCAGTGGCCAGACAGCCCTGGTGTATTCCAGCCTTTGAGTTGACTGAAATTAGACTTTGATATGCATCACAAAGATTATCTGACCCCACTTGTACTGACCTATCTGGATATATAGAATAGATCTTTAGGTTGGAAGAGACTTCAGAGGTCATCCTACTGAACAATTCCTGGTAGAATGCCAGCTGCTTGAGGGCAAAGACAATTTCATGTTTATATTTGTATTCCCAGGGCCTGCCACTGTGATTAACGTTTAATAAATGCCTGTTGACTGATTTATGGATGGGTTCCCTTTGCATCATTCTTAATGGATGGTCATTCATATATATTCTCTGCTTAGGGTGCTGTCATGATGGAGAACTCACTACTTTAATGACAGCCCACTCCGTTTTTCAACACCTCTGTTTTAGACGGTTTTCCCGTATGTTGAACTGAAATCTGCTTCCGTGTAACTTTTGCCCATTGATCTCTTGCCTTCTGGAGCTTAAATGGAATAATAACCTCTTTCATGTGACAACCTTGCAAATATTTGAAGGTTCCCTAAGTCCTTCTAGAACAAACATCCCCATCCTGTCATCTGTTTCTTATGATATGATTTCTAGAGCCCTTCACTGTCCAAGTCACCCTCCTCCCAACAAACTTTTGGGAGTGATTAACACCTGGATAAGGGACTGGATTTTTCATGTTTTATCAGTGTAGTTGATATCATGCAGATATAGTTGCAATGTGTCTGTTATAAACTTAAGGGAATTATTTTTGTAAAGAAAAAGTCTGACTAAGCAGAATTTTTGAAGCCTGGAACTTAGGTGTTTTTTAAAAATACTAAATCTTATTTAACTTCATTTTTTACTTTGCTTAATCTGTCACATTGGGTTGAGAGAATCTGGAAGTGTAAAGATGGAAAAAAAAAACTCAGAGGGAATGAGGTCCTAGGGTGCTGTTGAAAGGTTGTAAACATTTAGTGCGTGAATACCACATTATCATTTTGCAAGGGAAGAAGAGGTTTGCAGAAGTGGATCTTCTCTTTCTATACACCATAGAAAAGAGTTGAGTCAGTCTCGTCAGATAAATAATTATTCTGTTGTTTTAAATTTAATTTATTCTACTTTTAAGCTAACTAGATTGTAAGCCACTTAAAGTCAGAGAACATGTTTCCTACTCCTTTAATATTTCCCTTAGAGTCCATTACAATCATGAACACACAGGTGCTGAAGAAGTATTTCACTAAGGAATAAAAGGCAATGCAGTTGGATTTTCTGGTTTCATGCATTTGGAAGGAAAAAAACATACATTAGCATCATACAGAGTTTTCTTGTAATTCACATCACATCTGATGTGAAAGGGCTGATTGGAATAGTAGAGTGTATGCTTGACTTGGAGACAGGAGACATGGGCTCAAATCCTACCTTAGATACTCACTAACTGGGTCACTTAATATTTCTGTGTCTCAATTTACTCATCTGTCAGTAAAGGGTCTGTCAGACTTGATAGTCCACATTTATATCTATGATCTTATGACCTTATTTTTCTTTGATTGATATCCTTTATTTCAGATGGGAAAGTGTAATAAAAATTGACATGTTGGAAAGAGCACATGGCAATTTTCTGGAGTGGAAAGTCATAGTAACTTTGTTTTTTGTCTGATTCTCTGGTCACCTTGTTGTTACTTTGGTTTAGGTACTTCAAGTAAGTAGTCCTCCAGTGGATCTTAAGGATCATAAGGATTAGAACTAGAAGGAATTCATTTAGTCCATTTTATAAATGAGGAGTTCTTACTTGCTCTCTGCAAAAACTCCACCACCCCTTTCCGCCCCCAAGCCTCAGTTTAAAGAGGGCTCACCATCTCTTCATTCCCCTCCCCTCACTGCCACACCTACTCCCTGAGCTCCTTTGGACTGGACTTCATCATGTCCCCTGGAATGACTTCATCCAGAAATTTGGTGAGATTGTATCAGTACTCTCAAGTACTCTTTACTCATCTAATTAGAGGGCTGAAGAACTTAGCAACCTCCTTCCAAAGCCTCCATTTAAACTGAACTCTCATCTCTTCATTTCCCCCTTACCTATGTTCTTTGGACTGAACTTCACCTTGCTTCATGCAGGATTCTTTCCCTTTCAGCTTCCCTTTTTGTGGGTTGTCTTCCCCTCTTTAGATTGTAAACTCCTTGAGGGCTGGGGCTGTCTTTGTTTTTCATGTTTATATCTTCAGTGCTTAGCACTTCCTAGGTGCTTAATGAATGTATATTGTAGGTGCTGGTTTATTGACTGATAATTGACCTGTCTCTAAGAGGTAGGACAGATGTGATTTAGTACCTGTGTCCCAGGTTTATTGTGAAGATAAAATGAGATATTTGTCAACACTTTGTAAACTTTAAAGTATTACATAAATGCCAGTTATTATTTTATTATCATTATTATTCTTGAGCATTTTTGCAGGCTTAGTCTTCTCACTTATTATAAGGCGTAACCTATTAAGATATGTTGGAAACAATGATATTGGTTTTTTCATTCAATGAAAGCAAATGAAAAAATTCATACTTGGGTTTTCACATTTTATAGAATTTTAAAGTTACATAAACTGAAACAACAGATGCCTTGTGCATGATTCATAACATGACTATTGTGTTAGACTGCTTTTGGTTTTGGACATTAGGTCCACCATTTTAAGGATTAACAAATGTAATAGCCTTGTTGTCAACAAATAGAGGTTAGTTGGCTGCCTCCTATTTCTTCAAATTAAAGGGTAGGGGATATACAGAATGTGTCCTTGATGATGTCCTGATTTGATAACGTAGTTAATTATAGTTTGTGTTTCATTAATCTGCTTCCTCTTATCTGGCTTTTGTGCACATCTATTTACCAAGAAAAAAAAAATTAAATGGTTTTTGGCATTCAGGATCTTTCTGTCAGAGCAGTCTAGCAATCAGAACTCAACATAGCTAAATTTGTGCTCCTAGTAATTGCAGAAGACTTTTTAATCTTTACCTTGAGGAAAAATAAGCTCACACTTTAAGGGGTGAGAGCATTTGACACATTTAAATTAAGTAAAAAATAACTTCGGAAGCCACTTGTAGCTTAATAATTAGGTCATTGGAAGCATAAATATTTTAAATTGGAAAACTTTGAGGTACTTAATTGTGTGGGGTTTAATTAAGTAAAATAGTTGTACTATGTAGTTGGTGTATAAATATAATCTTCATGTATAACCTGTTGCTTTAAGTGGTTATTTTTGAATTATAATGTTTAGCTTTATATTTATCCTAATAAGAGAAATACCTTTGGGGCTTGTATCTTTTTGACATTAAACAAAATGAAATCCATTTCTTTATATCTTATGGAAAAGATTTTGGGGGATTTTGTTGAAGATTTGAACTATAAGAATCTACTCAGATTAAGTGTAACTGACAAATTTATTGTGAGTCTAATTAAGTTTCCCAAGGAATACTTATCTCTATCTAACCCTTACCCTTCTCTTGTTTTGCATTCCCCACTCCCACCCCCAGCCCTCCAGCCCCTTGGTTATAGCTATCCTAACTCTACCTATTTCTTTCTGGTAGTCTGTGTCTACCTTGTCTTCCATTCATACTTTAGGATGTAGTACGATGTTTTGTATGTATTAAGCTCTTGACATGTAGCTATTGAATTATAAATGAAAAACCGAAATTTATCTAATCTCCACTCTTACACTGTGGAAGCTGTTCTGAATGGGAACTGAATAAAGGGGAAGTCAAGGCAATTACCTCCCATATCTATGGATAGCCTTTGACTTTGACTCAGTTCCTTTCAGCCAACCAAGGACTATGCCTGTGATCTAACTCTTTTTTTTTTATTTTGTTTTGCCTTTCTTTGTAGCCTCAGTATACCACATAGTGGTTGGTATGGAGTAGATGCTTAATGAATACTTGTTGAATTGTCTTCCAGTGAGCTTCTGGAATTTGATAGAGAATGTTTTTGCATGGTGAGAAACATATACATTACTATCTTTGTAGTGATGAACCTTAATGAACCTCTCTAAAGCATCAGATCGAAGATTAATTGGTTGCAGAGTTTTGAGTGCATTTAAAATGAAGTCTTACCCCCTCACCGACCCCTTAGTCGTTTAAGAACTGCAGGTACTGTGTAATTCAGTGATGAAACTGATTTGTTTTTTTTTTTTGTTTGTTTTTTTTTGGTGAGGCAATTGGGGTTAAGTGACTTGCCCAGAGTCACACAGCCAGTAAGAGTTAGGTGCCTGAGGTCAAATTTGAACTCGGGTCCTCCTGACTCCAGGGCCAGTGCTCTATCTACTGTGCCACCTAGCTGCACCTGAAACTGATATTTATAATGCATTGTTGTGCAGTAATCATACTAAAATCTAGACTGCTATCATATCACTTAATTCCCTACGTAAGTGAGTTACATGCCTTTTGGCATGCATAAGAGGCAGCTGAACTTTGAGTTAAGAGACCTTGGTTTTGCCACCAATTCAGTGTGTGACCTTGGCAGGTCATTTTATCTCTCTTGGCTTCAGTTTTTTCACATATTAAGTGATGGGATTAAATTGACTATAAAATTTCAGTGGAGTTCTCTGGCTTTAAGAATCTAAAAACTTCTTTCCATCTTTATCCCTCTCAATGATTCTTCTCATCCAGGATGGTTAAAAGTAGAAGTTCAGGTTATAAAAAACTGACAGATTCCCTTATGATTGCATGCAGCTCTCAGTATATCCTCTTTGAATGCCATTGTCCCAGTTTAGACCCCAGTCATCTCTCACACAGACTGTTGTTACAGCTTCTATTTTGGTCAAAATTACGCTGACCTGGATTTTAACCTGGGAGATGCTCAATTTGCCTTTTCTGGTGAAAACTTGAGGTCATTTGGAGAGCACCTATCACCACCCCTAGGCAACTCTGTAAGACTATAAATTGTAGGACAATCACATATCTGTCACTGAAGAGAGTTTTAAAGCAGCTCCTTACACCAATGAAATCACACATTTGGGCAACAACAACAATAATAATTATGATTAAACTTGACTCTTATCACCTGTGTCATTGAGGGCTGGGCCTGACTCATGTCAAGTAGGTGATTTAGGCTTGGGTTGGGGTAGAAATAAGACTCTTTGTAATTGACCATTTAACATGTAACAAAATGATGTCTACCTAACAGTAGCATGGAAAAGATAATTTAACAAAGATACAGTACAGGTTCAGGTAGATGAAACTCCCATATCTCCATGTATATCTGGAAGGAAGGCTATATTGACTTCAACATCTAATAGGATATTAGTCAAGTCTGAGGGGCCCCCTACTCACCAGAGGAATGTAAGCTTTAGGTAGCCTGGAATCTATCTTAAAAGTTAGTCTTAGTTTGGACCAGTTAAGTCTCAAGGACAATATTTTTGCCTTCTTAGGGAGAAACTAGCCTAGCTTGTATGAATTAGTGTCTATATATTATAAGCCTAGTGTTGAGAATCATCTTTTTTAAATTTAAGTAGCAAAAGCTAATTGAAGTGGTTTTAGTTTGTGAGAGGGAATCAGTTTTGCCCACCTTCCAGGTTTAACACTCAGGATGAGAGAATGAGAAGAAATTTTTCAAGCTTGATACTGCCAATCAATTGGAGGCTTTTCAGAGTTTTTATAACTTTTGGATGCTCATTTAGATGGTCTTTATAATCACTAGGGAATCATTACAGTTTTACTTTGTCCCAATTGTCATTTTCCACTCCTTCTACCTGTAGTTGTATAACACAGAAGCTTTTCAGTTGTTGAGATTTCAATCCATTCCTTGTTGAAATCCTATTGAAAAATGCCCAATAGGGATTCATTTTGATGACCATATCTGGAGCAGGAGGGTCCGTTTCTTTTGAGGAAATGTGAAGAATAGATTTGGTTTCCCACACTGTCAGTTTCATTATTATATAAGAAGTAGTGTTATATACATACACATTACAGCTCCAAGACAAAGAATGCACTTGGTGTCGCAGTACTGTTCTCAAAGGATCTCAATATACTTAGTACAGAAACATCATAAAAAAACTCACAAACTTGAAAGTTATCCTGGGAGATTTGCTTTCTATGCACTTGCCTTCTGTAGTAATCTACCCTGTTTTTAAATGCCTCTTCTGATACAACATTCCACTAACTTTTTTATTGTACACTATATCAGAGTTGTTTGAAAAGTGGTTTTTTTTGTTGTTGTTGTTGTTTTGTTTTTTTGGTAATCATAGAATTGTTTGGACCTTAGAGATCATCTAGTTCACCATCTCCTTCTTTAGGTCTCACCCCTTCCATCCTTCCGCCTTGATTCTTTTTAACATGAGAAAACAATCTTGCCTCATGCTTGCTAGGTATATGATAGTGAGCAATTCACTTAATCTCTGACAGAATTTCATCAACTGTAATGTGGGGATAATAATAATAGCATCTGCTTATGTTATTGTAAAGATCAAATATTATTTCGTGTGAGAACCAAGTTATTCTCAAATGAGATAATATTTGCACAATTCTCAAATCATTAGGGAGGAGTTGAAAATTCCAGGAAAGTTATTAACTTTAAGAAATAATTAGACAAAGTACCAATATCTTGCCTTTTACTTAGATTACTATAAAAAGAAGAAAAACTGGTAGAATATGTGGATTTATTTTGCATCCTGTTTGTTACAAGGAGTGGTGTTTTTTTTTTTTAATTGTTCAAATGGTTGGGTCCAGTGAAAGGGAGAGATAATACATGTAAAAACAAATGATTAGTTTAAAAAAAAAAAGTGACCAAAGATAAATTTCCGGGTCAGATTAAAATGTAATTATGGCCTCTTATGGTCTATTAGGGTCTAGCAGAATGTTGCACCTATTATTTATTGTGATGATATTTGTAGGTAGGATCTCTAAGCAAGCTCTTTTTTGCCTTAGCTAATTTGATATATTTTGTATCAACAGATGAAATCAGTTTCTGGACTTCCCTAAAAAAGAAACATCCTCCCTCATGATAATCCAAGAATAGAAAAGTTAGTTCACTCAAAACAAACAAAAACTTTTCTTTTCTCTCTCAATTCCCTCTCTACTCCAAAAGGACTCTGTATATGTCAGTAGCCCTTAGTCTAAGCTAATATTTTTTGCTACTCAAATAGCGCTTGAGATGATAAATCTGTACACTTCACAATTAATAGTAGCATGCTGAAGAAAAGAAAGATTTTTAAAAAAATCTCAGTTACTAGTAAAATCCATTTAGTGACTTTTGGGTAGATTCATAATTTGTAATAATTAAGTACATAAAACATTGGCATCCTATATTACAGGGATGGGAAGGAGGAAATGAATAAGAATCGAAGTGTTTCCAGTGTAATACACGGTGTTGAGGAGTGATGCAAAGAAGCCCAAGGGGTCCTTTTTGTTCTCAAGAAGTCTTTAGTGTGGTGTAATGGAAAGCACTCTGAACCTGCAGTCTGAAGACCCTAGTTTGAATCTAGATTATGATACTAACTTTGTGATTATGAGTAAGTCACATTAATTCTCTAAACCTACAGCTGCAAATTGTGCTAGCTAACTCACGATTATTGTCAGGAAACTGTTGTGAAACCTTAAAATACTATAAATGCAAATTGTTAGTTGAATTGGGGAGATAAGACATTCATAAAAATAAAAATAATAATAGTATTCTAATAGTACTCCATAATAATGGTAAATAACCTGGTTGCAGTACCTCATCATGAAATGATGATGATGAAGAAATGCCATAGGAGTTTAGGGGAAAGAAAAATCACTGAGCTAAGGTTGAGCAGGGAAAGATTTCATGGAGGAAAGAACTATTACTCTTCTGACATTTATCTGTGCAGACCCAAGTTTTGAAAAATCTCTGTATGAATGTATGAAGAGATGCTGAGACTTTTCTGGTGGTCTGGTGGAATCATAGGATCAAAGAACATTGCAGCTGGCACATGTCTTAGAGATGATTTAATTGTCTCGCCACCTCATATTGCAGGTTTGTAAAGTAAGAACAAGAAAGGTGAAGTGATTCGGATGACAAGATACATGCATGTGTACGTGTATACTAACAGAGTTGACTTCAGTAACTTTTATTCCTATAGTATTGATTTTAACTGGTTCTCCAGTCAGCTAAGAAGTATCCATGCTCTCATTCTATGTTTCTACCTGAACATGAATTTTGGATGTAATAGATTGTATAGTCAGTGAAACACATAGCATGACACTCAGGAATTGAACTAGAAAGGACCAGCAGCAAAGATGGCATCTCTGGAAACTGGGAAGACCTTTATGAACAGATGCATAGTGAAGTGAGCAGAACTAGAACAGTTTATACAAAGAGAAAACAACTCTAAAAGACTCTAGAAATCATTTCAATGCAGTGATTAGATATGAGTCTAAAAGGATGAATATGAAAGATAACACTCACCTCCTGATAGAAACGTAATATATTCGAGATGTAGAAAGAAGCATACACATTAAGACCTGGTTAATGTGTGAATTAGCTTTTTCACAATCTAGATATGTATTGGGAGATTAAAAAATGATTTGTTTAATGGGGAAGGATAGTGAGAAGAACAGATTAAAAACAAAGCCTCAGTAACTTGGAAAAAAGTTTTTAAAATCTACATTTGCCTCTGAAAATAAGATGATATCTCTGATTGAGAAACATACTGGAATGTTATAATTGTGGATTTTTTTTGGAGTTACAGAGTTTTCTTGGAAAATGTGACAAATGACTTAGAAGGAGAGTGCTAAGATACTGAATGACCAGTATACTTTTTTGCTCCAACAATTCAAGAAAATATAAGAGTATCCATAAATATGTAATAGATTGATTTTTAATATCTTAAAGAACAAAAGTTTTTCTTAACTTTTGGAATATGAAAAGCACTTATTAAATTTGAAAAAACTAATTACAGACAGTTTTAAATCTGTTCTATGTAGTCACTTTAATTTTTAAAGAACTTGAATAAAATTAAATTAAGTACGTATTTTATATCCAACACTGGGTAATTTAATGTTATAGTAAAGAAATCACAAGATATTTTCTGTTCAGTATTGCAAATAGTTTTCTAAAAACCATTAAGTCTGTAAGAAATTTATTTATCTAGCAAATATGGGGCCTATGTCGCATTTTCTATAGCAGTCCTCAGTAACTTTTCCTCTTCATATCTATCCCTAGTTATTTATTTTTTTCCTTATGTTTATAAAACTATTGACTGTTTACAATAAATTGAGCTAGAATTTTAAAAAAATCAAATAAAGTGGGAATGTGAAGAAAAAGAAGGATAATTTACTTAGGTCTTGGACTTGTGGACTAGTGTTTGTTTTCATGGATGCTTTTATTTTCCTACCTATGTACTCTAAACTTGGGGTTTTTTTTTCACGACGTTGACAGGAAGTTTTGAGCATAGGAATAAACTCCCATCATCAAGTGTTTATTTGTAAGATTTGGAGACATTGTCTTTATGAATAGTTACTGACCAGCAGTTGTGCTTGATGATAATAGTGAATGATAACTCTTAATTTCTTTTAAAATTAAAAACATTTAAAATTAGTTCATTTTGTCTTTACATCTATTTTCAAATAAGTCCCTCTCTGTTCCTTTTCAGAGAGTGTTACTTTGTAACAAAGGATTTCAAAAAGAAAAAAATATATTTTGGTGAAACTAATTTATTGATTGAGATGAACATAATTTGCAAGATTCTGCAACTCCCCCTCACATAAACACACTTCTGCAATGAAGAAAGTGAGATGCATTTTCGCATCCCTTCTCTGGGACCAATCTTGGAATGACTGATGTCCAGGAATAGGCCTTGATAGGTACAGACAGGGTAAAATGGAATATCAGTAGCACCTACTTTATATCACTTCAAATACCAGCTGTACTTACTTAAATCAGACTGAATAATACCTGTGCTTTAATTCTTTCTGCCTCTTTTTTTTTTACATGGTTATTAATGATATCTGAACATGTGAGGCAGAAAATGTAATAGGACAGTTTTTTGTGTCTGTCTCAGTCTTAGCAATTCTGTGAAATATCTTTTGAAGCTCTTTTTTTCAAAAGTCTGGTGATCTGGTATTTGGGTTGATGCCTTTCCTGTATAGTGTCAGGGGCTCTGATGATTATGAACTGTTGTCAAACAGAAGTGGTTCCTGATTCCAACTTTAGAGAGTCAAATTCAAATTTTTTTTTTGCTACACCATACTTCAGTCTCCTTTCCCCACCTGTTCACCTGCCTACTGAAACACACCCATTCTTAAAAAATCAAAATTTAAAAAAAGCTTTGATTAATAATGTTATAATATTGGCATATTAGTTTTAGGCAATATCATGCAGAAGAATTTTGCATCTATACTGTGTATATACCTTTATAGAACACTGGGGATACCCCAACATATAGTGGTTACAGTACTTTTGTACCCACATAATGATACTTTTAAGTGATTGTAGATAAATTATAATTAAATCTTTATTTTATAATATTGCTGACTAGTTTTGAATTTACATCTTTGTTTTATATTATTGTTGGCTAGTTCTCTGATTCACTGGATAGAAGCGCAGCAACCAATTTTGTGATTGTTTCTATGCGAGAGCACTGATTCACTATGCTATGGCCTACTTTATTGTAGTTTCTAGGAATTCAGTGCACAAAAAGCAGAGGTTGTTTGTACTCAAGTGTTGCTTAGTATAGTTGATTTTAATTGCATAGGAAACTATTCACTAAAGAATAGCAAAAGGCTGGAATTTAGAGGATTGTTTTGCTTCTCTATTTGAAAGAAAAACCCAACCAAATAACTCTGGTCTGATTGTACTAAGACAGCTATATAGAAAGAGCTCTAGGCCAGAATCTGATAACTTAGGTTTCTGTAGTTTCTGACACTAACTAGTTGTGTGACTTTGGACAGTCATATCACCTCTTTGGGTAAATTGAGAAGCTGAATCAAGTGATATCCAAAGTCTCTGCAAATGCTAAAGATTTGTCATTCTAATATGTTGAGTGTTTTAAAGATGGTCATTTTAAATTCACTTAAAAATTTACTTTAGATAGTGGATTTTTCCAAATATTACGGAACAATTTGTGAAGTCATCAAGGTATCATTCTACTTGCTACTGGACCAGGGAAAAAAAAAGGCTGCTATTACTTAAAAGAAAATTAAGCTACTACTATATTCAAGGCAGTGTGCCAGGTACTGGGGGTATAAGGACACCAAGCCCCTACCCTCAAAGTGTTTGCAGTCACATGATTATAGATTTTTTAGCTGTCAGCTTAGAGATCATTGAGTCCAATCCCAAGTTTTGTAGATGAAGAAAGTGAGTCAGAGAAGTAAAGTGTTTTGCCTAAGGTGACACAGTAAGCACTCATTCCCTACACCTGTGAGTCACTTGTTATCAGTCAAAAACCTCAGTACTTATTGAAAGGATGGATCAAATAATTTGACTTTCATCTATTTCTTTATCATTTACTGGCTATTTCTCATTGACTATGATCCACTAACCTTGGATTTGTTTTTAATAAATGTCGATTTTGGTGAGGATTTTCCTTTTCTATGAGACTACTGTTCCATTTTCTGTTCCCCCCCCCCCCCCCCCCCCCCAGTTCCATTACAGGCTACAATTATGCCTGTTCTCTTACTTGGAGTGATGTGATATAGTACCACTTGCTGTTTCACCATCTCACACGGATACTATAAAGATTGAGGTTTTGAGTGATACCTAGTGATTTGAACCCATGGGTGTGGGATGAGTAGAATTGGGAGTCAATAGAGGGGCAAAACTATAAACTATGGGTGGAAAGTACAGAGAGGCAGATTTTAGCTTTAGTATGAGAAAAAGCTTCATCACAAAGCTGTTTAAAAGAAAAATGGACACAAGGTAGTGGGTTCCACATCATTGAATCACTTAAGTGGAGACTGCTTGACCTCTTAACTAGGATGCTACTAGACTGTAAACTTTTATATACATTTTCTCAGTCTTTGTGTAACTTTAATAAGCTTTGTGTCATTTTGGTATTCAGACTCAGATTCAAGAGTTGAGAGAGAATTTTATTCAAAATAGTACAGAAGCTGAAGGAGATGGAATTTCAGAGGTCATCAAACATTTTGGGATAGAGGTGTTAGCTCAAAGCATGATTGTAGAGAGCTTTCTCAACGAGTTTAGCTAAGAAGGGTAGGAGAGGTATGTGAGGGATGGGCGAATCTAGTGATAGTTTTTAAGGATGGGGAGAAACATGAAGAGGTTTGTAGGCAGCAGGGAAGGAACCAGAAAATAGAGACAGAAGTTGCAGAAAGGCAGATATTAGCATAGTGTAAATGCAAACTGCCTAATAATTAGAGCTGTAGAATGGATTGCCATAGGAGGTACCCCATCATTGGAACTGTTTAGTTGGAAGTTGCTCATCAGGGATGTTTCCAGACTATAATCTCCCTAAATGCAAGTCTTTTTAAAAGTTTGTTATCTTCCCTACTACCCACTACCTCTATCCTATAGGGTTGTAATAAATGTTTGATGGTTAAACACTGTTGACAGTATTATCATTCAAGTTAGGGTTGAAATGACTTCTGAGATTACTTTCTATACATATTCTATATTATTTAAATAAAATTCTCAACACATTAGCAGGTATTGGGTGGAAACCTAAATTTTAATGCCATGAGAAACCTGAAAAAGTTTATTATCAGAATGAGGCTGTCACTTATCTTCATTTTTCCTCCTCAAAGAACATATGAAGAAATAGAGGAAGCTGGGAAGTTAAATTTGAGGAATTTGTGTTAGGTTTCATATTTCAGAATTTTCATTCTTATTGTGTAATTAAGCTTCAAGGCACAGAATGTAAATTCATTAGAATTCAGTGCTGTCTAGTGAGATTTTGTTTCTCTGGAGATCAGGGTGGGTAGGGAGATAGAAGGAACAGTTAATTCTTGTATTCCCTTTTAAACAAAACAAAAAAGGGACAGAGATCCTGATAGCTTTCTTATATTACATTTAGTTAAGCCATTGGGAATTACAAAAGAAATTCTGTATGCAGCCAGAAAGGCAATAAGTAAAGCATATGAGGAGGTAATTTTTTTCCTTTTAGAGAAGAGCTGTATTTTTCATTTGACATCCTTCAGAGTTATGTTGGACAGATCCAGGTTGTTTATTCCATTTGCCTACTCCCAAGTAAAATTCCATCTTTTCCATGAAACCTTTATAAATTATTACACAGTCCATCAACAAGTATATATTTAGCACTTACTATGTTCCAGAAACTGTGAACAACAGTGATTTTTACCTTCTCTGAATTCTTAAAGCACTCATTACCTATTACTATTTATTACACCACTTAATCATACTTCATTTTTCAGTCTTATAAAATTATTCAATGACTTATGTCATGTTGCCCAATTAGAGGAACCCTCGTAATAGAGTTTTCTTTTACACATACTCTCTCCTCCTGAAATCGTTGAGCATAGTATTGAAAACATGGTAGGTGCCCCAAAAAATTGATGTATTGAATTTTTGTTACTACCATACTATACTAATAAATACTATATACACTAAAGTTGTACTTTACTAAAAAGTAACTTTTAGTCTATGTTAAAGTGAAAGGTTCTAAAATTTTTTTATGAAATAAATATTAAATGGAGGCTTACTCTGCTTTCAGAATCCTAACCAAAAAAGTTCTTATTCATTTCTGTGGTTTAAAATCATTTTTGTGATTCCCAAATAGTTCTTTATATAGATAAGGCTCAGTTATGCACAATCTTTTTTTTTTTTTTTGGTGAGGCAGTTGAGGTTAAGTGACTTGCCCAGGGTCACACAACTAGTAAGCGCCAAGTGTCTGAGGCTGGATTTGAATTCAGGACCTCCTGACTCCAAGGTTGGTGCTCTATCCACTATACCACCAAGCTGCCCCAGTTATGCACAATCTTGATTTTATTGTGTGTTAGTTGGTACTGTGGGATAATACACCTTACTGTCAGGAAATTAAATGGTACATACACATCTTCATTTTGTGGGTGAGAAAACTTAGGCAGAGAAAAACGAATAACTTTATCATCATCACCTTGTGAAAACTGTAGAATGCTTATTGTCTTTCCCATTACTATTTATAGCATGGTTAGAGAGGAAGGGGAAATGAAGAATATAGGATACGAAAAAATAGGTACATGAAGAAAACTAACCATTCTCTGTAAGTCCATGGAGGATATTTAATGGTGTAAAAACATTACAGGTATCCAGTAAATAAGCATTATTGCACAGTGCTGGTTTGAAAATATAGATATAAAATTTTATCTGTAAGATTAAAATTTACATTTATTTGGTGCTTTAGTATTTACAAAGCACTTTTCCTCTGCAATAGTTCTGCGAGGCAAATAGTCAGTCCCAAGTATTTTATTCCCATTTTACAGATAAAAAAATTCTCAAATCTCCCCCAATCCTCAAAAGTTTGTCCCTTGGCCTTTCCAACTTCATCTGACTACCTTACAATCCCTCACCCCCCTCTTCATTGCTAAACTGTTGGAAAACATTATACACACCTGATATATCCACTTCTTCACTACCCACTTTATTTCCCCTCAATGTCATATCCATTTTTTCTTCTACTTTAGCCATTATATTTAAATTGTTCTCTGCCAGAGTATTGATGATATAATAACCACTGAAACAAATGGTCTCTTTTCAGTCTTCCTTGACCTTTGTGCAGGATTTGACACTATTTAATGTATGTATCCCTTTCCTGGATAATTCTTCTTCCTTTGTATTCTGGGATATATAACATGCTCTCCTAGTTCAGTTCAACGAACAAGATGTGCCTATTATAAGCAAGATATTAAGGGAATAGCATGAAAGCCAACAGTCTTTGCATTCAATATTATTATAGTCTACAACATGTATACAGACAAGTATGGTACTAATTACACGGATGGGGCAAAGGCGAAATCTAAACAAAATAAGTAGATCGATGACCACATCAATATGAATATTCCATCCAGTGATGAAAGCTGCTACCCATTCCATCCTGTGCAACACTCGCCCAGGATATGGAGTGTTTCATAAGATGAACACCCAACATACTGAAGGAGGGCCTTTGTGGTTGGAGGAATAGAGTCTCCTGATGCGTAAGCTTAGTTGTTTTCCTCAACATACATGTAATCTATTATCTTTCTCCTATTGATTTCTCTCATTCCTCCCTTCTTTTGAACAAAACCATCCTCAAGACTTAATTCTTTTGAGAAACTAAAAGCTCAGGCCATTGACATCACTTTGTGATTGCTTGAGAAGAAAAGCCATGAAAAACTCTAGCTTCTCTTCAATATTTGGCTGGCAGACCACTATGGGCAACTCGGAGTCAGGGGAGCTTTCCTTCCTCTGTGATCTATGACTGCCTTGTTTCATTTCCCTAAATTACCAGGGGAAGGGCCTGAGTCTGGCAATCTCACAACAATTTTCATTCTCTTGATATTGCAAGGATGCCAATGGATGCCAATGCTACTGGTTGTTTATCCCTTAATCTTGTTATAGACTGACCTGTACTCTTTATAGCAGAAATAAAAGATAGCCAGCCAATGAACACTTGTCTCATTCCCTTTTCCTCTCTTTGATCCCTTTCTCTCATTTAATCATCTAATCAACAAGAAATTATTAGGCACTTGCTATATGCCAGTCATTGGGGATACAAAGAAAAAATTAAATAATCCCTGCACTCAAGGAGTTTATACCTTACTGGTGGTGGTGGTTGTGGGGGAGAGGGGAAGAGCACATAAATAAGTCAATACAGAATATATTCAAAATAAATGCAAAGAAATTTGGGGAGGGCGGACACTAGGACTTGAGGGGATCAAAAGAGACATCGTATGGAAGGTGGTGCTTAACCAGAGTCCAGAAAGAAATGAGATTGTAGGAATTGGAAATAAGAATACTTTATCTTCCAGGCATGGGGGATACCCCAAAGACATGGAGAGGGTAGACATATTGTATGTGAGGAATAGTAGGAAGATTAGTTTGGCTCAAGTGTCTCCAGAAAATTTTTCCTTAATTTCAACTTCTCCCTTTACCCAATTTGGACCTGATCTTTCCTCCCTCAGAAGCATTTTGGTTTGTAATTCTCCAGTGTATTTGTTTGAGAAGGTAGCATGGTGTAATCAGTAGAAGAGTCTGGAAGACCTGGGTTTAAATCCCCCTCTTTCATACTGGGGGCAATTAGATGGCTCAGTGGATAGAGCTCTGGGCCTGGAATTAGGAAGACCTGAGTTGAAATTCAGCTTCACACTAGTACTAGTATGTGACCCTGGGCAAGTCACTTAACCTCTGACTTAATCCATTGGTGAAAGAAATGGCAAACCACTCCAGTATCTTTGCCAAAAACTCCATGGACAGTTTGGTTCTTGGGGTCACAAAGAATAGGACAGGACTGAATAGTAACAATTTTCATACTGACTTTGTGACCCTGGTTAAGTCACTCACCCTTTCAAAGCCTCAGGCTTTTTTAGGTTGCAGAACAGTCAGATGTGCATTGATGATAGAAAAATTTGGCACCTTTCTTTTTGTATTGTATTACAGTTTGTGTTTGTGTCTTATTTCTTTTTTAGACTGAGTCTTAACCTATACTTTGTATCTAAGTGCCTAGTGCAGTACTTTGCCCCAAATAGCTTTTTAGTAAGTGTTTCCTGTATTTGCAAACAATTTTACTCCTTCTTTGGCCACCTAATAGGAAAGCCCTCTGAAAACCTCATGAATGAAAATGAAAATGAAAGAGATGGATGAGATACTTACACATAGTAACCACTCCAGTTGAATGTGTTGATTTAAAGTAAGTTTGGGTTCATCCTGAGCATGATTAGATCAACTTCCTGGGCCAGGTCATCACATAACCCTTTCTTTGTTGTAGTAATAGTAATAATAATGATAGCAGACACATACAGAGGATCAATGAAATGCTGTTTTGTACCAATTATTTGTGCCCACATCCTGTAGAGCTTTACATCTCTCCCAGAGCCTAATACAGTGCATGCCAAGCACTTAATCAATGCTGGCACTATTGAATTGAAGAACTGAGGCTTTCACCTTGTTAATTCCACCTCATATCTTGTGAGAACCTGAGCCAGTTGTTTGAATATTATGGAGGCCTTTGTTTCTCCATTTGCAAAATGAATTGTATCATCCTTAACTTGTAGCTGTGTACTATTTTGAAAGCATCAGAACAAAAGAAATTAAAAATGACATTCTTCGAAGAGAAGGCTGTAGAAAATCCAATACTCTTCATAATAACCGTATTGTAGTGTGAGCAAAACATCCAAGGCCCAGAAGGTAGTGAGTAGAACCATTTTGAGGCTCATCTCAAGAGAGTCATCCAGCCCTATTCCTCCAAAGCTGCTTGTCCTGTGTTAACCCTCCCCCTGTTTCTGCTTCAACAAGGGTGACCTCACTGCTGCAAAGCACAGCTCAGGGCCAACTGCCTCCCTAGGCAGGGCTGACTGTGCTTAAAGTCAACCAATGAAATGGGGAAGAACTAAGGATCCCTTGGCAAATTTGATATTGCTTAAAGCAAGATGGAATGGATAGAGGATGAAAAACACTGATTTAATTCTCTCCCAAATGTTTCTAGCCAGCCACATCTATGTGTGGTGCTGGTTGGTGTTTGGGTGGGGAAAAGAGAGAAGTGGAGAGGGAAGGAGAAGAAGAAAGGGCTGCAATCTTTGGTGGAGGTCTAGAGAATAATGTGAGCCCTGTGCTTAGCTGTTGGTGGTGGTTGCATGTTTCTTTAAATTGGGGGTGGTCTGTGCAGCTGTTTGAGTAATGGAGTGGGACTGACACTAGGTTAAGGCAGACTAGGACCATAGGGAGCTTGGTGAACTGAGATGTCCAGAAAAGGCAATTACCATTCTTGAGGTGTAGGTGTTTGGTCCCCAGAGAGCAGGGAGGGTTGAGGGGTGAATAGGTGGGGAGTGTTATTTGTTGCTGTTTTTTGCTTCGCTGGTCAGGGTCAGTGCTGGCTGTAAAGCCCAACCACAGATTACTTCCTCTTACTGCGCATGAAAAGACTTGGCTCTGCATGCATTGAACACAAGAGTTTGACAGATTATCACTGAATTTGAGCCCTTGGGCAAAGTGCCCAGTTCTGATTAATTTAATAGGAAGAATATGCTGTTTTTATTCCTGAGCAAAGTTCCCCCACTGCACACCCAGCTTAATTTCCCCAAAGCTGGGAGAAAAGAACATTCAATTAAAAAGAAAGAGAAAACTCCTAATTCACTCCCCCCCCTCCAAAAAACTAAAACAAAAAAGAAAACTGTCTTTTGTCTGGGTGTGGTACCTGCTAAATA
This sequence comes from Vombatus ursinus, assembly GCF_900497805.2. Lineage (NCBI taxonomy): Eukaryota > Metazoa > Chordata > Mammalia > Diprotodontia > Vombatidae > Vombatus > Vombatus ursinus. The sequence continues at coordinate 28,419,201 of NW_020949351.1, read as the reverse complement.
TTAGTAAACATGTAATTTCTGGATACTCACCAGATGGTTCCCCTAGATATAGATACAGCTTCATAAAACTGGAAGGAGACAGATTATTAAATTATTTTGCCATTAACCCTGAAGTGTAAAGGAAAACTATTAGGTATCGTTTCATTTTTTTTTGTACCCCTAGTGCCCAACACAGGGCTTGGCACCTAGTAAACAACGGATATGTGCTTGTTTGAATTGAACTGAATTCTCTCATCATTGCCCTGATCCCTCTTTAGTCACAAAATTGACCAACTGTGAAGCTTAAAGGGATTAGTGGCCTATGTCAGAATTTCAATATATGAAACATCACAGTATAGTAAAAAACTGAATAGTCCATATAGTGCATATATTATAATGCATATAGTGCATAACATTGCAGTATAGTAAAAAACTATAATTATAGTGCATTTTTTTATAAGGAATAACATGGAGAAATTACATTATCACAGGAGCCAGAGAAAAAACAGTTGAAACCCAACTTGTAATGAAAAGATATCCTTTATGTACAGTAGGAGAAAGAAGGAAACATTAGCACATACTATACCCATCAATTTCCTTCTCTTTAACTGTCAGTTGTATTTCTTGGCATTTGTGGCCAGTTTGAGAATTGATTAGAATATTTGAGGTGTGTGACGTGAGTTAGAAATTCTTTAGGTACTTTCTTGGGTGGGTGGGATTTGAAGATGTTTTTGTAACCAGATCAATCAAAGCATTGTTACTCTATGCTGTTTTTTAAGGAGGGAACTAGTAGGTTGCCTGGAACCCAGTAAGAATGTTGCACTATGTCTGGCAAACATAGCTTACCTTCTCTTGACCCTGAAGTTTTCTTAACTTCCCACAAGTAAGAGAAAAAATTGGTAAAAACAGTCTTTAAAATTTTTCCCCCTTGTTGGGATTTCTGAAATGACTACTAAGAAGACGTCTTATGAAGAAACACTTATTTAGATTTAGTATATAACCTCAAGGGTCAAGTCCTTGGTTTGATTCTCTGTGGGATTTAAAGAGAGAAGACAGCTCCCTTCTCTTCTCCCTCTAGTCATTTCAATTCGCTTCAATTGATCTAGTCAATTCAAGTCACTTCAATTGATCATCTCATCAGCTCCCATAGATTTAATTATCGTCTTTATACTAATGATTCTCAAATCTGTCTTTCCTGTCCCAATCTCTCCGCTGACCTCTGATCTCATTTCTCCTTGCCTTTCAGACATCTTGAACTGGATGTCCAGGACACATCTTTGTTTGTTTTGGTTAGGCAATGGGGTTAAGTGACTTGCCCAGGGTCACACAGTACAGGACACATCTTAAACTGAACATGTCATTATCTTCCCCCTAAAACCCTTCACACATCTACCTTCCCTATTACAGTAGAGGAGTACAACACCATTCTTCCAGCCACTCAGGGCCATAACCTAAGAGTCATCTTGGATTCCTCACAATCTCTCAATCTCCTTCCTTATCTCAAGTGGCCCCCCCCCCCAATATCAAAGCAGGTGCTAGGGCTGGTCAAATTTTAACTTTGCAATATCTCTTGTATATAGACTCCCTTCTCTCCTCTGACACTGCCACCACTGTAGTGAAGGCCCTTATCACTTCGTGCCTTGATTATTGCAATAGCCTGCTGGTGGATCTGCCTGCCTCAAGTCTCTCCCCACTCCAATCTATCCTTTTTTTTTTTTTTTTTGGATTTTTTTTAAGGCAGTCGGGGTTAAGTGACTTGCCCAGGGTCACACAGCTAGTGTCATGTGTCTGAGGCAGGATTTGAACTCAGATCCTCCTGATTCCCAGGCCAGAGCTTATCCACTGTGCCACCTAGCTGCCCCTCCAAGTTTTTTTGAAGTCTGTCTGCTCATCATTTCTTATAGCACAATAATATTCTATTATATTCATATACCACAACTTGTTCAGTCATTCCCCAATTGATGGGCATCCTTTCAATTTCCAATTCTTTGCCATCACAAAATGAGCTGTTATAAATATTTTTTGTACATTTGTGTCCTTTTTACATTTTTATGATCTCTTTGGGATGTAGATCTGGAAGTGATATTGCAGGGTCAAATCCTTTGGGCATAGTTTCAAATTGCTCTCCAACATGGTTGGATCATTTCACAACTCTACCAACAATGCATCTACTGTTTGATCCAGGGACACTGGCCTTCTGGCTGTCCTACAAACAAGATACTCCATATTTTGACTCCAGGCATTTTCTCTGGTTGTCTCCCATGCCTGAAATGCTCTCTCTCCTCTGCACTGACTACTGATGTCCCTGGCTTCCTTTATGTCCTAATTAAAATCTCAACTTCTATAGGAAGCCTTCCCTAACCCCTATTAATTAGAGTGCTTTCTCTCTTTTTTCTTATTTTTAATAATTTAATAATAATTTTTTCTTATTTATTCTGTAAATGGTTTGCTTTGTATATATTTATTTGGCTGTTGTCTCTATTAGATTGTAAGCTTCTTGAGGGCAGGGATTATATTCTGTTTCTTTTTTATGTCCCTGGGGGCTTAGCACTGGGCCTGTCACTTAGTAGGTGCTTAATAAATGTTTTTTCATTGAAGTGCAAAGTACTTTGTAAGCCTTAAAGCACTACATAAATTCCAGCCATCATCATCATCATCAAATATGAGTACCCCTTATCACAATCCCTACTCCAAAAGTACATTCTTCTTTTCTTCTGAACCCCCAAGTTGTCACCCTCTGCTCTCTGCTCTGCTTTCTTATTTCTTACCTTTGAAATCATGTAAATTGTCTCTCTTTTCCTCTGGTAATTTGAATATTTCTGTAACTGTTAAATCCAAATTAAAACACATATCCCACATTCAAACCACACCTTTAGACAGTGGGAGGATATTTTAATATAACCTGAGTTCTGTTGGTATTAAAAGAAACATAAGAGAAGAATCAGATGTTTTTTTTTTTAATTTAATTTAATTTTTAATTTAATGTGATTCTTATGTTAATGTGGTGAGAAAAAAAAAGAGGAGGAATGACATAAAAAGTAGAGAGAAAGGAGTTGATAAGGCCATAAAGGAACATCCTATATGCTGGAGTAATTCAAATCAAATGGACAGAGAGCAGACCTGCTGCTGTAGTATTGAGCTCTTGAGCACTAGTCTGAGATTCTGGAGAGCAATGTTCTTGTATCAACTGTGCTCTCATTTTGAACCAGTTGGTTGACCTCTCTGGGTTTCAGATTCCTCATTTGTAAAACATGGGGTTAGAAGTAAATGATTTCTGACATTCAGTGATTCTTTTCTAGAAACAGCACAAATGGATTACGTGACTCTCTCCTGTCTTTAATACTAACTGTGGCCCTTATTAACTTTTGGCTTATTTAAAACACAGTGAACAGAGTGGGGCATCTGACCCCATTACTGGAAAAATATGGTTAAGGATATGGGCTAAAGTATGGGACGTCAGCTAGCTGAGCTATACAGTTGTTCCAAAGGTCATCTCAACTGAGCCAAACAGTTTGGTGCTTCTTTATCTATACTAGATCTAACAACTAAAGTAGCTGTTATTTCACACCCATTGGTTACTAAAGCACTGTATTTAGGAATGATGTACATTCACTTTTACCTTAAAAAAACAAAACTAAAAGAAAAAAAGAAAAGCTTGTCATTGAAAAGATACCATTGTGACTAAAATCAACATGGCAGATTTCACAATTCTGTATAACATGAACCTTTACCTGGAAAGGCAACACTAGAATGATAGGACGATGATAGATTTAGAAATGGGATGGATCTTAAAGATCATCTCTTTCAACCCCCTTATTTTACAAATGAAGAAATTGAGGTAAAATGACTGACTGAAGACCACACAGATAGAAAGAAGTAGAGCTCAAGTTCACATCCAAGTCTTTAGATTCCCAAGCCTAACTCAGTAGTTAGAGATTTGAGAATAAAAACTTAGAGGAGGATGGAAAAACAAAAGATAATCAATTTTATATTCAAAATTCACAGTGATTGGTTTTTACTTTCTTTCATTATTTTTACTTATTCTTTTTTGGTGAGGCAATTGGGGTTAAGTGACTTGCCCAGAGTCACACAGCTAGTAAGTGTCAAGTGTCTGAGGCCAGATTTGAACTCATGTCCTCACGACTCCAGGGCTGGTTCTCTATCCACTGAGCCACCCAACTGCCCCCTAGTGATTGCTTTTTAAAAAAAAGAATTAATAATGAAAAAGAAAAAATATTTTGTGGAGAAGTAGTCACATAGTAATCTGTTGAAAAAAGTTAACATATTTTGTGACTCTTTGTTACATGTTTTGGTAGTGTCACACACCTAGACGTAATAGGGAAATAAATATCTTCAAGCTGAAACAATATAATAATTGTGTCTGACAAGCTGTGTATAAACATTCCATTTCTGCATAATGGTAGAAATAATCAAGTAAAAAGAAAGAAATCTACACTAATGTTTAAGTACAAAGTTCTCCATATCGCTGTACTGCTGAATAGCAAACCAAATTGCAAATGAATTCTATTTTCTGGTTCAGTTTCTGCTGGAATCTTAATGAAGTAAAAATAAATAAATAAATAAACCAACTCTTACAGCCATCTTTCTGTAAGTTAGAAGGAAAAGAGAGTTTGAAGGGTAAAGCAAAAGATAGGGCAATGGACTTAAAATAGACCTGCAGTTACTTCTGTGCCAAAAAGGATATAGTGTGACTGGTTCATGATTTCATTTGTTTATTTCTTACTTTTTGAGGCTCCCAAATGTTGTGACTTCCCTTTGGTTACACAACTAATTAGGAGCAAAGTTTGAATAGAACCAGTTTTCTGACCCTGGTTTACTGCATATGTGTAGATCTCTCCATATTAACTCATCTATAGTACAACTGTTTTTGGAGGTGGGAGAAGTGCTGTACTTGTGATATAATTGGTATAGGGAACTCTAACTCTCTCTCTCTTTCTCTCTCTTTCTCTCTCTCTCTCTCTCTTTCTTCCTCTCTCTCTTCCCCTCCCTCCTTGCCTGCCTGCCTCCCCACCCCCTTTCTTTCTGCCTGTCCCTCTCCTTCTTCCTTTCTCACATTTACAGATTACTCCTACTCTGTGAGAAGTCTCTTATGACAAAGTAAAATGGTTAAGTTAAAGTAATACACCAGGAATCTTATCTGAAAGTGCATCGTACTTTTCATATCTGTGTCTCCACCCCTCCCATACATCTTTTCATATTCTTTATCACCCCACTACCTCACTCTCTCTTTTTAATAAATAGAAATCCATTATCTCTCTGTCCCATTCCATTCTCACCTTATTTGGGAAAAAGAGAAAAAAAAATCCTGTAACAAATATGCATAGTCAAATAAAACAAATTCCCCCAGTGGCTGTTTACAGAAATACATATGTTTCATTCTTTAGCTAAATCTCTCATATCTCTGTAATGTATGCTATGTTTCATCATCAGTTCTTTGGAATCATGCATGGTCATTTCATTGATCATAGTTCTTACAGTTTTCAAAATTGTTTTTAACAGAGTTGTTGTTATTGTATTAAGTTGTTCCCTTGATTCTATTCATTTCAGTGTATAAAAATTCCCCAAATTGTTCATTGTTATAATTTTGATGTTATAGTAAAACTTATTCTTCTGATTTTACTTCATTATGTATTATTTCACAGGAGCCTTTCCCTTTCTTTCAGTGTAATACTACTCCATCACATTCATATACTACAACTTTTTAAGACATTTGTATGTTGATGGACATACTCAGTTTCCATTTTTTTGCCACCACAAAAAGTTAATATATATATAAATACTTAAAAATTTTTTTCCTCTTTCTTTGATCTCTTTTGAGTATAGGGTGGCAATGATATAGTTGGGTGAAAGGGCACACATTGATAACTTTTTGTCTAATTCCAAATTTCTTTACAGAATAGCTATACATCTCTGGATGTCTAACAACACTGCATCAGTGTGCCTATTTTCCCACAATCCTTCCAACACTTAAAATTTCTCTGTCTCTCTCTGTTTCTCTCTTTTTGGGCATTTTTGCCACTCTGAAGGATGTGAGATGCAATCTCAGAATAATTACTTTCATTTGCATTTCTCTAATTAGTAGTGATTTGGAACATTTTCATATGGCTATAACTAGCCTGGGTTTTGTCCCTTGAGAACTATCTATTCATCTCCTTAGACTATTGATCAAACTCTCTATGAAGAAAATCTTTCTACCCATTTATATCTGTGTTTAATCTCTAAGTCTTAGAGTTACCTAGACAGTAAGTGACTTGCTCAGAGTGTTTCACAGCCACTATGGGTTGAAGGTGAACTTGAAATTAGGTGTTTTTGACTTACAGCCTGGCTTTCTGTCTATCACACTGTGCTTATCCAGTTAGTCACTTAAGAAGCAATATTGTGATGTAATTCCAAAGAGAATTTGAGGGAAGACTTTTACCCAAATTCCTTTAACAAATTCTATACTAACCTCTTTGTAGTATTTATTGTAGTATCTGTTGATATCCTCCTTCCTCTTTGATAAGATGCAGCTAATTATGGAAGCACAGATAAATAGAACCTTTTGAGATAGAGAACCTTGAGATGTGTTCTCTCATAACTTTCTGGCTAATGTTATAGAGGTCACTTAATATTTAACTTAATATTCTGTACAAGTTGATGATAGTACCTTCTATATCCCTCTCTTTCTTCTCAGAGCACATGTGGAGGGCTGAGCCTAAATTGGTGATGCATATTGAGCTGGTTATTACAATAGTTAAAACATTATAGAGAGAGAAAATACTTTTAAGCGCTGTGCCAGGCACGGTGCTAAGCTCTGGGAATACAAATATAAGCAAGCAAGTGGCCTTCCCCTCAAGAAGCTTATGTTTGGAAAGTTCTTCAAGTAACTCTAATGGGAATAGAGAGCATACAAAGAGGAGCTGGAAAGAGAGAGTAGATCGTGCCAGCCACTTGATTTAGAACTGCAAGTAAGGGGAACGTTTAGCTCCCAGAAGGAAAAAGAGAAAGGACCTAGAGTGGTTCTAGGACTTTTTTGCACTGGGAATCACTTAAGCAGATAAAGGCAATTGTTGAGTTTAATTTTTTTTTTCCCAGCCAAAGACACAGTTTATTAGAACATCCGCCATATTGGCCAGATTCTTAAGGAATCTGAACATTAGTGATCTGTTGGCCAGATTTTAAGAATTTAAGCCTAAATGTTTTTGATACAAAGTCTGACTGGCCACCTATGTTCTAAATTTTTTTGGTCTCAGGACCTCTTTGCTCTCTCAAAAATTATGAGAAGCTCAGAGTTTTCAATTTTTGTTTAATGTTTTAAAAACTGTTTTAAATTTTTTATTTTTAATTGTCAATGTTTAATTTTTAAATGTCAATATTTATAGCTGTATTCAAAATGGAAACTGATAACATTTAAAATATTTCTTCATTTAAAAACAATAATAAACCTCTTATCTGTTAACATACATATTTTTATGAAAGAAAAACTTCTGAAAAATTTATGAAAAAACTTAAGAACTTGTGAAAAAAAAATCCCCCTCCCAAAAAGCATATTAGTGAGTAGAGTGAAATTGTTTTAAATATTGTTGCAATCCCTTTAATGGTTTGACTTAATAGAAGACAGTTGGATTCTTGTTTGCTTCTACATTCATTTATGATATGTTATTTTGGTTGAACTATATGAAGAAAATCCAGCTTCACACAGAGATAATAGTTAGAAAAGGGAGGGTTATTTTAAAAAAATTTTTTTTAGCAATGTTTTCTCTTTGTAACATCATCATAGGTATTCCCGATATCCTTCCTTTCCCCCTTCCCAGAGAGCCAGAGCCATCCCATATAACAAATACTATTTTAAAGGGAGAAATATATTAGCACAACTAATTGATACATTGAAAAGTCTGAAATTCTCTTCCCTATTTTCTCCCCCACATTCTCCTAATTGAGTAAGTTATTTTGTCTATTATAAATACCCAAATTAATTATAAAGGACATATGAAGAAAAATGCTATCCAGAAAAAAAAAAACTGATAAATAGAAGTGTGTATGGAATAATTTTGCATACATACATATTTAGTAATACATATGTGTGTGTGTATATATATATATATATATATATCTCTATATATATATATATATATATATATATATATATATATATATATATATATATATATATATATCCCTATTTGTGTCCAATGGTAGCCATGGGTGGCGAGGAAGAAAAAAAAGAAAAAAAATTGCATGATAATTTTGTTGTATATTTGAAAGGAATAGCAAGACGTGCATAGTAGATTTGCAGTTTCATGTATAGTTGTCTTTTTTTATTGTACTATGTTATGAAAATGCTTCATTCCATAAATTAAAAATACAATTTTTTTTTTAAATTAAAAAAAGTCTGAAAACATGGTTAATGTATAATACCTGGGGACCTCCCTCATTCACAGAGGGGTGGGCTGGGAATGTCTTCTCAAGGCAGTGTTATTTTAAAAGACACATAACATCTTAGTATTAAGATTAAGATTATTGAAAACAGTATTGATCAAGTGGACCCTTGGATCACACTTGGAGAACTGCTGTAACTAAACAGAATAATTAGTTGTTATCTATCTCATCCTGTCCTCTTTCACTGTCCATCCTGTCACCTTCACATTTAAATGTACATTGCATCCTTCACACCTGGAAGCAGATCCACTCAATAGCTTCTCATGCCTTCCCTGATGGGGATGTAATTCCCTGTCTTCCAAAACTCTGTCATGTTTTCTTTGCTTGACATGTTCTAAATCTTCAGCACTTGCTTTCTTAGATCATGGTTATCTGTGTTCATGTAATTGTAAGATTCTTGAGTATGGGTACTAACATCTTATCTCTTTTCATCCCTGGTATCTAGCATAGGGCCCGACACATAGTAGGCTCTTTAAAAATGTTTGTCCAGCTAAATCAGCAAGCATTTATTAAGCATCTGCTGTGTGTCAGACACTGTGCTAAGTGCTGGGGACAAAAGAAAGGCAAAAAAAAAAAAAATCCTGTTCACAAGGAGCTCACTAATGTGCTTGAGCTATGTGACACTGGGAAGTCATATAACCTTTTGTGGCCACTTCCAGGACTCAGTTACTAAGTCATAGAAGGCTTTGTAGAAGACAGTTCTTACTCTGTGTTCCCCATGTTCACAAGATTATAGATCCCTGTGAGTATTCTTAATCTTCTTGAGGAAATATGAGTGGGTCTTCACCTACAGATGAGTCATATATAAAATCTTTAGTAGGAATCAGTGAACGTGAATGATGAAATTGACTGTGTAGGTAGTAAAATTAGAATTTTAAGTGAATCTTAAAGTCTTCCCTTTTGGATAAAAGTATTAGGGGTAAGGGCTCCATCATTGCCTTCTGTTTGTTTGGTTTTTTTTAGACTCATAGGAGTTAGAGCTGGATTTCGTAAAAGGGACACTGCATATTGGGGTAAAATCTTCACAAGTAAATTTCCTCTCACATACTGTGAATCTTAGCCATGGAAAGGACTTTTATAACTGTTTGTAAGTGAATTTTTATGGTTGAAGTTGCTATGGGACTAAGAAAGCTCAACAGCAACCAGTTTGTCCTATGCATTTCAATTAAAGAAAAGCAATTCATTACAGAGGTTGAAAATGTGTTTTGCATGCTAACATAGTTGTGGGTAACAGAACTCTTAACCAAGAGAGAGAGATCAGAAGAAAGTTAGTTATACTTTTTTTTTCCAATTAAGGTCCTTTGTCTACAAATATCCATTTTCTGTGTTACTTACTTTAAGGCTAAGTAACATACTCTCCAGGATAAAATATACTGAACAGACAATCTCTCCCTAAGTCTCTGCCTAAAAAGTCTCTCAGAATCTTGGTGGGCTTTTCCTTATCTATAGATTTTTTTTTCAAAGAAAAAAGATCTAAATCTGTGAACATAAACTCCCTAAATCCTATTCCCAGCTGCTATTTATGATGGAGACAGCTTAATACCCTGGGCCTTGAGGAGAATGTAAATGCAAAAAAGACATTTTGAACCAGTCTAGTCAAAAGTTTTCATATCTAAGATCTCTCCCTGAAATAGGCAATGCCGTTCTTTAAGTGAGTATTGCAAAATCTCAGGGACAATTCCAAATGCTAGAGTCTACAGCCAAACAGGAAAACTGAGAGACTTTAATTCATTGGGATTCCCATCACGGATGTTGCACCATTTCTTGGCCTAGTCTGAAGAATGACTGCAGAGTCTGGTAAAGTTCAGTTTTTTGCTTTGGAGTTGAAAGTTTGAGGTTTCACTTTTGATTTGGTGTGTCCCTCTACCCAGTATGGGCAGGGGTATTTTAGGCAAGGGCATTTTCAGTTTAGGAAGCTTTCACTCTCAAGAACCTATGAGAATTTAACCTTCCAATAAATACTTCTATCAATGGGCTGTTTCTGATCCCCCAGAATAGTTGCTGGCCAGTGAAAGGTATCATTGGCTAAGATTCAGTCAAGCTTAATATTACTTCCCCAGACACTGGGCTTGAATTCCTTTTCTGTTGTTTCTCTAACCAAACAAATGATTGTGACTAGTCTCCAACATTCAGGGGACATTATGTACTATTTCTTAAAAACATTTTACTTTTTTTTTTAAACATTTTACTCTTTTAAAAAGGAAATTCACAGTTAAGACCAAAACGTAATATTCTGACCTTCTCCGTAGAAAGGAGATATTTGATGACCTATAGTTCTGTAATCTAATGAATTGGAAGAATTCAGTCTCTTCAAATGGTCAGTTCATCAAAAAATTGGCAAAATGTTATTCACATAACAAACACTGTATTTTAATTTAAACTAGTGGGATTTTTGTTTTTTGTTTTGTTTTTTTTTGTTTTTTTTTTTTTCCTGTCCCCTGTCAACACTCTCTGGAAATGTATTCATTTGCAGTTCCCATCATAAGATGTGAGAATAAGAAGTGTCTATGCAAATCATCTTGCCCACTCACTCATTTTTTTTTTCCCATAAGGAAACAGAGAAGATTGGTAGAAAAGAGGAAATTTTGTTTGCAAGAGGCATTGTGCACTCAAAGGAGCCTGGGAAAGAAAAGGAGGGTCAGCCTACTAATTGTTCATTGCTATTGTGTTGCAGGTATATGAGGAGTACATGTGTTGAGATTAGTTGTTGAGTCTCATTAACTAGGCTTACATGGCAGACCGCTTAATTACTTAATTACTGATGTGCTTATTGTATAATAATGTTAGAAACATGCCTTATGGTTTTCTTTTCTTTCTTTTTTAAGAAGTTGTTCTACCTGTATTACAGGTAAGGCAGCAAGGGGTATAGTGGATTCAAGACTAGACTTGGAATCTGGAAAAATCTGAGTTCAGCCTGTAAGACTCTGGGGTAGCTAGGTGGTTTGGTGGATAGTATACAGAGTGCCTGTATACTATACTTTCTGCCTGGAGTCAGAAAGATGAAGACCGAAGTTCAAATGGAGCTTTAGACACTTATTAGCTATGTGACCCTGGGCAAGTCACTTGACCCTGCTTGCCTCAGTTTCCTCAGTTGCAAAACGAACTGAAGAAGGAAATGATAAAACACTCTAGCATCTTTGCCAAGAAAATCCCCAATGGGGTCGTAAAGAGTGGGCCTGAAATGACTGAACAACAGCAGTAAGACTCTAAGTTCAAATCTGGCCTCACACTCTCACTAGTTGTATGATTCTGGGCAAGTCTCTTAGCATCTGTCTTAGTTTCCTCATCTGTAAAATGGGTATAATAATATCATCTGCCTCTTAGGATTTATTTGAGGATCAATTGAGATCACATAAAGTACTTCATAAACCTCAAAGCACTATATAAATGCTAGTTGTTACTATTATATTGAAGAATTTAAAGTCTCATTCTTTACTGAGTTCTGTTTCTGTGAAAAGCATAAATGAAATAGAATAGGAAGAAGTTGGTTATCTTTTTTAAAAAATTAGTTTTCTTAATGTTAATCTGCATCCTCTCAGTTGATGATGTCCTTAGCACTCCAGCATCCAGCTTTCTCACAATCAAGAAGATCCACTTCATTTGTAAAATCCCAGAGTTCCTAGGATCTGGGAACATTGAAGAGTGAAGAACCATTTTGGGCAAGTCATTTTTTCAAAAGCTACATTTATATGAAAGAGCTATATGGTACGGATTGTGACATAGTGGATAGAGTGTTAGACATGCAGTCAGGAGGACCTAGGTGTGAATCATTGGTCACATATTTACTGTTTGTGACATGCTGGACAAGTCACATCAGCTCTCTGAATCATAGTGTTTTCAACTTTGAAATGGAGATAATAACACCTACCTCACTGTTTTATAAGGATCAAATGAAATAATATGTAAAGTATTTTGCAAACCTTAAGTGTTACATGCATATGAACTGTTATTATAGAATCTATGTTTTCTACAATTATGAGCTATATGATCTAGGCCTGGAAGGAATGTTAAAGGGCCATCTAGCCCAACTTTATCAATTTATAGATGAAGAACTGGGGCCCAAAGTGCCCAAAGTTAAGCAATTTGCCTATGCACATATATAGTAAGTATCAAAAATCTCAGGACTCAAACTCAGGGCCTCTGGTTTGAAATCCAGAAATCTTCCTCCCAAACCAAATCATCACCGCCATGTTGTTGTGCATATAACACTTATGGTTTGCAAAACACTTCACTGGTATTGACTTGTACACTTTTATTTTCATAAAGACTCAACAGCAGCAAAAAAGAGAAGGTCAGACCATGTTGTCGTTTCCCCCACCCCATTCAATAAACTCCAGTGGCTCCTTATTATCTCCAAAACCTAATATAAAATCATCTGTTTAGCTTCATAACCTGGTACCTTTTTAGCTTTCCCATCTTTTTATAATACCTTACTCCCTTGATTTGGTGAACTTGATTTTGGCCTTCTTGCTCTTCCTCATGCTGTTATTCTTATTTTACAGATGAGGAAACTGAGCCTCAGAATGGTTAAGTGAATTGCCCGCTTTCACATAGCCACCAAGTGTATTTGGCAATTCTGAACAGGACGTGCCGTGGAGCACTTAGAGCTTGGTCAGACCTTGAAGACACCAAGGTCATCCACTTAATCCTTGGCCATCTTCAGTCCTCCTGACTTTTGTCTTGCCATTGGACTTTGATGACTGGAGAAGAGAGAGTGAGGCTGATGACTTTGTGCATCTCTGCTTCACTTAAATTAATTTATTCGGGAGTCAAATGATATCACCAAGTGATGTCATTTTGGTCCTCTTTGAAAACAAAGGAAAAACAATGACAACAATGTATAGAAGCTAACACAATTAAAAGGCCAAAAGATAATTATAAGATCCTAGAAGGAGACATATAGCCTAGGAAAAAGAGGGAGGGTTCAAAGGAACTCCCATAGCCTTCTTCCATTAGCACATTAATACAACCAGTTTTTCATATTATTTGATTGTGATCAGAGAGAACCTGGCCATGAAAGATCCAATGAGTTAGATTAGGAAGAGACCTTAGAAACTATTTAAACCAACATGCTCGTTTTAGAGATGAGAAAGCTGGGGCGTAGAGAGATGAAGTGAATTAATTGGTCACATGGGTGGTAAGTGAAGGTTTTGTTTTGTTTTTCAATCATAAATCCAACCATCTTTTACTATATTAGTTTATTTCGGGAGATGAAGTAGAAGAGACAGGGAGGGAGAAAAGAGGACAAAAAAAAGATGGCAGCAGAAAACATCTGGAGTGATTTAGGGATCAGTTTCTAAATAGAGGCAAAAACTAAGAAGAGACCCCAGTGCTTTGGTTAGTAAGGAAATAAAGGCAAGAGGAGAGAGCTTTCTGTCTGATTTCTGTTGCTTGTTACCGAGTGGTAATATGAAATCCATAGGCAGGTGTATAGAGACAGAGTCCTGAGAATGTACCTAACAAGGCTATCATAATTTATTGATGCTTTGACTAAAATCCATGATTCCACTGTTACATTTTCATATCTGTAAAGATGGCATGAGCATCTGGCTTTTTTTCTTAGAAATATGAGAGTTCGGTCTGTGTTTCCTTTGCAACATGGCTAATATGGAAATATGTTTTACGTGAATCCACATGTATAATCTATATCAAATTGCTTGCTTTCTCAAGGATGGGAAAGGGGGAGGGAAGGAGAATTTAGAACTCAAAATTTTAAAGAATGAAGGTTAAAACTGGTTTTTTCCATGTAATTAGGAAAAAATAAAATAACAATGATAATAATGATAAGGGTTTAATAATGCAGGAGAACCTTGAGTAGAAAAATCTGGAATATTTAATAATGAGAGAATAGAGGTAAGAGAAACTAAGAGTAATAGCTAAGGATTGAACTGATTCAGAAGAAACTTCATTAGCTTGGACTTGATCTCCCTTCCTAATTTGAAAAGTTTAAGTTTGTATTCCCTGTAGACTGGTCAGGTTACCATCACTCAGACACTAGCACCTTCAACAAGGCGCTAATAGGAGGCAAAATTACAAAGTAGACCAAACTTCTCTTTGAGCATTGTCCTACCTTTTTTTCCTCCTGCCTTCTCTTAGGTATCCCCAAGATGCCAAAAATACCCATATACCACCCTTTGGTTGCCCCAAATTTCATACCTCATCTAGTTTTGCTCATCCTCAAAATAGCCACACACTTAATGCAGTTTTCCCAAACCCAGAGTTAGAATACATGGTCTGACAGTGGACACATTCCTTTTGTGAATCCTTACTAAATGTCTAATTTCTTTGCTTACTATCTGTGTTGGAAAATATAAAGGATGAGGGCCATACCTATACTTCAGAATTATGGACTTTCCCCCAATACTGATAAGAACCTTACTTCTCAAGTTTTCCAGTTTCAGATTTGATCAGTTATTGGCCGTCTACCCACTTACTACATTTAAAAAAAAAAGATCTTTTGAATGTAAATGAATTTCAAATTAATAAATGTTTGGGGAAGGAGGGATGATTTTTAAGGAATGGACCTTTTCATGGACTCTGTGGATCCACCTCACCTCCAGCATAGTCCACTACTAAAATGTTTTGGGGCAGGGGCAAGTTACAAGGAATTTAGAGTGAACTAATTGTTAGGAACTCAGAACGCAATATCAGAAATAGAGGTTGTGTTCCTTGGAAAGTCTACCAAAACCTGATCCTAAACGGCATTGAATTCTAGCATTCATACCACAGTGTAACATTGCTGTTATTTATAACAATATTGTTTTTATGTTGAGGCATCATGACACAGTGGGTGTAGAGTTGACCTCAGACATAGAGAGGCCTGGGTTCATGTTATACATATGTCAAATACTGACTGTGGGACTCTGGGAAAGCTAATTTACTTCTCAGTGCTCAACCCTGTTTGCCTCAGTTTCCTCATCTATAAAATGAGCTGGAGAAGGAAATGGCAAACCACTCCAGTATCTCTGCCAAGAAAACCCCAGATGGGGTCACAAAGAGTTGGACCTGATTGAAAAAGACTTAACAACAACAACAGTTCCAGGAAGCTCTGGATGGCTAGAAGTTGCAATGGTAGAAGGAGTTTCCTTTTTCTGGGAGTTCTTTGTATTGTTTTAATAACATCATTAATACGGGGCTTAAGATTTGAAAAGCAGTTGATGTATGTAGGTCTTATTCAATCCTTACAACAACCCCCTGAAGTAGGTATTGTTATCCTTATTTTGCATATAGGAAACTTAAGCTGAGAGAGGTTAAGTGATTCAACATCTATTAAGTAAGTCATAAATCCAACTGGTATCTCCATTGTTTTTATGGGAAAACCTAACAACTTGGGACACTAGTCAATAGAAGTTGGCTTTTTCTAATCCCCCCCCCCCCCATGTTCTAAGGGACGCATAATAATTGACGTAGAACTGGGGAGGAATACAGGGTGGGGTTGCAAGCTAGAATGATTTTCCTGAAGATGAGTGGGGAAAGGTCCGGATCTTTGGTGGGTGGTAGTGGTCCAGTTCCTCAAGGGGTGCTCGAAATCTAGGGTTTTCCGTGGTGTCACAGTCTTATGGTGGTGTCCTTCCCAGTCTCTGTGCGGTATTGGCCCTCCACTAGATTTGAGCGGCACCCAAGGTGATGTCAGGAAGAGGGAAAGAGAAAGGAGGCTGTTTTTTCAGGCAGCTGTGTACTTGTAGAGGGCAATGCTGGAAGGAAAGGCAAAGGAGAGTTTCTGCAGCAATTCTAATGGAACAATGAGTTCCAAGATGACAGTGAATAGATGTTTCTAAGTTTGGGAATTTGTAATTTGGTGGCTCCTTGTACCTGGAATCATGATAGTTAGGTGGCATGAGACGGCACATAGCCACCCTTTTTACTTTTACACAATACGAAACAAAAACAAAATTCCACAAATGTTTGGTTCAGTTACTCCAAGGGCCTGAGTACAATACATTACAATGCACCTTTGTTAAGTGTCTACAGTGTTTAAGGCTTTGTACTGGGGTGGGGGGGAGTATAAGAGAAAGAGGAAGGAAAGGCATGAGAAGAGGGAGAGACAGAGAGAGAGACTGAGAAAAGGGAGGAGGGAAGGAGAAAAAAATTGAGAAAGAGGAGAGGGAGAGAGATATTAGTGCATATCCTCAAAAAGTGTCAGCTGAGGAGAGCTGTGGTCTGGCATTTAAGAATATCTTGAATATGTGATAGCAGAAATTTGCAAATCTATAAACAGGAGAGTCTTTTCTGTGTTTCAAATATCTATAGGTCAAGCATTTTGCAGGGTACAATCCTTGCTAAGTTTCAGGTAGACAAATGATTGTAAGTCTTCTAAAATGATAAACAAACTCCATGTGTTCATAATTTGAAAACAGAATGTTTTGGGTGGAACTGGGCCTTTTCTCTTTGCCCGTTGATCTCTTTCTCTAGCAACTCAACAACTATTTAATAAACATCACTTGAATTTGAAGTACTATACTCAGTACTGGGGGTGTGAACATAGGAGTCAGTATAGTCCCTATCTTCAAGAACATTAGTCTTCTGGGGATACCAGATGTGAACAAAATTGTCATGATAACCTGGAATAAAGTAATGAGGGCATAAAAGAGATTTAGACAGATTGCTGTGTGAAGAGGGGATTGATTTCCTTCATCTGGAAGGATCAGGAAAGCCTTAGTAAAGGAAATGATCTAGATTTGAATAAAATCTCAACAATCAGAGGGATGGTGGATGTGCATTTCAGACAGAGCCTGGTGGTGAACTTTTGTGAATACGTGGAGTAGGGAGAATAGAGAATGAGATTGAGAAACAGTCTATTGCCATCTAATTGCTCTTTGTAGACCTCTAGTAATGTCATCTGCCCTGTTGATATCACCTAAGACACGTGAGCCTTGCCGTCTGCCCTTCTACTGTACCCCTAAGAACTTCCAAGCTTTTCCATCCTTCCTGTAGCTGAACTTTATTTTATGTGTTGCTCTCTCCTCCAGTTAGAATAGGGTTTCTTGAGAATAGGGACTGTCAAACTTTCTCTGTTCGTATTCCCAGAGCCTAGCCTTGTATTTGGCACAGTGAGTGCTTGACAAATGCTCATTCATTCATTACTTCATTCACTGTCAAGTTACTGAAGATTTTTGAGAAGAAAAGTGATGTGGTCAATCTTTTTGGTAGTGTGTCGGCTTCTTTATCATCTACACCTTGTCTTTAGTAATTTCCAGCAATAATTATATAGGATTTTCTAAGTATTGCTTGTAGCTAAAATGTATATAGCTCTCTGAGGGAAAAATTACTTCCGTTTAACATGTTTTAGACTGTTCGAGGTGGGTTCCAAGGACACAGAAAATTAAATGATGGTTACAAAATATTATCCAAGCTTATTAAGTTTGTGTATTTGTATATTATATATTACATATGCCTTGACTCCCACACATACTTTTTAAACATCATCTTTTTTGGAGCTCTTCAGATCTTTCTGGTTACTCTGTCATGACATTGGAATGACAGTGAGATATTCGTGGAAGAACACTGTAGAATGTTTTAGTGGGAGTGATCCAATGACAGATTAGGTCTTTAATTCTCTCAGGCCTCATATGATGCTTGATAAAGTGAAGCCTAAGAGTTCAAGGTAGAGCCATTTTGTAATTTCTTTCTTGATTCTCAGTCCAGTGTTCTTTTCATCTGTCTTATCAGGCTGTTGCTTGTCAATCAATCAGTCAGCATTTTTTAAAGTACCTACTATATGCCAGACACTGTGTTAAACACTCGAGTACAAAAACAAAATCCTTGTTTTTAAGGAGATAATAGTCTGTTCCTCTCTTGGCTTAAAATGGGTTCAAGCATATTTGATTCTCATTTGTCCTCCATATCAATGGTGAAAAGTAGCTCAGGGGCCATCTCATTCAGTCAGTGTAGGGATTCCTTCTGCAGCATCCTCAGTGGGTGGGTCATCTACCCTTGCCAGGAAGAATTACACTGAGAGAGGACCTCATCATCTCCTGACCTGGCTCATTCTACTTTTGGTCAGCTCTAATCATTAGAAAGTTTTTGAAAGTTGAGTTGAATCAAATGATGTTTCAAATTTAATTGTATTCTGAAATTAATAATGAAATTAACCAAATAAATGGGACATTTTCATAAATACAGGAGAGGAGAAGAAAGGAGATTGTACATAAATCTTCACACCTATATTGTATACTGAGTACTTTTGTTTTAAGTACATTAACTCCAGCCTATAGTCTTCAAAGCTGTGCTGCTTGTCTGTGCTTCTTTTTTAGACTTCCTCTGTTCTCTACTCTGCAGAAAAAAGAAAAAAAAGATACCCAAATGATCCGTATTCTGCACCCCCCCCCCCCCGACTCTATCCTCATTTCCATTTGCCTTCCTACCCTCCCAGTAGTTAAGTGGTATAGTGGATAGTGTCCTGAACCAGTATGGAAAAAGATCTGAGTTGAAATCCATCCTCAGACACTTAATAACTGTGTAATCCATAATAATTCACTCAACCTCCCATCCAGGTTGCTCTGAGAACAAGTGAGAATATTTGTAAAGCACTTAGCACAGTGCCTGACACATACAAAGTGCTTAATAAATGCTTGTTCCCTTCCTACAACTTCTTCCCATTGGGGGGAAAATCCTGTATGATAAAGATGCATAGTTAAGCAAAACAAATCCCCATATTCA
Organism: Vombatus ursinus; assembly: GCF_900497805.2. NCBI lineage: Eukaryota > Metazoa > Chordata > Mammalia > Diprotodontia > Vombatidae > Vombatus > Vombatus ursinus. The sequence goes on along the minus strand of NW_020949351.1, from coordinate 28,400,124 downwards.
TTGTATCCTAAAATCTATGTTTCATTCTACAGAGATCTGTAGTGTGCTTCATTATCAGTCCTATGGAAGAGCAGTTGATCACTGCACTAATTAGAATTCTCAAGTTTTTGAAAGTTGTTATTCTTTTTAATGTTCTTGTATAGATCCATTCTCCTGGTCAGTTCACTCTGCCTCAGTTGCCATGGTGCAGTAAAATTTCATTACATATAGTGTTTGGACATTCTCCACAGACATATATTAAGCTCTGTGTGCTATGTGTTGGCAATACAATAACAAAATGAAATTCTGCCCTCCAGTAATGTACATTGCTGGAGATAGGGTGGTCAAGGAAATGAACATGCTCCCAATAAGTTAAATACAGGGTAATTTAAGGAAAGGGGGAGGACTAAGGACTCAATCATGAAAGGTTTCAGAGTAAATTTTATCCTCATGACTTCTCATTATTTTAGCTTTTGTCCTCTGGCAACTAGCAGAACAAATTGGATACCATTTTTCTTTCAAATAATGGAAGATAGCTGTCAATGTATCTCTAAATCTTCCCATTTACAACATCCCCTGGTCCTTTAACAGACCATTGTATGGCATGGTCTTGAGGCTCCTCATTGTCCTAGTCACCTTTTTATGTATGCTGAGAGACAGCTAAATGGCACAATGGATAGAAAACAGGATTTGGAATCAGGAAGACCTGAGTTCAAATGTGACCTCAGACATTATCGCTGTGATCCTGGGCAAATCACTTAACCTCTCTCTGCCTCAGTTTCCCTCACAGGGTCGCTGTAAGGATCAAATGAGATAATATTTGTAAAAGTATAGTGCCTGGATATAGTAGGCACTTAATATTGCTTGTTGCCTCTCCCATAGTCTCTCTGTATGGACTCCATAGGCTGTAGTCCAGCTGAATATGTCACAGGCATATTCATATAGTGGCCATGTCCTTTTATCATCAGTTCTGTATAGTGTAGCTAGCCTGCTCAAGGAACTAGTAGTAAATCTGGGAATTTGGGCACCCAGGAAAAGAAATGTTGGAGCTTAGAGTAAGGAATGAGTTTCCATCTAAAAGCCAGATTGATCATAAGGTTGTTAAGGGTGACTTTTGCTGTTAGTCAATGCCGGGCAATGCTTAATTTAATGATTATCAGTTTACTTCATGAGCAATAAACATTATGGGTCACCCAAAGGACAACGGATAAGTACACAGTGGGTGCACATTCAGATTTCATTGAATCAGATATTCCTTAGTACCATTTGACTTTTGGTGATGGTCACAAAAGTGTTCTCTGCTGTTCTTCATACTTGTCTTCTTCTAATTTATAGGTGCTCACATCATGTCGGGCCTTTCTTGTGACAGCTCGAATTCCCACCAAGGTAAGTAGTATTTGTTCCTTAATATTTACCTCTCAGGTGTTAGTCAATCAGTTTTGATTTAGTGCTAGAAATGTCTTAAGTGATTCTTTGTCCTTTTCTTCAGAAAGAACACTAAACATGATTGGAATAGACTAGTCTTTCCAAGTTATTTCACCCTCCTTGCTCACTTTTTTTCCCCAGAAGAAGCCCCAGTGAAAATAGAGAGGCATTTTTGAGTCAAAGTTTCAGGATTTGGCAGCTGGTGTCTGTTTTATTCCTCTGCTGCTTACTTTCTTATCCTGACCTTTTTTCTCTCTGTACTCTCCTAAGTAGCACATGACTTTGATTTCTCATGCCTAATTCTTGCCTGGAAGGGGAACTTATAGGACTATCAATGATATAAAAGTGATTTGTTTTCTTAAAAATGTCCAAGCCTCCTATAAAATATCATAGATCAGTTACATTCCTTAAAGAAATTAAACTTTTCCCCCCCTGAGAATTCCATTCCTCAAGTTCTATACCATGTATCACTTAGAGTCAACCTAAAATAAAATATTCTTGAATTTTGACACAAAGATTCATTGCATCTGCTGGCCTTAAAGTCAGGAGAGCCATGAGTTCAAATCATGCCTTTGATGCTTACCAACTATGTGATCACAGGAAAAGTCGCTCACCTTTCTGTTGCTCAAGGTCATACAGCCAGTAAGTGTCTGAGGCTAGATTTGAACTCACAAAGGTGAGTCTTTGTGATCCCATGCCCAGTGCGCTATCCATTGCCCCTTATATGTATCTGTTTCCTTATGGATTTGGGGACAACTTCCTATACTTGGTCTGGCTTAGAGTATCTCATCCATTTTCCTTCCACTCTCATACCCAGTTGTATTTAAAACTTTCTCCAAGGGAAAATATATTTCTTCTCTCCATTCATCCCATTAAAAAAAGATTTATCTATAGAGCAAATATATTTTGTTCTTGTGCAAGTGAAATCTGGATGGAAAACCTATACATTTTAAAACTTTTCTGGGTGGTTCAGAGTTCTGGAGAAGGCTTAAGCATTAAGTAAGGAATTATGCTACTGATGAAGAATCCATTACAGAAGCAAAATGTATGGGTTTTAGAAAAGAGTTCAATGGTCTTTTGAAGTACGGTTTCTTGAAAGATGTGTTCACTTTAAGTAAAAATGTTACTGACTCTTTTGAACTTATAGATTTGCCTTGATCATACTTCACTTACTCTGTTTCCTGTCTTGTTCCTGTGTCCCCAGGCCTTTCATTGTGAAATATCTTATAACCAGTCAGCCAAAATCAGCTACAACATGTGCTTTTAAGCCACTTTAGTTGTCATGAATAAACCCTGCTATCTTTTTTTCCCCAAAGTGACTTGTTCCCATGTTTTCCCTATGGGGTAGGCTGCTATCCACTTTCCATTGTCATCCCAGATTGATCAGTGGAGCTAGTGTCATTGACCTTCTTAATTAGTAGCTATTAATTATAAGTATTTTAACTGGGAAGACACACAAACACACTCCAGAAAATTTGTGTCAAAGAATATGGTAAGTCTTTTGTTCTGTAAAAAGATGTAACAGTTTCTAGTGACTTGAGGTTCTCCTTCCTGTCAGCCTAAAATGTCTTGAGCAAAATTGGTCTTACTTCACATGTTCTTTTCTTCAAGGCCCTGCAATTAGTCTTCCTTTTTTTACAAAATCAAGGCAGGAGTAGTTCTTGCCCTTTATGTGACTTTGTCCTCATTGTTTTCTTCTTTGTTTCCTGTCTTGCTTTCTTTGAGTCATTTGTTCCTTTATTATTGATTTATTTTCTGAATTTTTGTCTGAGAGGGAAGGGAGAGGGGACAAGCATTTATTAAGCAGTCTGCTATGTGCCAGGCACTGTGATTTTGCTAAGAGCTTTCACAGATATTTTCACATTTTATCTTTGAAACAAGCCAATTTACAGTTGATGTAAGTAAGGGAGATGGAGATTAAAGGAACTGAACAGAAGGGGAAGAGAATAAGCATTTATATAGCACCTACCATGTTCCAGGCACTGTGCTAAGTACTTTACAAGTATCATCTCCTTTTATCCTCTCACAGTGACCCTGGGGAGTAGGTGCTATTATTATTTCCATTTTATAGTTCAGGAAACTGAGACAAATAGTGGCAGATAGTGTGTGAGGTCAGATTTAAAATCAATCTTTCTGACTCTAGGTCCGTCTACTACAATACCTAGCTGCTGCCCTCATGTGGTACCTATTTTTGGTTTGTTCAATTTATGACCACACCCAGTTTTCCCAACAAGACATTATACTCTTTTCAATTCTTTTTAGCAAAAATATTTGAATTTCTGCTATGTGCTATCTGCACTGTGCTAGGGGTCCAGGATAGAAAGGTAACATATGATAGTCTTTGCCTTCAAGGCAGCTCATAGTTCAGTTCAGGGGATAAGAAATATACACAAATAACCGTAATATTTATTGAAATGCAGTAAATGTATAAAAGGAGGGTGAAAGATTTGGGAGACATTCCTTCTAGGTCAATCAAGAGGGACAGTGGAGAGGTGGAATGTAACCTGAACCTCGGAGAAAGAAAAGAATTTCAGGAAGAGGTGGAGACACACTGTTTAGATGTGAGAAACATTTGTACAAATGCACACAGGCGAAAAGAGGGAGGGCAGAATGAGATTGGAATTGTGTCTTAACTAGTTCTTGTAAGAGCAGTGATTAAAATTCAGGTTACCTGATACCCTGGTGAAAGGTCTTTGTACCACATTGATGCTGTTAGGAAACTGCCTTCATCATTCTTTGGGAAGAGAGATTAGACTTGTTTTACTTGGCCCCAGAGGGCAGCTGCAAGAGGCAAATTGAGGCTTGCTGTAGGGAGGAACTTCCTAACAATTAAAACTATTTGAAAGTGGAATGGGCTGCCTCTGGAGGCAGTGGGTTTTCCAACACTAGAGGTCTGCAAGCAAAAATTGGATGAGCATTTGTTGAGTGTGTTATAAAAGAAGTCTTTCCCAGCTAGAAATTCAGAGATTGCCTCCAATGTCCCTTGTAGCTCCAAGATTCTGCGATTCTTTGTATCTCCCAGTTTCCTGTCCCTTATTTAAGTGGAGTTCTGGAAATGTTTTTGCTGATGCTGAACTCTATAAGTGCATGTATATATATATAGCAGCAGAACTCTATAAGTGACCTTACAGGAAATCCAGTCTGGCTACCTCACTTTATAGATGCAGAAACTGAGGCTCAGGGAACCTGTCACTTGCTCAGGATTGTTGTGTTTAGTCATTTTTCAGTCCTGTCCAAATCTTCATGACCCACTTTGGGGTTTTCTTGGCAGAGATACTGGAGTGGTTTGCCATTTCCTTCTCCAGCTTATTTTACAGATGAGGAAACTGAGGCAAATAAGGTTAAGTAACTTGCTTAGGTTACACAGCTAGTAAGTGTCTGAGGCCAGAATTGAACTCAGAAGCTGAGTCTTCCTCACTCCAGGCCCACCCCTCTATCCACTGAGCCAGCTATCTGCCCTTGCTCAGGGTTACAGTAGTACTGTAACTCTTAGAGCCACCCGGCTTCTTTCAGCTTTTCAAGGTCAGTGCTTCCCACCCCCTCACCACCCAGTCATACTACTTCCACCCTCTTCAGCCATTCCATTTGGCTGCTGGCCTCTTCCTAGTCTGGGAAGGGAATGGGTTTCAAGAAAACCCACTTTGAATTATGTTAAGTATTTTTGAAATCATTTGGTCTGAGTTTGGTAAAGTGGGGTTGGTGATAACATTGAATCATTCTTGACTGTTTCTCCATTTTCCTCCCATGTAGGATTCACTTATCTAGTGGACAAACTTGGGCTAATTACTCATTTGTGTTTCTAAATTTGATTGTAATCTAATTAGATATTTTAATATTGGGACTAAAAATAAATATGGAAGAAAAATAAATGCCATGGCTCATGTTTTCAAAAGCAGAATTTGTGTAGAGTAGGGACAGAAAGAAGATCCCACATTTTCTTTAACAAAAGAAAAAAGAGCTTATCCAGAAGCCTAGATATTAAATGCAGGTGGGGCAGGTGAGAGGCCGAGCAGAATAGCAGCCCCAAGTGGAAAAAAAGAAAGACAGAGAAGATATAATAGCAGGAGACCCTGCAAAGATAGTCCTAAACCCTGACGATGATGATGGTGGTGGATGATGATGATGATGATGTTGATGTTTCCCATGTATGGAACATATATCATTTCAAATATCACATAATTCTGACAAACCTTTTTTTATAGATATTGACGCAACTCTGGGATTCTATCTCACAGTTGTCAGATTTGCGGTTGATAGAGAAGGAAGATGACAAATATTGGAGGGACTATAAAAAAACAGACTCATTGATGCACTGTTTGCGAAAAACATTTTGAAATTATGCCCCCAAAGTTACTAAATTATGTGTGCATTTTTGCTCAGGGATACCATTTTTTTTTTTGGCCTATATTCCATGGAGAACAGAGAAAACAAAAAAGATCCAATATGGGCAAAAAAATACTTTTCTAGCAACTCTTTTTGTTGTGGCAAAAAACTGGAAACTAAAGGGGTACCCATCAATTTGGGAATGGCCAAGCAAATTATGGTATATGACTGTAATAGAATAGTGTTGTACTGTCAGCCATGATGAAAGAGATGGTTTCAGAGAAACCTGGGAAGACTTTGTATGAAGTAATAAATCAGCTGAGCAGAACTAGGAGAACAATCCACACGATAACAATAATGTAAAGAAAAATAAATTTGAAAAACTCAACAACAGTAGTCAACAGTAATCAGTCATGATTCCAGAGGACCAGTCAAAAAGCATGCCCCTCACCTTCTGAAGGAGAGGTGATGGACTAAATATGCAGGATGAGGCTCATTTTTAGACTTGGCCAGTATGGGAATTTGTTTTGGTTGACTAGGCATATTTGTTATTTTGTACATATTTATTGTTATTGGGGGTTACTTGGGAGGGAGAAAAAATGCTTGATATTTGAAAGAAAATAACTCCTCAAAATTAAAAAAGGGGGAAAGAAGGAATATTTTACCCTCTCTTCGGACAAGCTCTCTCCTTCTTCTACCCCTACAATGTAGCTCACCTTAGAACAAAATGTCTTTCTTTGGAGATTTGAGGCTGTCTATCCCCAATTATTCATGTCTTATAATGTTTTTTGGGGCTAGCCTTAAATTTTTTTTAAAAAAGCAGATAGGTCTTAGAAGTTTGATTAACACCTTAAGGCAAATGTTTACCTGTTATTTACCTGTTGATCTCTCTAACACTTCAGTTAGGAGGGTGCGTGCAGGGGGGGTACATCTCAGGATACTGTACTGTGTTGGTGGGAAGACAGAGATCTCTTAGCTCTACCAAGGGGTTTGCCAAGGTGGTGGAAGAGGGGAACCACTCACTTGCTTCTCATTGTAACTAATTATTTCTAAGTTGAAAGCATAATGGTTTCTCATTGCAGAAGACTTGCAAATGCTGTCAGCTCTTCTATATTTCATGGTAGGTATGGTGAGGGGGGGGGGGGGGGGGGCTGGGGAGAGAAAGCCCTAGTTGCCTGAGTTACTGCTCTGCTACTACCTACTTTTTTTGCTAACAATTTGAATGAATGGGAGAGGAGAAGGTGGTTGTGGCTGAGATTAATTTTAGATTCAAGGGAAAGATACCATAGTAGTGTGCTCTTATCTTAAACAATGTTGGTATGAAGATACTTAGGATGATGGAAATTCAGTAGGGATAGGTGGGGAGTAAGAGAGAAAGATAGATACAGCATTTATTATAGGTTTTTTATTAAATATCAGGTATTAAGAAAACAAGATGGACCCTATTTGCAAAGAGGTTATAATCTGATTGGAGAAAGATAAAATGTGAAAGTAGCTGGAAAGGGGGTGAGGGTGTGTGTGTGAGTGAGAGAGAGAGAGATGGAGAGGGATAGAATGTTAGGTGTTAGAGTTAAGGAACTGGAGCAGTTTGGAGAGTTGAGCTACTATTGCAGTTAGCATGGCTGGGACTCCTCAGAAGCAATGATCCCAGCTGAGTCTTCACCAATCAGGAGAGAGGGAAAGTGGGTGAAAACTTCTTGATGTTCACTGAATAATCTAGTAGGTCTAACCCTACTTGGAACCCTTTTGTTGCTGCATGCTAATGGGCATGTGAAATAGTACAGCTTAGAAGGGGCACCAGAGAGTGTGTGTGTGTGTGTGTGTGTGCGTGTGTGTGTGTGTGTGTGTGTGTATGTGTGTATATATATATATGTGTGTGTGTGTGTGTGTGTATGTGTGTATATACTGGATCTAGTAGTGTTCTCCTTCTTCTTGCTACCTAATTCTCTAATACTGTTGCTTTTGTTTTTTTTCCCTAAGCAAGAAGAGAGTATCCTATAGACCCTACCTAAAATATTTAATTTGGTTCATAAGAAAGGAAGCTAGGTCTTTAGGTCTTTAAATTATTGCCTGAATGAAAAGCTCATAGTAAAAGAACCAAGTTGCATATTTCTGCCTCTTTCATTTAACAAGTACTTGATAATGTGAATATTTTACTTGGCTTTTTTCAAAATGCTATTTTGTTCTAAACAAGAAATAAGAAAATGAAAGATCTCCTTTGTATAATTTATCAAAAGGAGGTTCCCAGGGCATTTTGTTTTCTTCTGACAGTTGGGTGTCCTTATTGAGTTCAGATACCAGGTTTAAGGGATAACTCTCTGGGCCCCCCCCGGCTTTTCCCCTGCCTCCCTTTTCTTGGTATACATTCTTGAAATACATATTTTTTGGGCCTTTACCAGGTTATCCTTAATACCCATTGTTCAGGCTATCTTTATAGCCTGTACTAAGTAGAAGATTCTGGGAATTATCAAGGCTAAACAATTTTTTTGATTCTGTTAACTCCAGAAATTCCTTTTTATTACTAAATATAAGTGATCTAGACTATCTACTGGAAAGCCAAACACAGTTTCCCTTGCCCCCATCTTCAACTTTGGGAATGTAATAGTTTTAATGTTGGACTTTAGTGAGTTCTATAAAGGTAGAGATTTTGTGTCTCACTTAATAGTATTTTATTTTTTTTCCCCAATTACATGTAAAGATAATTTTCCACATTCACTTTTATAAGATAGTTCCAAATCTTTCTCTCTCCTTTCCCTTCCCCCTGCCCAAGATAGCAAGCAATCCGATATAGGATATATATGTATGTAGAATCACATTAATCATATTAGTCTTTATGATTAATCCTAACATTAGTCAATGTTATGAAAGTAGAATCTGAACAAAAGGAAAAAGCCATGAGAAAGAAAAGAAGAAAAGTGAAAACAGTATGCTTTAGTCTATATTCAGACTCCATAGTTCTTTTTCTGGATGTGGATAGCACTTTCCATCATGCGTCTTTTGAATTGTCTTTGATCATCTTATTGCTTAGAAGAGCTAGAGACTTTGTGTTTCGTTTAAACTTTTTTTTTATCTCCCTAGGGCCCTAGTATCATAAGAAGTTGACCAATGTTCATTGAATGAATGCTGGTTTTGCATCTTAATTTATGGGGGGGTAATAGAGTCATGGTTGGTTAGAATGAGTAACAGCTTAAAAATAATTTAAAGAATATTGGAATAAATAATGCACATTTGAGGTAGTTTGAAACCTAATGCAGAAGTCCTGAGTTTCCATGAAGCCACTCCTCTATTATTCTCTATTGTCCATGAAATATTCTAACACCCTTCATCCTTTGATAGTATTTATCTCTACATTTCTTTCCTTGTGACCCTTCCTCTTCACCAACTTTTTCCTGTTCCCATTTTCTAGCAATCTTCTACCTCAGGGATATGCAGGAGCTAGTTCAAGCTGCCTTTTGAGAGCTGATTATAAAACTTGCACCTCAGAAACTGTCAATCAGGGTTTGATTTATTGTTTTGCTGATTGTCTAGACCAAATAAAGTGTTAATTACGTAAATTAAACTTAAAAATGAGTTGTAGCTACAGTTTTTTCCTGAAGTTGTTAAAACATTTACCAGCCCATCCCTGCTCCCCCTTCCCCTCCCCTCATCAGCATTCCCTTTCTTCACTGTCTTCTTGACTTACATCCTATTACTGCTGTTGACCAGATACTATCTCAACTGTGAGTAATTTCTGGGAACTTTGAGGTACTTAGCCTCATTCATTGCCCCTTCTTAAGCCTCAAAGCCCTAGCACCATAATTGCCTAGCTACCTTTTCCTATGGTTACTTGGAATTGGAGGTGGTGACCTCAGGTGACAGTTTTTTGTTTTATTTTAACTTGCCCTAGATAAGGTATCATAACACACCCTTAGGGGGCATCATGAAGCTCTTTGTCTACCCTTGCTCAAGGCCTTTCATTTCTCCCATTTCACTGAGCAGTGCTTTAACAGGAAAACTATTATTTAAATCAAGAAACTTCAAACTAAGAACCTCTCTGAGCTGCTACATTTTCCCATATCTTTCCTCATCTGAAAAGTCTGTCATGGTTGTGTCCAAGACCAAAGATACAACTGTGGATTGTAAGTTAGAGAAGAAGCAAGTTATGGTAGACAAAGAATGTTGAATGGAAAAGGGAGTGAACAAACAGTTATACATTTTCTTAAGAAAGAGTAAAGTAATAGGTTTGAAGATGTAATGAGGTAAAAGAAACTGTATCTGAAGTCTCTTCCTACTTAAGTCATCCTCCATTAAGTTGCCAGTGTGATTTCCCTCATGTAAGATTGTTACCCTACTAATCAAGAGGTCCCATGGTTCCCTGTCATCTCCAGGATCAAATCAAAACGAACTGTTTGGCACTCAAAGCCCTTCATAACCTAACCCCATCCTACATTTCCAGTCTTTTTTACACTGTACATATATGTTTTGATCCAGTGACATTGTCCTTCTGTTCCAAGAATAAGATGCTTCATCTCTTGTCTCTGGACATTTCTCTGATTGTCCCCATTTTCTGGAATACCCTTTCTCCTCTTCTCTGCTACTGGCTTCCCTGGCTTCCTTCTGGTCTTGATCAGAATCTCATTTTGTACATCAAGACTTTACCAACCCCTCTCAACTCTAGTGTTTCTCTTCTGTTATTTATTTCCTATTTATCCTGTATGTATTTTGTTTATACATATTTACTTACTTTTTGTCTTCACCATTAGATTATGAGCTCCTTGAGGGCAAGACTGTTTTAACTCTTTTTAATCCCCAGCACTTAGCACAGTGCCTGACACATTTAATAAATATTTTTTGACTCACTAACTGCCATGAGACAGGTGAGGAGGTGGGGAAGACACCTTATAATAAAAATATGAGGGGAAGTAGTGTTATTTAGCCAGGTGTTGAGAGGTCCTTCGCATTAAATGTTTTGGAAGTTTTGGTTTAAGTACATTTAACATTTAAGAATAATTAAAAACAAATACCTGAATGTTCTATTAGAACTAATATGTTCTATTATACCCGAATGCTCTGTTAGAACGAATATGTGTGTGTGTGTGTGTGTGTGTGTGTGTGTGCGTGCGTGCATGCATGCATGTATACATCTATGAAGTAAAACAAAAATGAATACTGATGGTCAAAAAGAAGAAAGCATGAAAGATGACAAAGTGCTTTTGAAAAAAGAGCAAACTGATATTAATTGTATTCTTTTGAGGGAGTTTTGTTGTTGTATATTATAATTTAACTGCTACCTTTAAGTATAATCCTGAAATGTGAGGGCAGAAGATTTTAATGAACCGGTATCTTGTTGAATCTGGGGAAACCTAACATTACATTAAGTGGACATCTCTTTTGATCCTCAGTGCTATCTACAGCAGCATCCACTGGTAAAGAGGCATGTTCTTAGAGCATAATATAAATCAAGGCCAGTGCTCCTAGCCTTGGAAACAGGGATTCCACAAAACCACTCTCTCTATAAATGGCTTGATCTTTTGCTTTTTCTTCATCTACCATTGATTTATAGGATTTTCTAAATTAAACTTTATATTTTAAGACTGTTTAATAAAATAAGCATTTTTTTTCTCTAATTACAGCTAGAGTTAACCTTCAGCTACCTAGAAATTCAAGGAGTTACCTGCAACAAGCCAGGTCAGGTGAGTGTACATGCCTGTTTATCAAGGCAAGGACATGACCTTTTCTGCATTCCTGAAATATTCGGACTCTTGCTATTTTTGTTTTACCTATCTTCAAATCCCATTAGGACAATCCAGAAAAACAAGGGTAGAAAAGACAAATATTTCCTCCCAGAAACTGTATTTGTTGAAAATATTCACACGTAGACTGAGCTGCAGAATTATGTGGACGAGTAGGTAGGTAGGGGGAGATCCAGGGTCATTATGATAAAAATAACATATTCTGTATAATTGAGTTTGAAAAGAACTAATTAGCATTAAGTTTTAGTGGCAATATCAGTGGCATAGGGCTATATTATTAGCATTACAACTTGCTATACACAATCTCTAAATTTTCAGTCTGTGTTGCATTTATTAAGGGAATGCACTGCTAAATTACTTTAAAATTAGTAGAAAAACATTGAGATTTCATACTTTTTTTTAAAGAGGATGTGTGAGTGCTTCATGACTTTTTTTTTAGAAATAATTGTTTCTTCTTGTAGCATGTTTATCCACCTTAACCTACAGATTCTTGATTATTAATCATAGTTCATCCAGAATAACATTCACAATGTGTTTATCATTCTAAAGATTGGGAGATTGAGATTAGGACAATAACATCATCTATCTCTTTGTTCAAATGATCAAAGTACATGCTGGAGAGAACAGTAGTGTATGAATGATATTATGATTAGATCCTTCCTGATGACTCTTCAGTGATTGACAAGTAATGGGTGGGGAGGACTTTAATTTGATGGTTAATAATAAAAGATTTTTCAGAACATGATTTGTCACAGGGGCCTTGCCTATAAGGAGCTACTACAAAGCAGTGAGGTGAATTGTTTTGTGTGGTTCCTGGAATCAAATCAATACTGTTTTAACCCAAACTTCCATGGCTACCACTCTCTTATAAGTATTATGTTATGTTATGTTATGTTACACTATTATGTTATGTTATGTTACATATTAATATAATGCACGTGTAATAAATTACATAAGTTCGTTAATGGTTAGGGATGATGTCACTTTTTGTATTTGTATCACCAGTGCTCACTTAGCACAGTGCCTGACATACTATAAGAACTCAAGGATCATTTTTTCACTCAGTCATTTGGTTGTTACTAACAAAGCAACCAATGTTATTGACTTGCTTGGAAATGAGCATGTGGCAGATTTGTCTTGGTCCTCTTTTGAAGATGATGTGTTAATGGAAGTATCCCTTGTGATGACATTGCTTCCTTCTTTCCTTGTGGTCCATACCACAAAACAAAATGGAAAGACTACTGGAGTTTTGGTCTTGGATCAGTTGCTTATTAAATGTATGATCATTAGCAAGTTACTTAGCATCTCTAGGATTTATTTTCTTCATTCATAGAATAAGGAGTTGGAGTAATAATAAAAATAATAAAAGAAAATAAAAATTAATAAAATTTACATAGCGCTTTAAGGTTTTCAAGGCATTTTACATATGCTGCCTCATTTAGTTCTGACAAGAATGTCAGAAGGTGGGTGCTGTAGTTATTCTCATTTTATAGATGAGGAAACTGAGACTGAGAGAGATTAAGTGACTCACCAAGGGTGATGCAGCTGATAAGAGACTGAGGTAGGATTTGAACTCATGTCTTTGCTTCCAAATCCAGAATTCTTTTGCTACACAGAGATATTCACCAGTTCTAATGAACATTTTTTGATTTTTCTCTTAGAGCTGAACCAGTAAGTAAAAAAAGAGTGAGTTTGAAGGATGGACTAGCAATTAGGAGTCATTAATTTTTAATTTAGTGCTTGTGACTGTAAGCCCCCTTGCCTTACTCCTCTTGTCTATTTTCGTATTTATCAAAACACTGATGCTGAGAGATTGCTCCAGCACCAGAAGAATTCTAGAGAGGAAAGGAATCTCAGGTCTTAAATAGGATTATAGAATTTGAGATCGAAATATAGAGATTGAAAGAAGCTTTGAGCTAATTTGCTCCAGTGTCCTCTTTTTACAGATATAAACTGAGAGGTAAAGTGATGGTTACACTGATAGTAAATAGTAGGTTTCATGCCTGAAGCATGAATGTCCATCATAAAATTCCTTTCAAGCAGTTTGCCAAACCTCTGTTTAAACACCTCTGATGATGGCAAAACGTCCCTGCCTCATTAGTTGGGCTATTCCGTTTTTATACAGGAAATTTCTTCTTATTTTGAGTCAAAATTTGCCTCTTGGTAGCTTCTACTTGTTTATGTTCTGCCTTCTGGAATCAAGCTAGATAACTTTCATTTCTCTTGCAAAACTTGAGGACGGCAATGACTTCTCTCTAACTCCAATCTTATTGTCTTTAAGCGATATGCATTGTCAGTTCTTCCAACTGTTGTGCATAGGATGTTATTTTGAGCCTTTGTGGGCTTCTTTTGGATGTATTCCATAGTCTTTGCCAGGAATGGGGAAGCTGGGTCATCAAGTGTGGCCCTTTGGGTGAATCCAAATTTCACAAAACAAATAGTTCAGGTTCCCCACCCCTGGTCTGTGCCACGTAGTCTGGCACCTTTCGTTGTGTAATCTCTTAATGTGTTCTTTTAGGTGAGTATATGTCTTGCCTCTCCAACTAGATTGCAGTTTCCTCAGTTAATCAATAAATATGTATCAAGCACCTACTATATGCTAGGCCAAGTGACCTGGTAAAACGAAAGTAGCCATGCTTTCTGTTTCCTTTATATTCTTCACTGTCTCTTGTATCCTCTGATTAGCCCTTCCTTTGGCAAATTGGTTTCAGAGAACAATGTTAAAAATTATTCAACAATTCATAGATTCCTTTAGGACAGTGTTTACTACCTGTTGGCTTCTCTTCATTTTTAGCTTGCCTACAAAACTTTTACTTTCAAATGTCTTTACTTATGAATACCTCCAAACTCAAAAAGCATGGCATTTGACTTGATAAAGGTGAATAATTCCCTAATTTGAAATGGTCAGCATGAATGGTTCAATATTAGGGGTTGAAGGTTGATGATCATACACCTGGGAGGCGAGAAACTACTTATTTTGTTTGCAAGTACATAGCCTTTGCGCCTGACATCCACCAGTAGGTGACAGGAAAGGGAGTTTGCAGGATCATACAGTTATGTTCATTATTGGCTCATATTTAAGGATTTATTCAATATAGTATTTTGGTCCCCATAAATCCTAACAGAATCTAAGGGTGATTTTAGAATGAAGAGAAACATTTCAAGAGACAATACTTGACAAAAATAGCAATGAATCAGTCACTTCAGATTTGCCTTAAGTGAGATCGTCATAAAAGTAAAGCATACTTTGATTATCCTTGTGAAAAGAAAAAAAAATACAAGATTTTGTCTGGAAGTATAACACCAATGATTTTAAAATGCACCCATTGTTTTGGCTGGATCAGAGAAGAGAGGCCATTAAGACAAATGTGCCCAGACTAGAGGTGGTTCTTTGTGGAACAGAAGCTTAGATGGAATGAGGCTTTATTGATATTGGAAGGCAAAACGTTCAGAATTTAAAAATAAATCAAAAGATTTTAAACTAAAAATCTAATGAAATGAAATGCCAAAAGAGTTCTTTTCTTTTGTAAGGCTAATGGTTTCAAGAGGTAGAGGTGAAGAGGAAGAGCATTTCAGGAAATGGGTGAGAAGGTGATCAGGCTGAAAAGGCCGGAGATGGAATGACAAGTGCAAGGAACAAGTAGTTCCCACTAAGGGGAATTTTTAATAGGTAATGGGAGGGGGGTGTTGAGGGGACCAGTTTTAGGAAACCAGAAAAGGTGGTAGGCTGGACAGATAGTGAGAGTGAGAGACAGCTGTTGAGTAGATCTTCCTTGGAGAATTTGTTAGGACAAGGTAGAGATGACAGGATGTGAAAGTGTGGGTGACTTGGGACCTGCACTTTTGAAGGAAGTACTCTCATTGATAAATCCACACACATACATATGTATATACACACATATACACATTAATGTGTATATATGTGTTTATATATATTTATATGATGTGTGTGTGTGTGTATTCCAAATTATTATATACTGGTATAATTTTAATGGTCCCTGGTTAGATGCTTTGTAAACCCACAGTATTGTGTGGGTGGTGAAATATTTCTTTTATATTGGATTAATATCAGGCTATTCATTTTACATTGGTGTAATATTTTTATGGTCTACTTAAATGCAAGAGTTCACAACCTAGTGTGTCATCAAGAGACATTGGTTAATGAGCCATGACAACATCTGTTAGAGGGAGAAACCTCCCACTAATCTACAAATGTGTGTGTTCATAGAAAAATCTTTCTTTTAAAATTGTCAGCTGATTCTACCAACAAATAAGGAAAAGTAAAATTGAATTTTTTTAAATTCTAAAAATGAGATACCTCAGAGTACATCTTTTGTAGTATCTGTGTTAGATTTTAAAGGGACTATCTCATGTATCTCTGTTTAAAAACATAACTCAAAAGTAAAACATTTCCCTCTTTCCACCTTTATTGTTTCTGTTAATTATATTATTGTCCTCCCAGTTACCCAGGCTCTAAACAGTGCAGTCAAATTGAAACTTCCATCTTCCACTATCTTTATCTCTGACATGCAATCAGATTCTCATTATATTTTTGAAACATATCATATCCAACCCTTCTTTCCACTCACATCATCATCATTATCTTTCTCCGGACTATTGTAGTAGTTTCTTAACTATTGTCTCTCCCAGCATTAATGTGTGGTCTCACTCCATCCTTCACAATGCTACTAAAATTGACTTTCTAATGCATGGATCTGATCATATTATTCTCTTTCTCAGGAACCTTTGGTGACTACTGCCTATATTTATATAAAGCACAGACTCCTTATCCTGGCATTTAAGACTCTCCATTATCTGGTACATCTCCAGTTGTATTTCATATTACTATACTTTGCTCACTCTACATTCCCAGCTAAACTGAGCTACTACTTGTCCCCCAGTCTTATTCAATTATCTCTTGTCTCTGTGGGCTTCTAGATGCTGATTTCATTACTGGAAAGTCTTTCCATCCACTTCTTTGCTTGTTGAGATCTTTCTCTTCCATTAATATCCAGCATGTTCAAAAAGATCCAGTGATTCTTTGTTGCCTTTAGGATAAAAGATAAGCTCCTCTCTTTGACTTTTAAAGCTCTTTACCATGTGGCTGCAGTCTACCTGTGTAGGTTTATTACATGTGACTTTCTTCTATGCTTTCTATGTTCTACCCATGCTGGCTGACATGCTATTTTTGGGGGGGGGGGGTAAGGTAATTGGGGTTAAGTGACTTGCCCAGAGTCACACAGCTTGTATTATGTGTCTGAGGCCAGATTGACTTGAATTTTTCCCATCCCTATAATGCTAAAGTTTACTGTCTTTGAATACCTAGATATCTTAAGAGTTTCTTCTCCATCCCCCCACATTTCCTCAACCAACTTTTCCCACCCGTCCATTAATATGTATTTACTTTACGTATGCTTTGTATTTGCTTGAGTATATATATTGTATATATATTATTTCCTCCCTTAGGGTAGGACATGATTCATTTTTGTAGGGAATGTTTCATTTTTGTCTCTGTATGCCTAGCATCCATAGTGGTATCATGGTCCAGAGAGCTGACCTTGAAGTTAGGAATATCCAGATTTATGTACTGCCTCTAATACTTACTGACTGTTTGAGCTTGGGCAAGTCACTTAACATCTCAGTGTTCTAGGCCAGTGGTGTCAAATTAAAATAGAAGTGAGGTGGATTAACCATATATAAGGTTCCCTGTGGGTACATATTGACTTTGAAAGCCACATATAAACATTATCTATGTTTTACTGTATTTTTATTTTCTTAAAACATTTTCCAATTACATTTTTATCTCCTTGTGGCTGCACGCAGGATTCTTGAGGCAGTGTTTGGCAACTGTATTCTAGACAGTTCTCTAAGACCTGCATTGATGGAGGGAAATTCCTCACTTAGGAATTTCTTGTATCATTGATATCACAGGTCTGGTTTCTGTCCTTTATCCCCTATCCCTTGCACCAACACATAGCACAATGTCTGGCATGTAAGAGATGTCTGTTGTTTTGTTTGTTGAAATTATTTGGATCGAATGAATCTTTCCTTCACTCATTCCCAAGCTAAACATGATCTCTCCCTATTCACTGTCTCTATACCATTTGACTTGGATTTCTTCTGTCCTTGTATTCTACCTTGTGTCATACTCATTTGGGAAGATTTCTGAATTACTGTAATAGGTTTGTATGGTCCTTGAGAGCAAGAATTTTTTTTTTCTTTATGTCCTTGGAACCTCACACAACTTCATATACTTCAATCTTTGGGTACCTACAGTTTCATTGGTGTATGCAGTCATGGATGTAAATCCAAAAGTGTTAAAAAATTCATCGCCATTCAACCAACCTAGTGATAAGCCTCTCTCAAACTTTCATAGGATATTCTTTCTTTCTTTTTTATTAATTTATTTTTAGTTTTCAACAATCATTTCCATATACTTTTGAGTTTTAAATTTTTCTCCCCCTCCCTCTCCACCTTCCTTCCCAAGATGGCACGCAATCTGACGTGGGTTATACATATGCATTCCTATTAAACATTTTCACATTAGTCATGTTGTAAGGAAGAATTAGAGCTAATAGGAGGAACCACAAGAAAGAGGAAACAAAACAAAATAGAATAAAAAAAAAGAACAAATAGTATGTTTCAATCTGCATTCAAACTCCATAGTTCTTTCCATAGGATATTCTTCAGGTAATAGATCTTCAAGCTATTACTGTCATCAATAGGTGATGTTTTCTAGCTTTCTAGGTTTTGTCAGTGCTCATATTTCTTGGATAAGGAACAGAGTTACCTCTTGGCCATGGTGTGTCTTTAGAGCTGAGTAAGGCCTTTAGTAGAAGGATTATACCAAACATTAAACATAGTAGGAGCTTAAAAAGTGTTCCAAGATGGAAATGAACTTGATAATCTCTTATCAGGTTAGCTGTTCTTCAGTTGAAATATGAAAGGGGTAGATGACAAAGACTATAGAATTTGAGAGACAGGGCTTATTCCTTTTGTCACAAAAATAATTCAGTATAATTTTATTATATTTTAATTTTTATTTAAATTTAATTACTTAATCATTCAAATTTAATTTAATTTTAATTTATTTTATATTTAATATTAATTATAATATAATTATAATAAACTCTAGGTTCTTTTTCATATGATCTGTGCTTTTAACAAGGGTAGTGCAATGTTTCCGAATGCTGTATGAATCCATTCTTTATAAAAGGTTTTGTAGTTAAATACCTCATTTACCCTTCCTATAATCTTCCTTCTTCCCATCAAGCTAGGTAATCTGTCATAATTAATGAAGGTTAAGTGTTAAGATAAAGTGGGATTAAAATAAGCTAATTATTAATTACTCATATTAAAATTGTAGCCTTTATACATGTGATAGGTATGTTACTAAGTGTAGATCTACTCCCTAGAGCAATGAAGCGTGATTTTACATTTAAAGTATAACAAGTATACAGTGGCTTCCCAAGGTAACTATTTAAAGAGGAACAAATATATGCACATCAATGCACAATTTTTCAAAAAAGAGTAGCATGGGGGCAGCTAGGCGGCGCATTGGATAGAGCTATGGTGCAGTCAGGAGGACTTGAGTTCAAATTAGGCCTCAGACACTTGACACTTACTAGCTCTGTGACCCTGGGATTGCCTTAGCAAAACAAACAAACAAACAAAAACAACAACAAAAAAAGAGCAGCATGATTACTTTAGGAGACCTTATTTTAGGAATCTAGGAGTGTTTCTATAGATACCTCTGGGTTCTATTGATTTTTTAGTTTTCAGGAATAAGGATTTCCTCTCTGCCCTTTCTTAATCCGTAATTAATTGGGCTGTGTTTCATCCAGTTCGTTCTCCCATTGGCCTCCTAGCAGCTCATTCTTCTAAAGCATTTTAGGGTTTGTGCCATTAGTTTCTCAGGTAACAGGCCATGAGTTGGGAGACTTAACAAAGGTTAGAAGAGCCACTGAGTTCTAGTTGTATCTTCCCATCATGTGATTTGACAAATTTTAAATATTACATCAAATTAGTAATCTTATGAGCCATTAAAAATATGTCCAGTCTCTGATACATGCTTTGTGACCCTGGGTGGGTCTTTAGACTTCTCAGTGCCTCTGGGCACTGCATTATATAAACTGCATTGGTACTGCAAGTTCCTGACATCAGTGAAGTCACAGATAAGACTTTTATATTTCCTCCAGTGGCTAGACTCCAATATGGTCGGTCCAGGGCACAGTATAGTTGGGCTATAACCTCTCTATTCTTCGCCACTGTCTTTCTTTTATGCTGCCTAAGATTGTGTTGACATTTTTTTTTGTAGCCATAACACACTGTTGACTTTTTGATGGGCTTGCAGTCCAGTAAGACCTCCAGATCATCCCCTTTGGGAAGTGAATTTCATATCTGCCAATAAATACAAAGTGCCTCAATCCCAGTTCAACTGAACTTGGAGATCAGCTAGTCTAAGAGTTCTTAACCTTTTTTGTATCATGAATCCCTTTGGTAGTCTGAAAAAGCCTCTTCTCAGAAAAATGTTTTTAATTAATTGAAGAAGTGGCTAAATTTCTGTTACAGGTTAGTGAAAATAATCCAAATTTTGAATCCAAATTCATTCATCCCTTAGCACAGTACCTCAGTGGATTGCTTAGCAAAGTACCTTAGTGCTTAGCACAGTGCCTGGCACTCAGTAGGCATTTGATGAATGTTTATTGTATTATTTTCCCCTCTTCAGTCTGTCTACAAATGCTTACATCGTCCATCATCATCTAGTCCGGCCTGCTATGAGAACTGGAAGTTGTGATTTGCTCATGGGCACATAAATACCAGCATAGTTAAAGAGAGGGATTAAAATTTTAATTATCCTGTCTCTCAGGCTAGTGTGTAGCTCACTGAGTTACACTGCATGCCCAGTGGTTTCAAGGTATTTTTTTCCTCATTGTTGTTTGTCCTTCATTTTCAAAGAGAACCAATGACATCAGGACTTACAAATGAATTGGATTTAAGTGAGACAGAGCTTCAATGTCATGAGCTTCACTCTCCAGTGGCAAGACATAGGTCAGGATGACTGGCGATGACCCCAGAGGCAGTGGGAGACCTTGGCTTTTTTAAGCTAAAGTCTTTCCATGGTCTCTGTTTGTCCATAGACTAGATTTGAATTGACCTAAGCATATGAATCTGGGTGGTCATTGTGAATCAAGTGTTTATTTGTTAAAATTTAAAAAAAACCATTAAAGCATTTCATTTACCTTTAAATTAGGATTTCAAGTGTAATTTCCAAATTTTTGTTTCATGCAGTTGATTGTTGAAACTGAAAAATGCAGCCTTTCCATGAAGATGGCATCATCAGAAGATGTGAATGACGTGCTGGCACACATTGGCACCTGTCTTCGAAAGATATTTCCTGGCCTCTCACCAGCGTAAGTACCCTATTTGGATGACACCAATCATGGACTTGATTCTTTATCAAAGTTAGGGAGAGGAAATTTCTTTTTTCTCTTTTCCACCCAGAAAATGTTTTCCTTCTACTTATCCACCTTGCCTCTTCCCATAGCTTTTCTTTTTCAGTAGCTCAAGCCTAATTTAGACTATATTGTCTTAAAGTTAGTGCTTTCTTGTAGTGCTGAAGCTTCAGTGCTGTAGTCCGTCCTAAAGCTTCAGAAAGGATCTAATCAAGGTGGAGGAAGGGACGTGGTTTCTCATTACTTTGACTTACAGTCAAAACATAAATAGTGAAGCCTCTTTCCCTAACAAGAATTTCCCTTCATGTGTATTAATGGTGTTCTAGGAATCGAATCAAATGTATTAAGGGAACTACCTGCATTAATTCTTCTAGTTTAAGATGTTATGTATTTTTTTTCAGAAGAGAAAACTTGAAAGCAAACTAGGAAATCTGCTTGTATGCTCCATATTTCTTTGTATATATTTTTAATAGGACTTACTTCTGGGTGGCAGAATTTATCATTTTGTGTTAGTTACCATTAATACTAAAATTATATAGGCTAGGGAAGGAAAGTAAAAACCGTGCTAAAATATATCCTGGAATAATCTTATTTCCCATCCCACCTCCTATATTCTGTTGCAACAATGTCTAACTTGTTCTGGGTTGTTCAGGGAAGAATATACACAAAGTACCATCCTTTCCCCAGGATCCCCAGGTT
The DNA here is from genome assembly GCF_900497805.2 of Vombatus ursinus. Lineage (NCBI taxonomy): Eukaryota > Metazoa > Chordata > Mammalia > Diprotodontia > Vombatidae > Vombatus > Vombatus ursinus. The sequence goes on along the minus strand of NW_020949351.1, from coordinate 28,378,511 downwards.
GTGCATCAGAGAATGATGGGGGAACCAGATGAGAGCTATTGACTACACACACACACACACACACACACACACACACACACACACACACACACACACACACACACACACACACACACTTCCCCCACCCCCCCTTACTTTATCCCTCTCTCTCCCTCTCTCCATACCTCCCTCCCTCCTCCTTCCCGTTTTCCATCTCTTTCTCCTTCTGCCTCTCATACAAAAGTGTACGCACAGATGTGGACACACATGACCATAAGGTCAAGTTGAACTTAATTTTATGTGTTTTATAGCCTACAATTAGAGTATGAGTTTCTTGAGAAAACTGTCTCACCTTTTCTGTTTGTAACCCTCCTTCTTAATATATACTTATTCATTCATTCTTCGAATTACTGCAACTTAGTTTAGCTGATTTCTGGGCTTCTTCCATTAATAGCCGTCATGTTTGGCATTTTGGAGAACAGTGTTGGGGGTGAAAGGGATCTATGAATACCCCTCTAATTACTTGACTTTTGGATACATTTAATTATGGATTAAATGCCTTCTTAGTCCCTCTTTGTCTCACATCACAACAGCCCATTTAAAAGGACAAGAAGGGAGGGCAGGAGCTGTTGGTTTCATAGTTGTTCTCTCCTATCTCTCACTTCATTTCTGAAGATAGACTTCCTTGGTGCTTTCTGAAATTTCTGGTCACCTGAAGATGAAGGGATTTCCTTTCCCTTCCCTGTGAAAGCTATGAACTGTCTGTGTAATATGGGGAGAGAGTTGGAGGCCTTCATGTAAAACTGAGCAGTCCCTAGCTTCCAATTAGGCACATTTCTGTTAGAGTGGGAGTAGATGGTAAGGTGGGGGAGAGTTTATAATGGCTTTGGAACTGATATTAATGCAGCCCTTGTGAATGAGGGGAATATTGGGAAATGGGTTTTCTCTAATCACATTTTAGTAATGTAACTTTGCACATTTTTGGTCTTTAAATACACATCCTTACAGCATACTCCTTAAAATGTATGATGAATTAGTAAATGTCTTTTACCAATGTTAATCACAGCACTATTTGGAATGTCCTTACAGCACCCTTAACTCTAAACAGATCTATCACATGCGTCATGGCACCATCTGAAAAGCTTTTTATGAAGAAGGGAAAAAAATTAAACTTTTAGCTGTGATTTTTTTTAAAGGATTTCTTACATTAGTTTTTCATAACTCGATTTTAAGAAGAGAAATTTTATTTCTGCCTTTCATTTAACCTGCAAGCAAAATCCTTGCTTTTAATCATTCACCTAGTGTTTGCTGGGTTCCTCCTTTATGTCTGGGACTTTGCTAGGTGGTATGATGGAGATAAGAACAACAGCAACAACAATAATAGTAATGACATGTCGAATTTATAGTGCTTTTGGGTTTGCAAAATGCTTTATGAATCTGATTTCATTTGTTCTTCCTAGCAACTCTCTGTGATAGGTGCTATTATTATCCTCATTTTACGGATGAGGGAAATGAGCCTGAGAGGGATGAAGGGATTTACACAAGAGTCACATAGCTAACAAGTATCTGCCACAAGATTTGAATTCAGTTCTTTCTGACTTGAAGCCTTGCACTCTATTTACTACATCACCTTGTTTCCTCACAAAGGTATAAGACTTGATCCCTATTGTACATTTGCATTGAGGAGACAAAATTAATGCATTAAATAAGAGAAAAGAGGATATAATTAAGTGCTAAATTATGTGGTGGTACCCTGTAATTGCAGTAGCCAGTTAAAAGGAGGAGCAGAAGATTAAATGAAGACTGAAACAGACAAGAAAGCTTCTTGAGGGGTCTAGGACTTGAGATGGATAGGTCAGGTTTGAGTAGGGAAAAAGAGAGAAGGCTCAAGTTAAGAAAGCATTTGGAAAAAAAAAACATAGATTCACATTTTATTAGGATGAATCCTATAGAAATGACCAAAGCAAACTTTTATGTGTGTGGCATGCACATGTGTTTGCACCCCTTCTTGCCTCCCAGCCACATGAAATGCAAATATTGTGTTGAGTTGTAATGTTTATATTCCTAAATATAAGAGAATAGGCCTTAAAGTTAAGAGTCCCTAGAGATAAGAATTTAGTCTGACTCCCTCATGCCTTCCTGGAAGAGAAATAAATCATCTAAAAAAAGTGTTATCCCACATGTACATAATGTTGTAAGCTGAATCACTGAACTTCTTGGCAACTACATAAATCTTCTCTATTATTTTATTTCTTAATTTTTTTTGTTTTTATTTTTGTTTTATAGTTGCTATTTTATTACCAAATTAAGGGCATCTACCAAAAACAGGAAAATTGGCAAGGCTTCTCTGTGAACAAAGTGAATAGAGTTATGTTTTCCTTTCACATTAATATTGTACTAATACAGGCCTCAAGTGACTGTCCTCAGTCAATTCTCTTCTACTGTCTAACCAGGCCTGGCTGATAATTTCTTAAGCCCTTTACTACTTCCTCTTTCCAGCCTCTTCTTTAACTAGATTTTGCCCCTGTATTGTTTGGATACCTAGACTATTTGCTATCTGACCAACTTGTCTCATGTTCTCTTGTCTCTCAGTCTTTGTCGCTGCTATTTTTTTTAATTTCTTTTTTTTATTTTTAGTTTTCAACATTTACTTCCACAAGATTTTGAGTTCCAAATTTTCATCCCATCTCACCCCTCCCCCACCCCAAGATGGCATGCATTCTGAATACCCCTTCCCCTAGTCTGATTTCCCTGCTATCTCTCCCCCCCTTCCCCTTATATTTTCCCGTAGGGCAGGATAGATTTCTGTACCCCATTTCCTGTATTTCTTATTTCCCAGTTGCATGTGAAAACATTTTTTTTAAAACATGTGTTTTTTAAACTTTGGGTCCCAAATTTTCTCCCTTCTTCCCTCCCTACCCACCCTCATTGAAAAGGCAAGCAACTCAATATAGGCTATACCTGTGCAGTTATGCAAAACACCTCCATAGTAGACGTGCTGTGAAAAACTAACTCTATTTCCCTTAATCCTGTCCTGCCCCCCCATTTAGTCTATTCTTTCTTTTGACCCTGTCCCTCCTCAGAAGTATTTGCTTCTGATTACCCCCTTTCCCAATCTGCCTTCCTCTCTATCATCCCCCTACTCTCTTGTCCCCTTCCCCTCCTATTTTCCTGTAGGGTAAGACAGATTTCCATACCCAATTGAGTGTGTATGTTATACCCTCCTTTAGTCAAATCCTATGAGAATAAGATTCACTCATTTCCTCTCACCTTCCCCCGGTTCCCCTCCACTGTAAGAGCCTTTTCTTTTTACAGTAGAGTTCGAATGCCTGGCAATTTAGCTTGAGAAAGGACTTCAGTGTCCAGTTTCTTATCTTACCAAGTGATCTTCAGAATCTTCCTAAGGCAATTCAAATGGAAGCCATTCAGTTTCCTGGCATGGCTCTCGTAGGCATATAACAATGATGTCAGCACCTCTTCTCTGTCACACTTTGCTTCAGAGCCTCCTGAACAATGAGGTAGCTGTGGCAATGTATGCATCAACCTCATCATCTATGTGTATATCCCTGGACAGTATACTGCCAATATATCACACACTAATGGCCAACAGCATTAGACAGTGCATCCATAGGTTAATAGGAGTAGATAACTGTGGTCCTTTTGTGTTCCTTAGACTCTTTATATTAAAACTATTAATATGGAAAACATCAGACTTGCTTTTTACAAAAATAATGTGGAATCTGTCACATTTATAAATTATCTCAAACAGTGCAGAATTTTGACAGCACACTTTGATGCAACTCATGACAAGCATAGTGCTGTGTAGATATTTTAAGTTGTTTTAACTTTCTATCAAATCACTTAAGAGCACGAAGCAGCAATAACATGCTCTGTACACATTTTGTTCTCTTGCACAGCTTTATTCTTGGAAGAGATAATCAAGGTCCTGTAGTTCAATCTTGATATTTTATATTTCGGAAATCTGAGGCCCAGAGAAGTTGTGACTTGCCTAAGGGTACTCAGGCCAGTTTTCTTTCTCTAAATCTAGCATTTTTTCCAGTGTTCTGTCAGCCTTTAGTACATACTAATGAACAACGAAATAACCACAGACATAAAAAGGTAGTACCTAGAGCACACTTTAATCCTGCTCTGTCTTTATTTTATTTTTTATTTTAAAAATTATATTGACATCACAGTTATCTCTATACAACTTGCTTCACTTTTAAAACCATATTACCAACATCAACAGCAAACAGGCAAAACCATCTGATATAAGGACCATATCTGAGAAGATATATATGACATTCTACATGCATAAGCAAGTAGTGCATATCCTCAACTTTTCTCCACGTCCAAGATTGATCATTATAATTACATAGCAGTAGGGTTTACTTTATTAGAGGTAACCAGAAGCATACCAAATAGAGAGTATCAGTTCTATAGTCAGGAATACTCAAGTTCAAAGCCAGTCTCAAACACTTCTCAAGACATGTGACCCTGGGGCAATTTATTTAATGTTTATCCAACTCAATTTCTTCATTTGTTAAACTGAGTTAATAATAACCTCTACTGCCCAAGATGGTTTTGCGGGTAAAATAAGATAATATCTGTAAAGTGCTTTTCAAATCTGAAAGTACTTTGCAAACCTAAAAAATTACATAAATGCTATTAGTGTTCTTTTTTTTCCTCCATAGTAGTCTATTTTTTTTTCTAATTACCTGCAAAGATAGTTTTCAACATTCATTTTTGTCAAATTTTGAGCTCCAGATTTTTCTCCTTCACTCCTCAAAACAGCAAGCACTCTGACATAGGTTATATATGTACAATCATGCTAAACACATTTCCCATATTAGTCAGTTTGTGGAAGAAGAATCAGAACAAAGGGAAAACCACCAAAAAGAAAAAACAAGAACAAAAAAAGAGAGAGAAAATAGTATGCTTAGATCTGCATTCAGGCTCCATAGTTCTTTCTCTGAATGTGGTTAGGGTTTTCCATCATGAGTCTTTTGGAATTGTCTTGGATCATTGTATTGCTGAGAAGAGCCAACATTTATCATTTTCCTTTTCCGTCATCTTAACCAATTTTACAGGTGTGAGGTGGTACCTCAGTGTTAATTTAATTGGCATTTCTCTAATCAATAGTGATTTAGAGCATTATTTTCATATGATTATAGATAGCTTTAATTTCTTCCTCTGAAAACTACCTATTCATATCTTTTGACCATTTTTCAACTGGGCAATGACTTGTATTCTTATAAATTTGACTCAGTTCTTTATATATTTTAGAAATGAGGGCTTTATCAGAAACATTGGCTGTAATGTTAACATTAGCAATAAGAGAAGAAAAAGTAATGGAAGGAATTAGAATAGGCAACGAGGAGACAAAACTATCACTCTTTGCAGATGAACAATTAACAGCTTTAATGAAGTTGCAGGATATAAAATAAACCCACATAAATCATCAGCATTTCTTTATATTATCAACATAGCTAAGAAAGAAGAGATAGAAAAATTCCATTTAAAATAACTGTAGATGATATAAAATATTTGGGAGTGTACATGCCAAGACAAACCCAGGAACTATATAAACACAATTAAGAAACGCTTTTCAAACAAATTAAGTCAGATCTAAACAGTTGTAAAAATATCAATTGCTCATGGGTGGGCCGAGGTAATATAATAAAAATGACAATTCTACCTAAATTAATTTACTTATTCAGTGCCATACCAAACAAACTAGCAAAAAATTTTTTATAGAGCTTGAAAAAAATTATGACAATTCATTTGGAAGAACAAAAGGGCAAGACTATCAAGGGAATTAATTTAAAAGAAACTGCAAAGGAAGGTGGCCTAGCCATACCAGATCTCAAACTATTTGGTACTAGATAGGAAATTGAGTGATGGATCGACTAAATAGGTTAGGTACACAAGACATAGTAGCAAATGACTGTAGTAATCTACTGTTTGATAAACCCAAAGATTGCAGCTTCTGGGATAAGAATTCACTATTTGACAAAAACTGCTGGGAAAACTGGAAAATAGCGTAGCAAAAACTAGGCATAGTCCAATAGCGCACACCCTATGCCAAAATAAAGTCAAAAGTGGGCACACGATTTAGACATAAGGGATGATACCATAAGCAAATTAGGAGAGCAAGGAATAGTTTACCTGTCAGATCTGTGGAGAAGGAAAGAATTTATGACTAAATAAGAGACAGAAAACATTATGAAATGCGAAATGGATAAATTTGATTACATTAAATAAAAAAGTTTTTGCACAAACAAAACCAGTGCAACCAAAAGAAGGAAAGCAAAAAGCTGGGAAACCAGTTTTTACAGCCAGTGTTTCTGATATTAGCATTCTTTTCATCCACATTATTGTTTTCATGTATTTCACTTCCGTTCTTAGCTTCCTCTACTCTAAAACAATTTATAGATCTTTCTGTGTTTCTGAGAACTCTTTTTCGTTGTTACTTACAATACATTACTTTTCCATTGTATCTTATCATTTGTTTAGTCACCCCACAGTCTATGTACACTTTCTTTGTTTCTACTTCTTCTGCTACTCCCTAAAAGTGGATAGTTTGACCTATATGATACTTTTCATTTTTTCTTCAGCTTCCTTGGGGTATGCACCCAGCAATGAGAAAAAATGAGGACCCTACATGTCAAGTGACTTACCATTGTAGACTAGTAAGTGGTAGAGATGGGATTTGAACATTTCCACTGTACTCCCTATTAAGAGAAAAACAGAGAGAAACAGAAACACCATATACAGGATAATCTCTCAGTTTTTGAGTCTGGCTCTATATAAATAAGATTAAATCTCCAAAGACTACAATTAAGTTGTTTTGACTTATGGTAATGGAAAACAAAATCTCTTTTGAAGCCAACACAGATCTCTTTTCACTTTGTTGTTCAGTCATTTTCAGTCGCATTTGATTCTTTGTGATCCCATTTGGGGTGCCAAAGATACTGAGGTGGTTTGCTGTTTCCTTCTCTAGCTCATTTTACAGATGATGAAACTGAGGCAAACAGGTTTAAGTGACTTCCCTAGGGTCACACAGCTAGTATCTAAGTCCAGATTTGAACTTAGAAAGATGAGTCTTCCTGACTCCAAGCCTGACATTCTATGCACTCTGCTACCTAGCCTCCTTTTTTTTGTCACTACATTGACCAAAAATCTGTAAGCCCCTTCTTGTAGATTAATCTTTAAGGGAAATCAGGCAGGAAAAGACATTAGTCTTCAATATTCAAGAAATATTTTAAAGTACCTACGATGTGCCAGGTACTGTGGCTGTCTGAGGATACAGATACAGAAATAGAAAGATAACTCCTCCCCTGAAGGAGGTCATAATCTAAAGGGGAAAGAAAGTATGCAAAAGGAAGCTGAACAGGTGAGGAGTGATGAGAAGGTACCTGAGGCATGGTGGGGAAGTCAGAGAAGTCCCAGGTGGGAAATGAGATGTCTGTACTGACTGCCCTTTTTAAATGGAGCTTTGGTGGTTCTTAACTTTGTTCTGTGATCAGAGGGGCAGAGGGTAATAATGGGAAATGAGTATCAAGGCTGATGGGAACTTGTAAGATGTAAGCTTTCCAAATGATGAACTTCTTGGAGCATTGTAGAGAAGGCAGGGAAGTCCCGAAGTTGTGTAGCCAGGTCAGAAATGAGGAAATATCTGTGCTGAGCCCCTTCCTTCAAAATGAAATGAAAATGGCTTCTAGCACCCATCAATCACAGCTTCAGATAATATTGATGTTTACAGGAGAGTGGCAAAATGGCTTGAGCACTGGACATGGTGTCAGTAAGACTTTTATTTATGTCCTGTCCCTGACATTGATTTAGTAGCAGTGTGACTATGTCATTTAAGCTTTGAGCCCCAGGTTCTTCATTTGTAAAAGGGACATAACAATACCTATAGTATCTACTTAATATGATGCAGAGTTCAAATGAGATCATGCATAAAGAGCATTTTGTCAATCTAAAAATGCTGTATGGAAGTGGCAGGGGTGGTGGGATTATTGTCATCAATTTCCTCATCAGTGAGAAAATGATAAGCAGAAAATGGGTAGTGGGTATTTTACATTTTTAAAAATTTTAATCTAATCATAAGGATTGTTTATAATGTCACTTTTAATACCAAACAATATACTCCTTAAAAAAAGAGTCATCCTTCACCAACAGGATGACAAAGAGTAAAAAAAAAGCGTAGAGCACATGGATAATGAAAATCATTTTCATTTAGATATGTACAAATGTGACTGTCTTTTGTTTTAATGGCTACTCTAAACGCTTACAATTATGTTATAATTTCTACTTTCCATCTCTGTTTTCATCTCTATTCTTTCTTTGTTACTTTATAACAGGCTGGTTAGTTTTTTTCCCCTCATTAGGAGATCCAGTCTCACTGTGTGTATTAAATTGCACTGCTGTTAAATTAAGCAGAACATCATCATCATCATCATCATCATCATCATCAGGATGATGATAACAATAATAAGAACATCTGAAATTTATATAATGCTTACTATATCCTCGGTACCATGCTAGGTGCTTCCAAATTATTATCTAATTTGATCCTCACAGCAACCCTGGGAAGTAGGTACCTAGTATTATCCCCATTTTCCCTATGAGAAAATGGAGGCAAACAGGCTAAGTGTCTTGCCCAGGGTAACACAGCTGGTAAATACCTAAGGCCAGATTTAATCTCTGAGTCCTTGACTCCAGGCCCAGGGCTCTCTTCACTATATCACCTAATATGAAAGGAATATAGTATTCTATCTTACAATTACATTGCCACTTTGCAGGTTTTCTTGCTTTTTTAGGTCTTCTATTTTTTTTTTCTAAATCACATTGATTTCTTTATTTTTCTCCTATCTTCTTTTTAACCTAAACCTTATTCCTAATGTAAACAGAAGCACAGGCATTGCTAATTATTCTTTTTTGTTGTTATTCTATTTAAGGTGCTTGCTTTTACAGGGCTTGCTCTTCCTAATTAAATATGGTGAATAGCCTACTTTTTAGGTTGCACTGCAGTTTTCTTGCACTATGCCTGGATTTTTGCTTATGCTTTCAACATACTTGACTTAATTGACCATAGACACTGTAACAAGTCATTTGTGTTTGACAGCACATTTGACAGACTGAAGCAGTTTTCGTATTTAAAATCAGTGCAGTGTGATGGAGTTAGCTTTGTTTTTCATAACAAGTATATTATATATTACTTTACACAGGTTAGAGGTAACATGTATAGAAATAGAAGTTAAAGGAATTGAGGACCAAGTATAAGTTTTTCTGAGTCTTAAAATGTCATTATGAGGTCAGGTAGCATTCCTAATGTAGAAGTGGTCAAAGGATTTGAACACTTTTCAAAAGAATTGCAAACCATAAATAACAATATGAGAATATATTCTAAATCATTCGGTAGGAAAAATGCAAATTAAAACCATTCTGAAGTTTCATTTCTCATGATGCAAACTGGTAGTGATGACACAAAAAATGAGAACAGTCAATGGTAGAAAAATTGTAGAAAGATAGATGCTCTAATATATTGTTGGTGAAGTTGTTAGTAAGTTCAGTTGTTCTGGATATTCATTTCGAATTATGAAAGGAATGTTGATTAAACTGTCTATACCCTTTGACCCATCAATCCCAGAATATAGCCCAGGAATGTTAACGAGAAAGAAAGGTTTAATATATATCATATATTAATAGCAGTGCTCTGTGGTTCCAAAGAATTAGAAACAAAGTAGATACCCACCAATTAGGGAATGACTGAACAAACTGTGTAGGAGAGTAATGGATTATTGTCTAATAAACACTAGATAAATATAATAAATAAATAGTAATGTGTATGAGGAAGGCAGAAAAACATTGGAAGATGTTTATAAACTGACGAAGAGTAAAATGAGCAAAATCAAAAGAATAACGTACACAGTGATTAACCAAAGGAAAGACCACTTGACAGTATGGACATGTCCCCATCCTCCTTTTGATCCTCTTTGATCTATGGTAGATACTACAGAGTTTGGGTTTTTGAGAAGGAATAGGCAAAAACTCATGGCAGTGCTGTGTCAAATATTGGATTTAGGAAATAGTGATGATGAGATTTAAGAACCTGAATAATTGCACAGTGGGTTTGTTTTCGCTACCACCTCAGACTGCTATGCACCCAACTCTTTCAAATCCCCTAACCGAAAGGCTATTGGTTTTCTTTCTTAGTTTTCTTCAATAGCTTTCTTTCTTTTTTTTTTAATAATTAATTTATTTTTAGTTTTCAACATTTACTTCCTCCATCTCCTCCTCCCTCCCACAAGACAGCGTGCAATCAATAGCTTTCTTATATACCCTTCAACCCTTGTTTTTCATGTAGGCAAGAACTGTAAAAGAGAAACAAAGAATTTAGTTAAAACTGCTGTGTAGAAGGGAATGAACGGTCAGTTGCTTTACTTACCATAAATACAGAAATACCCTGGATTGCCCCTTGGTAGACTACTATTCCTTTTTAGTGCCCTGGCTTCACTTAATCATTTGCTTTCATTCATTCCTAGAACAAGGCCGTGACTCCACCAAAATGCTAGAGGGATGGTGCTGAGCAAGGACTTTTGGTTTAGTAGTAGATCAGGGGTTGGATTTGGTTAACATTCCACATGGCTGCATTCTATCACATTATTGAGGTTGCAAATATCCTTTCAAATCCATGTTTCCATAATCAAGGCTCCCTGCAGTGGTAGGATTCTAGGTCCTTATATATGATATTTATTTTATTTTGTATTTTTAAATTTTTTTTTCCTGCAGTCTGAGTTAAGTGATTTGCCCAGAGTCCCACACCTAGTAAGTGTCTGAAGCTGGATTTGAACTTAGGTCCTCCTGACTCCAGGGCTGTTGCTCTATCCATTGTGCCACCTAGCTCCCTTTTATACATGGTTTTTAGAAAATTTTGGCTAACCCAGTAAACCTCAAGTATTTCCATGGAGACAATAAAGGAAAATACTTTTAGGAAGGCATTATGCTCAGTAGACTGAATATGAGACTGAGAAGTAAATCTGTGAATTGTACCCTAAAACTGGGCTATCCCTTTGCTTTGTGAGCTGGTGACAAATTTGTGCTTCCATTATGAGATTGGGAATTAAGAGAAATTTAGCAAGAGTTGTGTGAAGTGATACTGAATAAAGTAAGCCAAAATGGAAGAGCTCACAATAATGAGAATAAGTATAATGATAGTCAAACAGATTAAGTTCATTGACCAATTTTGGGCCACGCTTCCTTCCTTTTGTTAGATGCATAGGTAGGAGGAGTGAGTAAGGGCACAGAATGTCACATATACTGTCAAATTGGGTCATCTTGTCTGTTTCTTTTGCTCAGCTGCTTTTCTTTGTTACAAAGGAGAAAGTATATCTGGAAATGACTGGAGTAAAAACTGCATTGATAAGTCTTTGAACATTATTATCTTTGAAAATGTTAAGAAAAACGGTTGTAAAAGATACATTTTTTATATAATTAGCACAACATTTTTGAGGTTTCCTTTCAAGGGTAAAATAAATTTGTTCACAGGACCTGGAGTCAGGAAGACTTGAATTCAAATCCAGATTCAGGCATCTGTTAGCTGTGTGACCTTGGAGAAGTCTCTTAACCTGTCGGCCTCAGTTTCTTGAAGTGTAAAATGGAGATAATAATAGCATCTACCTCATATGGTTGTTGTGAGGAATAATTGAGATAGTATTTGTAAAAGGACTTAGCATAGTGCCTGGTACTTAGTCGGCACTATATAAATGCTCATTTGCTTCTTTGCTTATTCTTTTCTTCTTCTCTTTTCCTTCTAAGTGAATCATTAAATACATTCCATGTGTATGGTCAGCCTTAAGGAAATCTAATGCTATGCCATTAGAATTGGAACAGACTTGGAGGCGATCTAGTCTCCTTATTTTACAGTTAAGGAAACTGAGACTCAGAGATGTTAAGTCACCTGCTTCAGGTTAAGTTACCTTTTCAGTAGGAGTCTGAGGCAGGTCTTGAATTTGGGTACTCTTGACTCCAAATTCATCATACTGTCTACGATGCCCTATACTTTATTATTATCATTATCATTATTATTATCATTATTGTTTTTCCTGGTGCTACTCCTTTCTGTATTTAAAATAATTTATTTATTTTTAGTTTTCAGCATTCACTTTTATAAGATTTTGAGTTTTAAATTTTCTTCCCCTCCCTCTCCTCCACCCTCCCCAATACGCTATACAATCTGATATAGCCTCTACTTACACATTCATATTAAACATTTTTTCACATTAGTCATGATGTAAAGAAGAATTAGAACTAATAGGAGGAACCACTTGAAAGAAGAAGCAAAACAAAACAACAAAAGAAATGGAGAGCAAATAGTATGTTATCATCTACATTCAGACTCCAAAATTCTCTCCCTGGATGTGGATAGCATTTTCTATCATGACTCTTTTGGAATTGTCTTAGTTGAATTGCTGAAAAGAGCTAAGTCTATCAAAGTCCGTCATCGCACAATGAATGCCACCTACTTCTTTTCATGTAGGATTATCTAAGAATCCAAACAACTACAAAGTAGAGATAACTAGAATTTTTAAAGATTATTTTGCAATAATCCACAGAGATGATTGATTTTGATGATGTTATCTCCAGTGTGCTATGAGAAACTTGAATACTATCAGAATAATGCACTTTTGAATCCTATAGGTATTTTTAAGTGCCTACTATAAGCCAAACAATGTGCTAATGTGCAGCTAGGTGGTTCAGTGGATAGAGTGCTGGGCCTACAATCAGGCAGCCTGAGATCAAATCTGACCTCAGATACTTACTAGCTGTGTGACCTTGGGCAAGTCACTTTACCTCAGTTTGCCTCAGTTTCCTCAGATGTGAAGTGGAGATAATATCACCTGACTCCCAGGTTTTTTGTGAGGATCAAATGAGATATTAGTAAAGCCCTTAGCACAGTGCCTGGCAGATAGTAGGTACGGTATAAATACTTAATCCCTTCCCCTCACCATACGTATTGCTAAGTATAAAGACAAAAATGACAATGGTAAAATGTATCATATTCTAATTCTTTGAAAATTGATAATCCATGTGTAATGATAGTGCAACCTTATATCTGCAAGGGTCTGCAAAATTTTTTACACAATAACCTGGAAAGACAGATAATGAAGTTTTTTTATCCTAATTTTATAGATGAGGTAGTTGAGACAAAGAACAGTCACAAGACATGCCCAGGACCACACAGCCAAGCGTCAGAGGCCTAGGCCTCCTCATTCCGGGCCCACCTTTCTATAGCAGGGGTCCTCCCTGTATCTATATTCCTTTCCCCATAATTTGCTACCTCATGCCTTTCTATCTTTTATCCAGAAGATTCAGTTAGTCAGAATATTTCACTTCTTTGTCTTAGTCATTCCTCATGTGACAACCCAAACAAGTAAATTAGAGCTAATTATCTTACAAATAGAACTCTTAACTTTAGGATTTAATTTTCTACTAGATTTCTGAAAATAGTTTTGTTAGCAGACATAAAAATAGAATTCAGCTTAGGAAAGCTCAGGGTATAGAAAACTTTTCAGGAATACATCTGTTGAAGAAAGTATGGTACATTTCCATAAAATACACTTTTTTGAAAATTGTTTAGGAAATCTGGCTTATTATGTTCTTTAACTTTGTCTTTTAGGAGAATTATGAAAAAAATTGCTATGGAGCCCTCTGAAAGACTTACCAATCTCCAGGCACTGTGGGACAGCCAGACTGTGGCAGAACTAGGGCCTTGTGGTAAGTGGACATTCAAATTTGAAATATTAATCTTAGGTAGAATTCTTCATGCCAGGAAGTTGAATTCTATTCCTAGCAGGTTGCTGTAAAGGTGCAATTAGTTTTAACTTTTAATTAAGTCAGAGTGGGCCCTTGATTGGTGGATAAAAATCCTATATTTAAGCCTCATTGCATCTTACTCTGTATTTACTTTGACATATGTGGCATTATCTTGGCTCTGTTTTCCTAGTCTAAAAGCTTCTAAACACAGAAAGCTCTTTAAATGTTTAAGATTTAAAAATTTTTAAATTGTATTGTTTAATGACAGTGAAGCTATGATTTTAACTAGTCTTCAATTGACTGTTTTAGGAGGATTTTCTCAGATGTATGCCTGTGTTTGTGACTGGCTTGGATTTCCGTACAGAGAGGAGGTACAGTGGGTGAGTCCATCTTTCCAAATTTTATCTAGAGCAGGGATTCTTAACTTAGTTTCTGTGAACTTGTGGTGTAAAAAAAAAAATTGACAATTTTATTTTGTTACAATTGATTTCCTTTGTTATTTTATTTTATCATTTAAAAAAAATTATTCTGAGAAAGTGTCCATAGGCTTCACCAGATTGCCAAAGGGGTCCATGACTTTAAAAGGTTAAGAATCCCTCATCTAGACTAGAGGGTAGGTTAAATAGCTGTTTCCTCAGCTGCTTTTTCCCTTGTATGTTACTTGATAGTGGCATCTTTCCTTGCACTGTGTGAAACTTTTCAAATTTCCTAGGGTTGATTAGCCAATTAAAACTGTTCATTTCTTTTAAAAATTTTGTTTCCCTGATTATACATATGAACTGTCCATAACAGCATATATTTCTTATAGGATGTGGATACTATTTATCTGACACAAGACACTCGGGAGCTGAATTTGCAAGACTTCAGCCACCTTGACCATAGGTGAGTATGTCTCAATTTATCCCTGAATTGCTTTTCCGTAGCTGTAGTTCTCTATTGGTACATCATTGGAGTACCCATTCTCCCCGGAAAGTCCCTGTTTGGTGGTAATCAGGTTAGTCCTAGGACCTCCCTAAGCATTGCCTTTTGGTTATCAAAAGCTTACAAAGATTCAATTTTCTTTAAAGTGGATGTTCACTTACAATGTTTTTTGTGACAACTTACCAAGTGTTTACTCATTCATTTATATATTAGTTTGATGGTAGTGGATGGTGTCTATGGTTTGGTTTTAAATCACCACCTTCTTTATAATTAAAAAAGCTATGCAGTGTAGTGGCAACTAAGACCCTAAACTTAAGAACGAATTTTTCCTTTTGAAGGAACCTAATAAAATAGTTTTCTGAGGGTGTGTGTGTGTGTGTGTGTGTGTGTGTGTGTGTGTGTGTACATGTGCACATGCTGCCCTAATCCACAAATTCCATTCTTACTTCACACCAGCTGCCATGGTTATAGTAGATGGATATATTTCCAGTCTCCAGAGCTCAGTTATAAATAGTACTGCATTTTCCTATAGTGATGTCTAGGTTCCAAGGCTAGCCCACAAAAACCTTGTTAACCAGTAATGTAGCTAAAATGTATTACTTTTTTCCCTAACCATTTTATGTCAATTAGGTGCTGCAGTGGATGGAACACTGTGCCTAGAATCAGGAAGACCTGAGTTTAAATCTGGTCTCAGATACTTAAAATAACTAGAATTTGTATAACACTTTTTGGTTTGCAAAGAACTTTAAATAGATTTTTATTTAATTCTTACAACTCTATGCAGTAGGTGCTCAATTTTAGGCTCACTTTTTAGATGAAGAAACAGAGGCACCAAGTATTTAAGTCAGAGCAACATAGCTAGGAAGTGTCTGAAGTAAGATTTGAATCCTGGTCTTCATGATTTCAAGTTCTATACTACAGTGGTGTCAAAATCAAATAGAAAGAAATCCCTGTGTGCCACCTCTTGACTCAGAAAACCACAAATTAACAATATCTTTGTTGTATTGCATTTTTAAAAATTTTGTTAAACATTTCCCAATTACATTTATATTTTTTTGTAGGGGAGGCCCTCAGGGTTAAGTGACTTACCCAGCATCACACCACTAGTAAGTGTCTGAGGCTGGATTTCAACTCAGGTCCTTATGACTCCAGGGCCAGTGCTCTATCCACTATGTCACCTAGCTGCCCCCCAATTGCATTCTAATCTTGTTCAGGCACTCACTTTTGACCAGGCCACAAATTTGACATCTCTGCTGTACTCTATCCACCAAGCCACCAAGTTGTCCCTTCCCTTCCTCATAGACACATATAAATATCATAGGGGAAAACTAATTTCCCAACCCATTTGCCCATAAGTGCCTTGTGTGATAAAATCATGAAATGTGTTACAAGTAGAGAGTTACAGTAGAAAGAACGCTAGACTTGGATCAGAAGACTGCTCTTCCCTCCAGATTAATTTCCATTTCCAACACTTTGAACCTCAGTTTCCTAATATATAAAATTGGAATGACAATATACACCCTTTATCACAGGGTTGTTGTGATACAAGTACTTTGTCAAATATAGAATGTTCTGTCAATGGAAATTGTTATTAATAATAAGAAGTACTTGTGAATCTTTTAGATTTTGAGAAATTTGAATATACATATAAAATTTATAAATAGCACATCTCTACAAAACTAATTTTTCATTCTTGTTGGGAATGGTGAGAGGAAATCCTGGGTGCAGCCTTTGCTACTTAGGCTGGAGGAATATTTCTTAATGTTTTTGCAGTTTGATGAAGCCCCTTCTCAGAAGAATATTTTCAAATACCTACAATAAAAGATACAGGATTACAAAGGAAACAGTTGCATAAAAATAAATTGCCATATATGTATATATATAAATATACACACATATACATATATGTGTGTGTATATATGTATCTGTATGTGTGTGCGTGTGTATACATGGTGATTGCTAACCCCTACTTTGTCCCTAAAAGAAAAGAGCTTATCTTATTTCCTACCACCCAAAGTCTGCCAAAACAAACCCCTTCCTATGTTATCAGATTATTATTGTACTGTCTTAGCTTGTCAGGAGGGTCACTCCTTCCATTCAGCCAAAACAAAGACATCATTAACCAGGTGGTGATCATTGTTGCTTGTGTTAAGTAGGAGTTTGTTTTACTTAGATGGAGTTATTCGCCACTCGAAAATTTGTGTAAAATCCTTCTGCCTAATTGTTACTCTTTTCCTCTCTTATTTTATACTTTTTTGCTCTTGTTTCTTAGTAATGATTGTGTTTGCCATATTTATCTCTTCTCTGTTCAGTAGGAACACTTTAATCCATAGGTCCTTAGCCTAGGTTCCATGAATTTATCTTTTTTAAATATTTTGATAACTGCATTTCAATCAGTTGCCTTTATAATCCTATCTATTTTATTTTATGCATTTAAAAATATTATTCTGAGAGAGGGTCCATAGACTTTACCAGCCTGCCAAAGTGGTGCATGCAAAAGTATGCTGGAGCCAGCTTGAACTGGCTCACAAAAACTAATTGTTAAATTTTTAGGATGAACATTTATACCTCAGAAATCAGCAAATGCTACAAATTAGGGTTTGATTTATTGTTTTGTTGATTGTCAAGACTTGAGAAAGGGATGGAGAAAATGGTAACAACCCACAGTAAGCCTAAAGGTGTATTGTGCATAAATTTCCTCCCAGAAAGCCGGTTGTTAAATATTTACAAGCACTACCCATGAGTTCATGTCACAAAAAGAATTAAGAACCCCTGATCTAAGCCTAATTTTAGATTATTAGATTATTTAGTTTAAGTTATTGCCAGTGTGGTTCATTAAAAATGAATTGTGAAGGGCAAAAAAGGAAAGTGCTTGGTCCAACTAGGGTCCTTATTATAAGTGAATATAGAGTAAATTTTGACATGGGTGGGACTGTAGGAATCGTGAAATATATTGGATTGTTTCAGAGAGTGCCAACTTTTAACTTTTTTCTTGTAAATTTGTGAAGAAATGCTTAAGGAGAGTTTCACTAACTGTTTAATTTCTTAAGGAGATACTAACTATGAGCCACTTGTATATTTAGCATCATGCGATTTTGAGCTGAAATATTTGAATATATAGGTCAGACCCCACATTTTATAGAAGAAAAAGCTAAACCTTGCTTGAATCAGGCAGATGCTAAATTAAGTTACATATTTATAAATCATCTACTCTATGCATATTTTCCTTCTTTGTTTTTAAAGCATTCACAGTTACCAGATATTTTGTCCATCTTCTGCCTATTACTAGGCATACTATTTATTTATTTTGTATATACTTATTTTTTCCTCCAGTAGACTGTGAGCTCCTTTGAAAGCAGGAAGTGCTTCTATTTGTCTTTGTCTACTGAGTTCATACCAAATTTCCTGATACGTAGTGGGGTATTAATAAATGTTTATTGAATAAAGAATTGGATTCCATGATTACCCTTAAAGAATTGTCTAGGCCAGACAGATGAGGCATGTACATTTATACTTCAGTGAGTCTGATTCATTCTCAGTGTAGACATTCCTCTTCTCTGTCTATGTAATACAGCTTTTTAATATAGTCATTCTCAGGGACTCCTGCCTCCTAGACACTCTGTACATCATCAGATCTTAGCTTTTGAGCCAATAGGGAACTCAGAGTACTTTTAATATAACACCTCCTTTTACAGATAAGAAAACCAAGGTCCGGGACATTAAATTATATGACTTAGCCAAGGTCAAATCAAAGTTGGGATGATGTAGCAAACATCAAAGTTGAGATGATGATAATGATCATACCTAGCATTTAAATAGAAGCTTGAAGGTTTATAGGCACTTTACACATATCTCATTTGTTCCCCACAACAACCTTGTGAGGTAGGGGGACACTGACCCTATGAAGTAGATAGTTTTTGTTATTCCCTTTTTACAGATGAGGAAATGGAGGCACAGAATTTAAGTGACTTGCCTAAGGTCACAGAACCATGAAATGTCAGAGACCACATTTGAACTTGAGGCTTTCTGTCCTCAGGACCAGTCTTCTATCAATGAAAGTTTTCCCTAGTTAGATAAGAAGATTTAGATTTATTCTGTGACCATATCTGAGTGTCTCAATCCCTCTTTCCAGGGTGTGTGTTTATGTCTGTATTTGTTTTTAGTGTGTACCTTCTATTTTAGTGGGATCATTATTGTTCTGTTTTCTTATTTGAATTAGATTATTTTAATTAGATTCTAAGGAAGAGAATATTGATCTTTTACATTTTCATCTCTCTGTAGTGTTGTGTGTGTATTTTGGTTGCTGAAAGATATTCTAGTGTGAAAATTATAGCAATAGTAAAATAGCTAAATAACATGGCATCCTTGTTAGAAGATGATAAGTAGGAAATATTTAGAAAAATAGCAACCTATATGTCTGCAATGTCCTAATTTTTTAAAGTATGTCCCTCCATTTTGTTTGGGTTTAGGCATTGGTGGGTCCAGGAGGTATTCCTCATAAAGCTCCTGCTATAAATTACTCACAGGGAAGCCTAAAGGACTATGAATTGTCATTTAAAAATGTAATTACACTATAATTTGGAGTAGCAGAGGATGATGGTGAGAGGCACTAGTGTGATGAGGGGAATATATAGCTTTTAATGCATCAATTTCTCTTGTTCTTAGATTTTAAGAGCAGCTACTCTCATCAATCCTCCAAAGACTCAGATATGCATCATTGGGTTTAAACTTGGCTCATAAGAGCCCTGCCAGCAGCTCTTTGCAGACTGGTGCTGATGTATCATCATATTTCTTATCCATCAAGGTGACATTCTTGATGTTGATGCTATCCATAGACAAAGTTTGGGTTATGCTCAGCAAGGTTGTCCTAAGGACATTGGTGCTCTTTTTTTCCCAATGTAAGCTCTGTCTTTTTATTCCTTTTCTCGGGGGAACAGTGAGTTGTTCTGTGTCTGACAATTGGTCGATAGATTAAAAGCCTTAAATACTATTCTCATCCCAAAGCATTTGTGACTCCTAAATCATAAACAGAATCATAGAATATTATTTCTGGAGGAAACATTAGAGATTATCCCGTCTGACTCCTTTATTCTGTGGATGAAAAAATTCATAGTTCAGAGAAATAAAGTGATTTGCCCTTGGTCTGAGAACAGATTAGGTCAATGCTGAAACCCAATTCTTCAGACTCCCAGTCCATTGTTATTTCTAGTTCAGTCTGCTGCCATTAAATGTCTTTGGGAATTATTCTTCTCCTTCAAATGATAAAATTATTCTCATCATTCACACAGTATGTGTGGTGCGGAGTTGATGTTTGACCATTATTTAAATTTGTTTGATTTAAGGAAGCAGCACTTGTCTTTCCATTACTATGAAGGAATAAGTTCTGTACATACAATGTTTTTAGCTCTCTTACACCTTTTCTATTCTTGATATTAAAGAGGAAAAGCATCTCAATTATTCACAGAAATTTGCTGGATACATGTCTTTCAGTGATAGTCACACCAGAAGGAACCATTTTTTGCACATACAAAAGACATGAATGTCTGTAAAACATTGATGTGGCTCTGTGTTCTGACCAAACATACCTCCTCTGTGAACTTACATATTTTTAATTCCAAGATTTAAGGGAAGCTGTTTACAGCTGTGCATGTGAATCAGACAAAGGCCTGATAATCTTCATCTATTTAATTTTGGCACTTGGCTTCTGGGAGTGTCTTAATTCTAACATAGTATAGCTCAGTGGCAATGATTATTTTGGATCAAAAATTTTTGTTCCTAATGTATTCTCCAGTATGTTTCACTGTATCATTGGTTTTCACAATTTTAGCTGAGTGACAGAGGAGCGTGAGTGGTTGACCTGTAACATCAGGAATGGGTCAGTATGAACCCTGTGTGGAAAATCTTGAATAGATCAGATTATGTAGGGCGTAAAGGTGCAGGAAGTATTTCTACATTGTTAGGATTTTTATAACTTTTGCCAGCTTATTTTAAATTTTTTGAAAAAAAAAAGGCATAGCCATTATTGGGGAAGCAATTTCAGAATAGTCCTACAGGAATGAAGCTATTCAGTTGTCTTTTCTTCATCTTAAATCAGAAACTCATTTTAAGTAGATTTTTTTTTTTTTTTTGCTTCCTGTTAGATTTGAGTCTCTTCCTCTAAATAGGGTTGGAATACTGGCATTCATCCATTTCTGTGAAAATAAGAAACTGTCAGTTGTATTTCTTTTCTGATGGTCTAGCAAGAAGTGTGTTGACTCAATAAAAGTATGACAATACCATGCCGTACTCCCAAAAGAACTATACTCCTCCATAAATCAATTGGTGTTAGTTTTCTTAATTTTGCAAGTTGGTAGCACAATGGATAGAGGGCTGGACCTGAAGTCAGGAAAATCTGAGTTCTAGTTCTTCCTCAGACACTTAGTAGGTCTGTGCTTCTAAACAAGTCATTTTTTTTTCTGAACAAGTCATGCTATTTTTAAAAATTTCTGTATTTTAGGTGGGAAGAGAGATTTATAAAATTAGTATGGTTCATTTGGCTTCCTAGTTGTGGTTTGTGTTTCTGTTTCTGTGTTAGCCAGTAACTCTGACTTTACCATTGTTGTGCCTCATTAACAAAACAAGTTCTATTTAACTATATTCTTTTCATATTTGGATCAGATATAGGTTTCTGAAGAATGGAATCATTATATTTATTCTGTCTTTATACAGGAAGGCGCTTTGAGGGAATAAGGAGGATAATGCCAGGCTATCTGTGTGCAGATTAGTCACGACCAGAGTGTCCTGCTCAGGACCAGAGTATTGTGGTGTCATTCAGATGCTCATTTTAAAGAATCAATAGTAACACCATTTTGATAGTACTAGATTTTTTTTTACCTGTTAAAGAGGCTGAACAAAAATAAATGTACTGTTCTTTATCCCAAAGATTGATGACTAGGTTCACTAAAATGCTGATAACTGCTAGCAGCAATGATTACCATCTAGGATCAAAAGTCATACCATAATTAAAAGCCTGCCATGAAGCACAGCATGGCAGGAGCTCAATAAATGCTGTTGGCTTGTGGTGAAAAGCTGCTACCACTTGTCAAGATGGAGGAAATTAGTCAAAATGACAACTATATATATAGAGAAACCTCCATATCATGATGGGAAATCCCAAAGGTGACTGGTAGGGGAAAGCATGATAGCAGAGAGGCTGTTTGCATTGAGACTGGCGTTCACATTGGAAGGTGCAGCCTGAGCACTTATACAAGACAGATGTTTACATATCCTACTTGTTTCTGTGCTCTAAAGCCACTCAGGTGTGAAATTGGGGCCAGTGCTTCCAAGATGAAGCAAATGGTCTAAGTGCTGCATTTTTCATTTTATATTTAACTATAGGCCTTGACAGCAGTTCTGACTTATGAGCTTTCTTTCTCTGTCTTGCCCCATGATCTGGGCCTCCCTGTTCCTTGGCCTTTAGGTTTGGTTGGTTTTTGGAAGTGGTGGTTTTAATATGAGTTAAGTGAAATTGATCCTGGGATCTCTTCATGTTCTAGTAAGAGTTATACCAAGGTGTGTTTTATATTTCTACCTGATTAACTTAAATGGTGTTTAATCCTATATTGAACAGAGTAGTGATCTAACTCCTGGAGCCATTATTATCTTTTCCACTGTTCTTGACTGGAATGTACGAATTTAGATGTGATCACAAATTTAGGATCATAAATTTAGAGCTGAAGAGACTTTAAAAGGTAAATGGTACAGGTGCTAGAGTGCTGGATCAGATGATCAGAGTAAGGATGACTCGAATTCAAATAAGTCCTCAGAGATTTATTAGCTGTGTGTCTTTGGAAAAGTCACTTAACTTCTGTCTCCATTTTCCCATCTCTATAATGGGGATAATAGCACCCATCTCCCAGAGTTGTAATAATTAAATGAGATGTTAAAAGTGCTTTTCAAATCTTAAAATGCTGTGTAAATGCTATCATCATCATCATCATCATCATTATCATCATCGTCCTTTGTCCCTCCTTCATTTGATAGATAAGGAAATAGATAAGGGCCAGAGGAAAGTCATTTGCCCCATTTTGGACAGTTAATAAATAGCAGAGGTGGAATTCAAATCCAGATCCTCTGACTCCACCTCCAGTATTCTTTTCACTGTACTATATTCCCACTTGACAGGTGGAATACTACACACATACACACCCCCATACACACATTGTCAAAGGAATGTCACTTGAAGTCCCACAGAAGGAAACAAATCTCCACATTTAGATTATTTCAGTTCAATTCAATACTCTATGCCAGGCACTGTACTAAGTACTGGAGACAGACATATGATAAAGAAAGACTGTCCTTACCCTCCAAGTTCTTAGAATCCAAAGAGAGAAAACGACCCAAAAAAGGAATCTGGAGCATAGGATGGAACAATGAGGGGTACCTGACACTGTGGGTATGATGATCTGTGAAGGTGAAACCAAAGAGAGCCCCTGGTGCAAAATGGAGTTACCAAGAAAGTTCTGAGCTCTCTATAAAGGAAAGCTTTGGCAGGAATTTATTGCTCTGCATTCTAGCCCCTAATCAGTGGGGCGAGGTCACTGAGGAAGTTGAAAAAGCCTTTAGTATCAAAAATTACTTGGTGATAAGATTTCAGGTAATCAGCTTCTCCTGGGGGAGCCATGATGTTCAGTGGAGTCACTTGGTGTTCCTGTATATACCAATATATTCATAGCAGCGGATGCTTGGGGAATGGCTAAATATGTTGTTACATGAATGTAATGAGATAATTCTATGGTAGAGAAAATAGTGAAAATGAAGAATTTAGAAAGCATGGGAAGACATGTGATCTTACACAAACTGAATATGAACTTATGAACTGAAATGAGCAGATGACTAGGAAAGATATATACAATGACTGCAGCATTGTAAATGTATAGAAAAACATGAAAAAGAAACTGAAATCTCTGTAATTATAATGGCAAAGCTGGTTTCCAAAAAAGTATTGAAAAAAATGTACCTTCCTCAATGTTTTGCTTTCTGTGTGAAGGACTACTTTTAGTATCGGACTCATTGGATTTATCCTTTGATTATGCTATTTTTTTCCCTCAAGGGTAGGTTTACTGGGTAGAGGAGGGATATAGTTGAAAATTAAAAGTGTTGTAAAAACAAAGGCAATCAAAAATTTTTTCAATGTTTTCTTTTTTGTCTTTTTTCATATCATCTTAATTTCCAAATATATTCCTTCCGCATTCTTTCCACAGAGCTAACCCTTGTTTAAAAAAGAAGTGGGAAGAGGGGATGACCAGGAAGTTTGTCCAACAAAACTAACATTAACCTTGGCTCTCTGTTTGTGCTGTTCCACATGAAATACATCTTTTCATCTCTGCTTTGATGCCAGGCTTGGTCATTACAATTGCACAGATTTCAGACTTTTTTTCCTTTCATTCTTCGTCAATTCATCAGTTCATTCTGCATCAATATTCTCATGTCTCTCTGAATGCTCAGTACTTGTTGTTTGTTACTATATAGTAATATCCCATTACATTCGTCTTCCTCTGTTTGTATTTTGGTCATTTCCCTTGTTTCCAATTCTTTGCTTCTGTGCTGCTTGGAATATTTTGGCATGTATGTGAACTTTTTTTTTTGTTTTATTTTTGTTTTTGTTTTGTTTTGTTTTGTTTTTTGGTCATTAACCTTTAACCTGCCTGTGTGTTCTCCAAAATAAAGGACTTTTTATTTTAGTTACTTAAAAAAAATCCACATTGCTTACTTTTGTGATTAGATTAATTCATAGGTCTACCAATAGTATACTAATATACTTTTGTTTCCATACCTGTACTCTGCTTTTTGACACAATATATCAGAATTACCTGTTGATTGATAAGTAAAGAAAAATATTGTATGTAAATGTATTAAGAATAGCTAGCATTTGTATAACATTTTAAGGTTTATAAAGTATTTTGCATTGTTACTTCATTTGATCTTATATAACTATATATAAGTAATATGACTATAAAATATGTTATGAAATTTTACTTTATAAGAAAATGAGAAAGGAGATGGCTTGATTTGCATGTCACTAAGACTCTTGAGTGCTAATATTTGGCCTTATGTCAGAAGTTTTCAAATTTACCTTAGGTAAGTTTTAAACTGTTGATATTTATGCTTCTATTCAAAAAAGAAAATCAACCTATGGGTATTATCTATTGCCTCCAACAGTGCTTCTTGTTTTGATTTCAGTTGAGGAAGGGAGTGCGGAATTGTGGTTTGGTTTTATATGGCCTCATAAATCTGTTTTTCTGCTGAATCTGTTGTTTTAGTTCATGGTTCTGATGGGAGGTTAGTGTGAAGTCTTTATGAATAATAAATTAAGACTTTCATTCCAAAGAATTCAAATTGAGTATGAGTGTATATGTGTGTGTATGAGCACATATGTGTGTATGTGTAGGTGAGCCACTCTACAAAGGTAGAGTGAGTGACTATAGAAATATAGCATGATCTGCAACATGTGAACATGCTTATTAATCTGTTGTTCAAAGATTGTTTTATTATGTGAACCGGAAGTGTATTAAATTTCCATTTGTATATTTGTATTATAACTGAATAGTAGTTTTACCCCTAAGTTAGGGGTGTGAAACCTGCAGCCTTGTGGCCATATGTGGACACGAGGCCACAGGTGCTTCACCACTGATCTAAATAACTGAAAACTATCCATTTCTTGCCATCATCTTGGTTTTCCTATAATATAATGTCTGCCAAGGCATATGAGAGTTACCACTTTTTAATTACTCTTATTGTACATAGGGAAGATATTTTTCAAAGTTTCATGAAACACATTGTTTCAAAGGAAATCTGTTGAGCACTTCATGAACTTAACTGTTTCTGAAGTCTGTTGAAATGCTGTACTTTTTATTGTTGTTTGACTGAAGTTAAAGGATGACTTTGATTCCTGGCCAAAAAAATTCTTGAATATCTTATTAAAGGAATAGCTTATAAACATCTAGAAAAGGAATCAAATCATTAAGTCCTGTTTCTTATGCAAACTGACTAACCCAGGGCAATTCAAGTAACTGGGCAAGTCACATAATCTTTTAGTGCTATCAGGCAACTCTCTAAAATTATGTTACAAAAAAGTTTTTGATCTATATTAGTGAAGGAGTTTCCTAACCAGAAGTTCTCTAAACCAGTGAAATCACAGATCTTCTCCTCCCCAGCAGCAATAAAAAAGGCACTAAAAAATAATGTGGATTCATTAAGAACAGCTCATTCCATACTCACCGTTTTTCCTTTGCTTGGTAAAAAAGGGAGTTCAGTAGACATAATTGACCTTTAGACTAAAGCAAAGAATATCACAAAGTCTCTCATGATATCCTTATGGACAAGATGTGGCCTAGAAGATAACTCGTCCAGGAAGGTAACTTTGGCATTTGTTGAATGAGTGGAACCAGAGGGTAGTCATTAATGGATCAGTGTCCATTTGGGTGATTTATCTCGATTATCATGCTCAGTTCTGGACACTACAGTGTAGGAAAGATGTTGATAAGTTGGTTAGTGTCCAGAGGAAGGTGGCCAGGATAATGAAAATCCTAAAGGAGTATGCCACACAAGAGGAGTTGAGAATGTATAACCTGCAGATGAGAAATTTGGGTAGAGGAGGGATATAGTTGAAAATCCAAGCTGGACCTTGAGGAAAGAGAAGAATTCCATAAGATTAAGATGAAGATGGAGCACATTCCAGGCATGGTGTATTACCTGGATAAAGGCACAGAAGTGAGATAGGATAGAATAAGATCCAGGAGAAGCTGTTATTTCATTTTGGATAGAGCATGCAATATTTGAAGGGGATTCGTATAGAGTAAGAAAGAAAAGGAACAATGAATAAGAACAAGTTCCTACTGTGAGCCAGGCACACAGTGCTAAGTGTTCTACAAATACCTCATTGGATCCTCACCACAGTCCTGCAAGCTAGGTGCTGTTATTATCCCCATTTTGCACTTGAGGAAACTGAGGCAGATCGAGGTTAAGTGTTTTGCCTTGGATTACAAAGCTATCAAGTATCTGAGGTTGGTTTTGAACTAAGATTTTCCTGACTCCAGACCTCAGTTTATCAACTGCACCACCTTGTTCTTCTAATAAGGTTGGAACGTCACATTAGAGCCAGATTGGGCAAAGCCATAAATGCCAGGATAAGGTATTTACATTTTAGAGGCATTAGGAGGTCACTGAATTTTAATACAGATAGTTCTTGCTTTATGGAAATTCTCATTATGCACATTTGACTTTATGTAAAGACTTCTGAAACAAATCTACATTCCAAAAAAACACCTGTATTAACTTTACTACGCAGTATTGTGCTCTCTCTCTCTCTCTCTCTCTCTCTCTCTCTCTCTCTCTCTCTCTCTCCCTCTCCCTCTCTCTCCCTCTCTGTCTGTGTCTGTCTTTATTCCTCCTCTGTCCCTCTGCTTGGCACCTGGTCCTCCCCCCCCCAAAACAAAACAAAACAAAACAAAACAAAACAAAAACACACCTGCCAGGTTAAAAAAAGAAGAATGGACACATGGAAAGACCATTGCCTGCAATGCCACTACCAGATTGGAAGCTTGGCTTGAGGCTGCAAAGAGAGGAGACCTTTGCCCTGTTCTGCCCAACCACCTGTGTGTCTGGCCCCCATGAGTCTGTCCTTGGCCTCCCTCCCCCATGCATGTCACCCATACTCTCTTGTCTTTGTCGAACCTCATTTGTCTGCCCCCCCCACCCCCATTTATTCTTCCAGGTCCTCTATGTTCCTCCTCCTGCTCTTGCTTCTCTTTTCCCAGCCCTTACTTTACTTTGAGGTCTACAAAAGGTCCATTTGCTAAAGTGAGGACTGTCTGTAGAGGCTTTTTAGTGCCCTTCGTGTCTTGGTGACATGGTCAGACCTGTGCATTAAATTATTTTGGCAGCTCTGAAAGATTAATTGAAGAAAGGAGTAGATGGATACTGGAAGGTATGTGTTCAATACAGTAGGCCAGGCATATGACAATGATGTCTTGAAGCTTATGGTGATAGCAGTGTGACTGAAAAAAGGAACTGGTAGTTCAAGGATGCATGTTGAGATAAAATCAATAGGACTTTGAAATGTTTGTTTGTAGGCAGTGAGGAAGACAGATGCTGCAAAGATAAATTGGAAGTGCCTTAAACAGACGCAAGCAAGCTGTGGGGAGAAGCAGATTCTAGTTGGGAGGAGGAGAGAATGGTGGATTTAGTTTTGGACATGTTTAGTTTGAGGTGCTAATGGTGATATCAAGGTCCAGATGCCCTTCAGGTAGTTGGAAATTCCAGACTAGAGCTCAGGGAGAGATTTAAACTGGTTATGTAGAGGAGATAATTGAAAAGGTGTGATTTTAACTTCACCATCCTCACTGCAATGTTAGAGCTGTCTGTTACCTTAGAGAAATCACCCAGTTCAACCCCCTTATTTTATAGATGGAGATTGAGACCTGAAAAAAGTGATTTGCCAAAAGTAACAGAAATCCTATTTGCACCTCTACCTTCTGACTCCAAGTCCAGGGCTCTTTCCGTCACACCACAATGTCCCATGTTACCAATGCATCCTTAGATTATTAGTCGAATTGTCCAAATGTCTGCTGGTTTCCTAGACAGTTTTGAGCTTAAGAAAATTTTAATATTTTAGCTTCATGTTTTAAAGGCTCACTTCACATCGTGAAAGAACTACTTAGCTATCAGAAGTGTCTTTGCATGAAATTCATATAGAAGGTTCTATCCTGCCTAGCAAGTGCATCAGTGGTGTTAAGAGCTGACTGTTAACAAAGCCTTATTTATTCCTGAGAGGCTGTTGCTGTGAGGCCCACTTGCCACACTTCACATCAAACAACAGAACAGAATCTCTACTAATGATGTTCTGAAGTGCTATCGCTGCCCAGGCACAGAAGCTGCCAGGCTGAAGTAATCGTGGAAAGTGATGAGCTGAGGGCAGATTGCCAAAGGTGTGGCTGAATGGTAAACTGTAGGAGAGCAGTCATGAATGAAGGGAGCCTTTGGGGACTGTTTAAGGTAATATTGACCCTGAGAGCAGCTGGAACTTGCCATCAGCCAGCAGTAGCTCATCTTGGAGTACTTTCTCAAGGTGAGACTGTGAGAAAAGTCCACAGAAAATGGAGAGGCACTACAGACATTCAGAGGATGTGCGCTTCCTCAAATCAATGTGAAACTGCTGTTATCAGAATCCCTATTCATTCACAAAGGAATATCATATTAGACAACAGGAGTGTGTAAGCTAAAATGAGAAGATTGTAAACAAATGAACTCCTTTTATTAATTGCCTACTGTGTGCCAGGCAGGAAGTGCTAAATAAACAAGTAAGAAAAAGAAAGACAGTTACTGCCCTCAAGGAGCGTACAATTTAATGGGGGATGACACACAAAAGGAAGCTGAAAAGTAGGGGAGAGAGGGAGATAATGGGGGAGGGACAAGGTACTAGCATTGGGGCCGTGATGATGGTGGAATCGAGGAGTGCAACTGGTGGGAAACAAAGAGTTGTCTGTACTTCTGAACCCTCTTCAAATGGGGCCTTTGGGAGGAGGTGGGCTTTTTGGTTTGGTTTGGTTTGGTTTGGTTTTGCTCAGTCAGAGGGGAAGAGGCTATTGAGGATACTGATGAGGTGTGAGTACCAAAGCCAGTGCAGTTCTGTGATGGTGAGTTTCTTGGTGATAAGCTTTTCCTGGAGAGGCGGGGGCAGGGAGAGGAATGATTATGCTTAGTGCAATGATGTTCATCCTTGGATGCACAGTATATACAAATATACCCTTTATGCATTGACACAGAAGTTTGAATCTGTAGGTAAAAGGCACAGGATGTGCCATGCTTAAAAATGAACATGGGTGAAATTCTTAGATGCGGTTGGCACACAGGACTGTGGGAGAAGAAGTCATGTGTAATTGTCAAGAAGCAGCTGAATGATAAATAATCATCATAATGACAACCACCAACAATTACATAACACTTTGATTTCCAAAATGTTTTGCATATAACATCTCATCTAAGCCTCAAAAAAATCCTGCAAAGTAGGTAATGCAGGCTTTATTTCCCCATTTTGCAGAAGAGCAAAGTGGTGATATAAAAGTGACTTGCCAAAGGTCACTAGTACTCAGCTAATAAGTGTCTAAAGTGATATTTGAACCTAGGTCTTCTTGACTCCAATTCTAGCATATTATCTACTATATTTTCCTTATCAGTGTGCCAAATGTGATACAGCATCAAATTAGGCACAGGCCTCACTTAACAATTAGTAATACTGTCTAGGTTGGCAGGTTCTTATTTCATACTATTCAGAGTATTTCTGGAGAGGAAACGGTTCAAATTAATATCTTAAATGAAGACACTAAGAATAGAAACAGAGGGTTTGTCAATATGGAGTTAAAATTAAAAAGTTTTCCTTGGGCTAGAAGGTGCTTGATTCCACCTTCATTCATTTTTTCTTATGGACTCAGAGTTGAATAAGACATTAAGGGAATCCTAGTCCAGCCTCCATCCCATATGGAAATCCTTTGTGTGCTGGATTCAAAAGGAAAATAGATGTCAGAATTCATCTGTTAGAGAATTGAATTAAATTTTTTAGCTTCCAAAAGTGTTTTGATTTGATGTCCCATTGTAAAGGACAGTAAATAGCAAGCAAATGCAAACATCTCAGATTTACAATAAAGTGGCTACCTGTACAGTGGAAGGGCTATGTTGTGAATTTGTACATGAAATTTGTTCATATTTCTTCTTCTAGAGACTTAATACCTATCGTTGCTGCTCTGGAATACAATCAGTGGTTCACAAAGCTGTCCTCTAAAGATCTAAAATTGGTAAGTGATTTTTTTTTTAAAAGAAAAATCCCAAACCTATACATGTCAGTTTTGCTTTGCTGTGTTTAGATTATTTAAAAAAAAAAAAAGGTGAAGTTTCTTTACCCCTCAGTACAAGAGGCTTGCATCTGTTACTCTTTCTAGAAACGACTTGCCAAGCATTCTGCAAAGCCTGTAATGTGAGATGCTTCAGAAAAGTGCTTTAGCTCAGGTTTTTTAGGTGCTTCAGGCAATTTTAGATTAGACAGGAAGCTCCAACCAGTTGGCAAAAACTGTAAGGGTTACGTTTGCGCAGCTGGTACAGAAAAAACAGATTTTACATTCCTGTCATGGCTTCCTTTTTTGAATAGTCCCTTTTGCTTAAAGTTAGGGAAAAGTTGACTGATGTAGTTGGTCTGGTCCAATAGTAATAATAAACGTTACTTTTTCAGCTGAGGCTTTTATTGTGTGTGTGTGTCTGTGTGTCTGTGTGTGTATGCATGAACACACAGGTGCAAGAGAACCAGGAAATCCAGAGCATCCAATAGTAGGTAAGCCATCAACATGGCAATAAAAAAGGCAAAAAAAGTTTTTTGAAACTGGGGAAACTCTTACCTCAAGGCAGGAATCATCTTGCATAGTTTGGGTTAGGAAAGGAGTTTTGCCTAGCATATGGTCAGTCTAGAGCCTGTAAGTGGCAACAGATGAATCCTGTTAGTGATGTCTGGAATGGGGAAAATGGGATTGGCAGTAAGGAGAGATTCAGTGCTAATCCAAGGGTAGTGTCTCCCTGGTGTGTTGCTTTCTGCTACCCAAGTTTTTCTTTAACAGGTACATTTCAGGAAGGGTTCTGATAGGCCTCTCTAAATTCTAAGCTTTGGAGTTGGACCCAGATCATTAGTCTAACCATGATTGTGTCTACATATCCTCATTAGCATATTATTCTCTTTTTATTAGAACTGAATCACCCATCCTCTCTGTTCCTAGATAACAGTAAGACAAAAACCAGTCAGTCAATAAAGATTTATTAAATGCTTACTATGTTCTAGGCACTGTGCCAAGCTTTGGATTGGTGTCAGAAAAACTGAATTTTCAACTAGTTTCACCATTTGCTAGCCATGTGACTTTGTTAATGTCACTTAACTTCTCATCTTTAAAATGGTATCTATCCCCCTTCTCTCTTAGAGTTGCTATGAGGATAAAAATGAGTTAATGTATGTAAGAAGCACTTGGTGAGAAGTAGAATACTACACAAGTAAAGGGTAGGTGTTTATAATTGTAGTTGTTCATAAAGGATCTTAGAAGCCTGCTAATCCAACCCCCTCTGCTTATGGATGAGGGAAGTGAGGCCCAGAGGTTGAGATTTCCCCAGGTTTCATCCAGGTAGTAAGTCACAGCTAGGATTTGAACCTTGGCCCTCCGACTTCAAAACCTAGCACTGTCTCTACGATACTACACTGCTTCTTGTTATAGCTTACATGGAAATAGGATTATTTTTATTATTAGCAAAATACGAGAATCATCACGTGCCTTCATTATTCCAGGAATACTAGTGCATGGAGTAGTATTATATTATTGGATATTTAAAATATTAGAAATAGTGTAATAGGATTCAGAGATAGAAGGGACCATAGAGATAATTTTGTGCAGCTCCTCAATTTGTGAATCAAGAAAATGAAGTCTAGAAAGATGTAGTTACTTAGACCAAAGGTTACAGAAAAACTGAAAGTAGATTTCATGTCCTGCTTCCAGTTTGGAACCCTTTTCCAGTATTACTGTAAAGTTGAGAAGGAACTTTATTTCATGTTTGTGTCTCATCTGTAGTATTTATTAATATCTATTAACTAAAAGAGGAAGAATGAATGTTGGAAAAATTGATTTAAGATCACCATAAAGATTCAAGATGGTACCATTCTCTAATGTTAGCACAGGGATCTTTATTAGTATAAAAGAAATGACATTATCCTGGAGAGGCCTTCTAATTTGAAAGGAAACCAGCTTTATAATTCACACTGGTACAAAAATGATAAAATTCATTGCTGGTAGGATTATGAAAAAAAAAAGATACCTCTTTACATTACTAGAGAAACTTAAAGGTGGTGGGATCCTTTTGGAGAATAATCTGTTAGTGCACTGCAAATGTTCTGAGTAATAAAACCTATTTAAACCATTAATCCTGTTATTGGCAATATATTCTAATCATGTATTCAAGAAGGAAAAATAAAAAACAAAATACTCAAAAGATATTCATAGCAACAATAATTTTGGAAATCTATACAACCACATTAGGAAGTCCTCATTGACGAAAGGTGTGTTAAACTTGGAATCAGGTAAACTGGGTTCATATGTTGCCTCCAAAACTATTTTTGGTCCCAGTGGACAGGACTTCACATGTCTGAATTTCATTTTCCTCATATGTAAAATGTTATGAGAAAAAATGCTTTATTTAAATGTGAATCAAACTGTATGTGTATAAATTTCCTCATATTTAAAATAGCCTTTGCCCAGAATAACCATTAAAGTCCCTTCCAGATTTAAAGGTCTATGAAATCTATTACTGTCAATATCACCAAATATACCCAGTTTCTCAGAATTTCAACTTTACAGTTACTGCTTTACTTCGATCTTCCATCAACCTCAGATCATTATCCATCTATTTCTCCCTCCTCCATGTTTTTTAGATTCCCCCTTTGCTCTCCCCATGTCCTTATCATCTAGGTTCCTAGCTCATCTTCTTTCTTCTAGTCTCTTTGTGTTCCAGGCTCTCCTAGACATAATTGCTAGTAGTATGCTTCCAACCCGATTAAATTGAAGAAATATTTCAGAACACCCATTGTTGGGTCATGTATGTACTGCAAACCCATAGGGGCTCCTTGTTCCTTCTTATATCACTCTTCAGACTCATTTTAAATATGTCCACTACCTTACCAGCGGCATCTCTTGCTTCTTGCATTTGCCTTTTCCAAAGCTAATATACTTTTACTATCTCTCACATATTACTCATTATTGCTTCTGAGACTTTATCCTTTCCTCCATGTTCACCCACAATGTCCAACTATCTCAGGCCACATTCACTATTTCTTAAAAAGAATTTGCTCAAAACTCACCCTTATTCAAGAAGTCTTCCTTCAATGATACCCACCCCACTCTGATCCCAACACTTTTAATGTGGTGTTTTATAGTATTTTCTTAAAATTGTTTATATGGGATTTTTAATGGTTTTCTAATTACACTTGCATATACACTGTTCAATATATCTATTACTTGTTCTATTGCATCAGCCTCCTGTCTCCAGTTCCCTTATCTTCTCCAATCCATCTTTTATCAAACTAAAATAATCTTTTTTTAAATATAAACATATAAATAAAAATAAAATAAACTTTTATCAAACTAAAATAATCTTAGTGCATAGGTCTGTCTTTTACTCTCATTTAAAAATTAGTTGATGGTTCTCTACTGCCTTTAGGATAAAATGCAAATTTCTTAATTTAGTATTTTTAAGGGCCTTTCCATTCTGTCTCCAACCTGCATGTGTGCCTTCTTGTAATGTGTATTCAAACCCAGGCTCTTCTGTTTCAGGTACTTAATAAATATTTGTTGAATTTGAATTGACTTCCATATAAAATGGCTGCTCTTTCCAAGCAGTCATTCAGTCTATTTCTTTTGTTTCCCCAAACACAGTAACTGGAATTTAGTAAATAGTAAGGTAATTGTCACATTCTACTTTGTTTATTGTCACATGTGTATGCACCTAATACTTTTTTTAAAACTGTGAATTCCTTGAAGGTATGAACCCTATCTGAATCATCCTTTTGTCACTCACAGTGCCATATATGTAGTTGTTATTTAGTAAATTTTTATTGAATAAATGTATGGTTGTAATCATTTCCCATATTTTGCTGCTCAGATACTAACGCGTTAAAAGGAAGTTGGCCCAATTTTGACCAAAAGATTCTTTAATCCCTTATATCCTGGAGTTTTGTTTTGCCCGTGAAATAAACATATTCTTTTAGGTCCGTATTTGTTTCAAGTATTTCTTGAGGGTAAATCATGGTATCCCAGAAGAATATATAGTCATATATTTGGTTTTAGAAGTTAGATGAGTTAACAATTTTTATTGTGACAATACAGAAGAACAGTTTTCTTTCAACATATATAATAAAGGCATTTGGCAAAAAGGGGTGACAATTTGAGAATCAACATGATCGGCATAATGTAATTTGCAGGCATAAGGTTAAAAGTAATGAATTTCCACCGCCATATCACCTGTTTCTTTTGTGATTGCAGAACTATGAATTTCAGTATAATCCATCTCCAGAATTATGATTCCTTTGGATGGAATAAGACAGCATATAGGAATGGTCAGGCACTATTCTTCATGAATATGTATTTCTAAGCTATTTTCTCTTTTCTTTTTTTTTTACTATTTTTTCAAAAGGAAACTTTTATTCCTGGTATTAGACTGAATATTTTCAAGTTCTAGGCACTGTTGCAATAATTGTCAGTCCTATGGTCTATGTGATTAGACAAGGCAATGAACCATAATATTTAAAAATGGTGTTCCAAAAAAAAAAGCCACATTCACTACCACATTTAGTAAAGTCCACAGAGATTTATTTTTGTTTTCTGTTTAGGCCTAAATATTCAATCTTAAAGAATTTACATAGACACTGAGAAAGGAAGTATGGTGCCATAAATAAAAAACTGGCACTTTAAGTGGAGAATATCTCAGCTGAAGTTCCTAATCTTCCATATACTAGCTTATGACATTTAATCTCTCAGTATCTTTGGCTGGATTTGTCAAACTTGTAGCCCACAAAACTCCAGTATGGGTTTATAACTAGATTAAAATGGAATTGGGAAATGTTTTTTGAAAATAAGTAAAAATATATTATAACATAGATAATGTTGATTTGTGGTTTTATAAGTCAATATTCAGCTGGCAGGGATCTATTTCTATTTGAGTTTGACATCACAGCCCTAGACAGCTGTGAGATATTGACAAATTCTTGATCTTTATCAGTAGAGGGAGATTGCACTGTGGGAGCTTTCCAAACTATATAAAGTTTCAGTCTAGATTTTTGTCCACCTTCCCCTCCCCCTCATTAAAATAGCCATAGACACTAAATTGTTATGCCAACTCTTTTTTAAACTTTTATTTTTAATTTATGGAATAAAACAAGCATTTCTATAACAGTACAATAGAAAAGATAAGTGCACATGAAACAACAAATCTACTATGCACAACATGCTGTTCCTTTCAAATATGCAACAGATTATCATGTAAATTTCTTTTTTTTTTCTTCCTGCCTGAGAGATGGTTGAGTTTCTTATCTTATTTTCCTCCTTTCCTGATTATATATTAAACTCATGTATATACATTAGGCCTCTTAAAAGATCCATGTTCTCTGGACACTGATAGCACATTTCACCTTTAAAAATACACTTGTATATGTATGTGTACATATATGCTATATATACATATGCACAATACATGTCCATTTTATTGAATTTTTAAACATTATTGCCACTTCTTCTTTTTTTTTTTTTAAGGCAATTGGGTTAAGTGACTTGCCCTGGGTCACACAGCTAGTAAGTGTTATGTGTCTGAGGCCGGATTTGAACTCAGGTCTTCCTGACTCCAGGGCCAGTGCTCTATCCACCATGCCACCTAGCTGCCCCCATTATTGCCACTTCTAAGTGATTACCATAACAAAAAGGAGACTCTTCCTTGTAACAACAAAAAAAAATACAGTTAAGCAAATCAAATAAGTATATTGGTCATTCCTGGTAAAGTAGAACTTCTGTTTCCCATACTCTCTCTGTATAGATACACCATCACCTCTTTGTTCCCAATCTTCTTGGCCTGCATTCCTTACTTTCAATCCTCTCAAATCAAGATTGGACATAGTATTGATTTGAATTCTGATATTTTTCAGTGTTGATTTTCTTTACTTTATTATAGTCCGTTGTAAATTGTTCATCTGATTCTGCTTGTTTCACTTTGTATCAGTTCATAGAAATCTTCCAAAATTCCTTTAAATTTTTATAGCACAATAATAATTTGTTATTGTGCTACAATTTGTTTTCCCAATACTTGGTATCTACTTTGTTTCCAATTGTTTGCTACCACGAGAAGTGCTATTCCCTATACATGCATATATAGGATATCCCAGAAGGGTTAATATAGTTTTAAGCTATTAACGATATTAAAGCTTAAAATTGCACTAAGACTTTTGGAACAGCACAGAAACATGTACGTATTTATGCATGTAAACACATACATGTGCATGGATATATACATACATGTACATACACATACTTACATCTATCCCAGGGCTGTGATGGAGCCAGCTTAAACCTGTTTCTGACTAAATTTTCAGTATGAGAATTTACACCTTTGAAATCAGTAGATGGTTCAAGTCAGAGCTTGTTTACTTTTTTGATTATCTGGACTTAAGACACTTTTGGAGAAAATGTTAATAATGCACATTGCCTGGGAAGTGTATATAAATGCTTATTTCCTTCCCCCTCTTTCCCTTTCAAGAGAGATGTGGTTAAACATTTATTTACCAGCACATCCTTGCCTGTTTATATACCTATATCTTTACCTATACTTGTGCCTATCAGGTTTCCCTCTTTGACCTCTTTACAGTATATGTCTTATAGCAATATCATTGAGTTGAAGGATACCTATGGTTCAATGACATTACTAGTATAGTTTCAACTTGTTTTTCAGAATTTTCAGATAAGTTTACAGCTCTACCATTTGAGCACTTATTTTCCTCCAATATTTACCATTTTTTGGTTTTTGTCAGTCTAGACATGAATTGAATCTTGAGACTTTTAATTTGCATTCCTCTTCTTAACATAGAATAAACAACAATCCATTCAATTTACTAATGACTAAGATAGGATGCTTTGTCCCATTTTGTAATCCATGCATTGGTTTTTGGGATTGACTAATAATATCTGACATTTATATTGTGCCTTAAGATTTGCAAATCACTTTGACATACTTTGCAATACAACATTTTAATTAGCATTGTGGAATAGTCATAGAATGTTTCTGTTACAGTCCACTGATGTCTGCGAACAAATTTTGAGAGTGGTGAGTAGGTCCAATCGATTGGAAGAATTGGTTTTAGAAAATGCCGGGCTTAGAACGTAAGTACTTACCTGAATACTTCTTTTTAAAATGTACCTCCCACCCTTTTTATTTATACTTTCAGTAAATGCAAAATTTCAAAAGTTTGTCAGCCTAGAGGTATAGAGGATGCTTTTTTAGGAGCAGACCAATCATATTCTTTCTCTCTTTCAGCACTATGAAAGTCTGTGTTTTTAAGCACTTAAAATTATCCAACACTTTGTATTTGATGACCCCTGATGCTTTGGGTTCACTTGATATTTTATCCTTTCTCAGTTACTCTGTTCTGTTGATAAATCTTTACTGCTCCTCTCCATTGGCACATCAACACTTAGATATTCTTCATTTCATGATTAGTAGTCATTTAATGGGCTCTGTCCAGGTCATGATAATCAAAAAGCTTAAATTCGCTGGAACAAAGAATTGTAATACCACAAAGTGTGAGAAGGAGAGAGTTTCTTAATCAAAACATTTAATGCTTTATTTAAAGCTAAACATAACTAAAATAATGATCTTGATTTTGTGATAAATTATAGTGCTGGCAAAAGCTACAATTTTAGCTTTTAAACTCAACAATTAAAGCAATCAGCTTTGCATTCATGAGTAGTTCATGGAATGAGAAATAAAATATAGTGAGCAGCCTGCTACAATTTTCAGAAAAACCAGGTTCAGTGTTGGAATAAAGAAACACACAGGTGCACCAAAATAAATAAATAAATAAAACCTAAAGAATTAGTCATATTTATCCATGTCCAGGGCTGTGGCTATTTTGTTCACAGATAAGTGTTGGTTATTTAATTAAAACATAAGAGCTGCCAAAGACCAGAAACTTTAAAGGAAGGAATACTTTTCTTAGTTTACAGACTGTATCATTTCTTTTTTGGAACTCATGCATTTTTCATCAGTAGAATTGCCTTTTCTTAAAATGGCTTTCTGGTTAATCCTGTAGAACCTTTTTCTGGTCACAGGAAGGTTTATCAAGTCTCCCACTGAGGAAATATATTTACATGTGATATGCCAAGTCTTCACTTGGATGTGGTATAAACTAACAACAAGATTATGAATTCCCTAAATAGATTTCACTCTGCTTCAGCTATTGTATTAACGTCCTAAAATTCTGTATTAATATTTAATCCATACTTGTTTTATTCACTTTCAGAGATTTTGCACAAAAACTGGCCAATGCCCTAGCCCATAATCCCAACTCAGGACTTCACACAATTAACCTTGCTAGCAATCCACTTGAGGATAG
This sequence comes from Vombatus ursinus, assembly GCF_900497805.2. NCBI lineage: Eukaryota > Metazoa > Chordata > Mammalia > Diprotodontia > Vombatidae > Vombatus > Vombatus ursinus. The sequence goes on along the minus strand of NW_020949351.1, from coordinate 28,339,582 downwards.
AGGTACTGTAATGTTTCAGTTTTTCATTGATACCAGAGTTTTAAGAGGATTAGTGAGTTTTTACTCAGCCTTTCCTGAATAACCGTGTATCACATGCTAAATTTTCCTTGTATCATTAATACAATTGGTTTTTGGCTTTATTTTTTTTAATGACTCATTATTTTCCTTCTGCACTTTATCCTGTAATTAAAATGGTGTTGACCATGACTGTCAATTTCATGGTTTTTTTTTTTTTAAAAACCTGACACCATTTTAAAGTGGTTATAGACAGAAGGGTGGAAACATGTTATTTAAAAAACAAAACTCAATTTTTAGAGATGAGAAAAGGTGAATATTTTGTTAGCATTTTCTGCTTTTGATATTTTCTCTTCTACCCATCATAATTCAATAGCAATTAATAACTAATGGGAATTAGTAATTTCCATTTCGTGTTTTTTCTGGTAATATATTTGACATTCCCCTTTCTCCATATTTTCTGCATTTTTTTATCTTATTCTTTTAAAATAATATTTATGGTATGCTTTTTTCATATTAGTTATTTTCTGAGAAATCCCTCCTTCAGTGAACCTTTCCTCATAACACCGAAATCAGCTATGGAAAAGCAATAAACAGAACGAACATGTTTATTATCTACCAGTATATATTCTGCATTCTGTGCTCTTAGTCCCCACCTGTTTATGAAGAGAAAGGAAGTCTGTTTTATCTTTTGTTCTCCAGAACTGAAATAGTTGATTACAGTTAATCTGAGACCAGAAACTTCTCCTGTTGTTTACTTGTTATTGTTGTTGTTCAGTTGTTTACTTGTTTCTGACTCTTCATGACCTGTGGACCACAGCATGCCAAACTGTCCATGGAGTTTTCTTGGCAAAGCCGTTGGAGTGGTTTGTCATTTCCTTCTCTAGTGAATTAAGGCAAACCGAGGTTAAGTGACTTGCCCAAAGTGTGTGAGACCAAATTTAAACTTAGGTCTTTATTTCTCCAGGCCTAGTGCTCTGTTCACTGAGCAATCTAGCTGTCTCCACATTATTGTAGTTCTTCTTAGTTTGTAGTTCTATGTATTTTATTCTTTTGGTTTTGTTTTCATTATTCTTTGCTATTCTCTACAGTTCTTCCCATGTTTGTATGAACTCATTAATTGTTTACTCAGTGCAGTAATATTCTATTATATTCACATACCACAATTTCATGAACAATTTCCCAGTTGATGGGTACCCAACTTCCTTCTTGGTCATTGTAGTCTCAGGGAGTGTTGCTACTGAGACATTGGTTATCTGTGGGATCTCTTTTCTGTCATTAACCTCCTTGAGGTATATGCCTAGTAGTAGGATCATTTAATCAAATAGTATAAAATAGTTGAGAGTCTTTCCTCCAATACTTCCAAATTGTTTTCCAGAGTTGTTGGTGCATTCATGTCTTCCCACATCTTTTATAAGCTTTGCTCATTTTGTGAGTGTAAGGTTCAGCCTCAGGGTTCGTATTTCTCTTATCATTAATGAATTCATACATTTTTATGTGGTTGTTGATCAGTGTCTGGCACATACTAGAGCCTTTAATAAATGTTTGTTATTGATTGATCATTTGCATTTCTTCTTGTAAGAATCCTTTGTTTACTTAAGTGATAGAACCTACTCATTCCTTAAAACCCTTAAGTTCTATTTCTTCTATGCAGCCTTCCTTGACAACACTTAGAACACAGTGCTGCAACCCTCCCATCTAGGCAAATCAATGGCTAAGTGGATAAAGTGTTAGGTCTGGATTCAGGAATGCCTGAGTTCAAATCCAGCCTCAGTTACTTACTAGCTATGTAACTTTAGGCAAATCTTAACACCTCTGTTTGCCTCAGTTTCCTCAGCTACCAAATAGGGATAATAATAACACTGACTTCCTAGAGTTGTGCAGATCAAATAAAATAATATTTGTAAAGCACTTAGTGTGGTGTCTGGAACATTGTAGGTGATTGATAAGTACTTATTCCCTCCTGCTTCCCTATCTAAGAACTCTGTTAGCATTCATTGTGATTATTTTTAATTTGGCACATATTTCCTGCCTTGTATTTTTGCTTTTTTTTTTTTTTAAAAAACCATGTCTTCTATTCCAAATTGGATTATGTATTCCCTTAGGGGAAAAAAGATGACATTTATACTTCATACACTTAACGTCCTGTAGCCCTTAGCCAATACCCTTACAAGTAGGGGAACCTGCTAGAGCTTGTACTCTCCTGGCATTATCTTGAAAATCCTCGATTACTATCACTGTACCATGGTGAAGTATCAGTCAGCCATTTTGTGATATGATTTTGTTTACACTATTCATGTTTTTAATAATCCCTTTCTATAAGAATAATAAATCATTAGATCATCCTTGAACACATTCTGAATTAGTGGAATCTAAATTAGTCTACAGAAGCTTGTTGTTCATTCATTTCAGTCATGTTCAACTCTTTGTGACCCCATCTGAAGTTTTCTTGGCAAGGATACTTGGCTTACTATTTTCTTCTCTAGCTCATTGTATAAATGAGGAAGTGGAGGCAAACAGGATCCAGGGACTTGTCCATGGTCATACAGCTCATAAGTGTCTGAGGCCAGATTTGAACGCAGGAAGATAAGTCTTCCTTACTCCAGGCCTGGCTCTCTATCCATTGTGCCACCTAGCTGCCCCTTAAAAAAGCTGTCCTATCATAAACAAAGTCGCTATTGTTTAAACCTTAAGATTCTAGCATGGCATTTAAAATGGTGTTCTCTCTCCATTCTATACTTTGCTCTTTCTGCTTACCAACACTTTGTCTCATATTATAATTGGCAGTACATATGAAATTTTTCATGATTCTACTGTTGGGTTTGATGTCTTTTGTGTGGCCAGAATAACATGGCTAAATTAATAGCCCTTTTCTCCCCTGCCTTTTCCTCTCTCATACGCCCATACTCAGAAGTCATCCTCATCTTCTTCTTTGTTGTCTTCTTTGGCATAATCTCCTCCTCCTCTTCTTTTCCTTCTCCTTTTCCTCCTTTCCCTTCTCATTCTCCTTATTCTTATTCTTCTAAATTTAATTCTTCTTCTCCTTCTTTTCCTTCTCCCACTCCTTCTCCTCCTCCTTTTCCCTTCATCTCATATGTCCTATTTCAGCTGTACTTACTTAAGCCACCTTCTTTGCCTGAGTCTCATCACTTTATCATTGTTACCCTGGCCTTTGCTGTTGTCTAACCATTTAATGATCCTTGCATTGATCCCTGGCTATGTGTGGGGCATGGGGAGGGTCCTACAGATTCTGAGACTTCCCCCCACTTACCTGCCTACCTGACTCTATTTTCACATTTCTCGCTGCTCTACTCCAGCTTCAGAATTTCCTGATTTTTTTTTTTTTTATGTTCTACCTCTAATCTTCTTGAATACGAAGCCTGTTTACAGGGGAAATGAAATCAATTCCTCATGGGACATTTTTATTATTGCTAAATATTCCCAAGGTAAAAACTAGAGAATAAATAACGTGATGGTGAAGATTCAGTAAGAAACACAGTTTAGTGTAAAAAACTTATATTGAGATTTCAGTCTAGGAGAAGTATTTGGGGTGATTAGACTTTTTATCACTTTTATTGACTGCCTATGTTACTTCTGAAAGCAATTAAAAGTACAGTCACAGAGTGTTTATGTTTTTTGGACCTCAGTTCCCTTATCTGAAAAATGAGAGCAATGGATTAGATCTCTGAAGTCTGTGAAGTGACATTACCAAAATTGGATTGTGATCATTAGATTTGACAAGGCACATGCAATGCTGTAGGAAAGCAGCACACTCCTTGTTTGTTCAAGCCACATGAATATTTGGTCACTTCCACACACTCTCGGCAGGGAGGCATTGGCTATCATGTCCTGTCTCTCTTTTACTAGCGCCAGTAACATATGTACTATCATCTGGTAGAAGTTATGGTTATTCTATAGTTGTTCCATGTAGAATGAGAAGCTGCTGCATCCTCAGAAAGTCCAAATTCCTCCTGTGGTAGAAAAACCTCATACCACTTATTGTTGATTTACAGGTCTTTCTCAGTTGTTTGTTTCACACTTTTCCATCCTCCATCCCCCTTAACTCTGGTATCTTTGAACGCTTTTTGTCTTTACTTTTTGAGGTTTTTTTTTTAACTTTTTTTTTTTTACCATTTTATAGTTGATTATTTATGTGGTTTGATTGCACCAGAAATGATATTCTTTTGGATCTCATTTGTGTCTAGACAAAATGCATTATCTTTAAAATGTACAGTTTTTCTGTCTTCGATCATTCCATTCTTGAGTTCCCTGGAGATTCTAAATTTTGTATATTTTTCTACTCTTCCTTTTCTGATCTTATTGTAAATGCCCTTTTGGAGACTTTGAGTAAGCCTTTTTAACATCACTATGCTAAATAAAATATTTTCTTAGAAGCTTATTTCTTTTAAAAATTTTCACCTGAAGGATTCTAGAATTTCTATCTAGAATTTTTCATCATGAATTTCTTGTGAAAAAAGTAAAGGATATATATGTATATATATAAAAGAAAGATAAATGGATTCTGGAATGGAAAAAATGATAGATAACGAGGTATTGCAGGACTAGAGAAAGGCAAATTTCCCTGTCTCCCACTACCCCCACAAAAAAGAAAGAAATGGAGAGAGTGAAATCTTTAAATAGTAGGCAAATGAATGACCTTGATTCCAGCAACATATTAAAGGGATGGTTAATGAACATCTGGAAAAGGAAGTGGTGATAACAAAGAACTAGCCTGGTTTCAACAAGAATAGGTCACACCTTAGTAGCTTCATTTCCTTTATTGAGAAGATTATGAGACTAATAAAATACATTGTCTTCTTTCTCTTTGCAGTCCTTTGTTTTTTATGAGGCCTTTTCTCATCCCCCAACTACCTTCCCTTTGAAAGTTTATTTACTTTGTATATATTTAGTATTTAAAATTTTTAGAAAGCTGATTAGTAAAACCAAGTTCTCTCTATCTCTCCCTCTTTCCCTTCTCCCCTTTTCTCTCTCTCTTTCTCTGTCTCTATTTGTGTGTGTATACATTTACTTTTGTGTTATATAATTATCTGATATGATTTATGGATTTCTGGTAGGAATTGATATAAATAATTTATTTTTTAAACAATTGTATTTTAGATTGCTACTTTTGTTTCATAATGCCAGTAAAATTATCAGGTGGTTGCATTATTATAAGAAGAAAAATAGGTATTGGCATATATAGATTATTAGACAATCATACACAGAACAATATCTCAAAGGAATATTGCTTAATTTTGTAATTTAAGAAATGTATGCACCAGCAACGTAAGCTACATTATGCCCTATTATACCTAATTTATGTACATCCAAATGTGACTTTTTCATTTGACTTTTTCTCTGAAATGAAAATGCTTCTGTTCATTTTACTTAACAACAACAACAAAAATGTTGCCATGATTATAATAATTCAGTAATGACATGTTATGCGAATTGGCAGACATCAGAGCCAAATGTTTACCAAATCATTGTATTGAAATGAAAAACTTAAAATCACAGAAATTGTATTTAAATCTATGTAGTTTCTCAAAATTAGGGGGAAAATTTTCTTTTCCATCTTCTAATTGGACTTTTTCTTATTAAAATTTGATGGTAGTATTGCTGATAAAGTACATATTTTACTTCACCATTAATAAGGACATTTTTAAAAATATTTTGCTGATTATTAAGGAACAAAGTATCAAGATACCTCTCTTAATGTGAGAATTGTAAATGATAATACCATAGGTATTTCAAGTACTGAAGTAGTTTATGGGTTAACTCTATAATGTCAAATTTAATTTCCTCCTTAATGTGAGTTAATAGAATCAGATGGCACATTGTAATGCTAAATATTTTTTACTGTTATTCCTCTGTTGGGTAAAATTATTTACAAGCAGAAGTAGATACAATTGAATGTTTCCCCCCTCTTCTTTTTTTTTTTCCCTACCTATACCATGAAAGCCACCATCATTCCATTACATGATTTGTGAAAAAACTAGATAAGCCTCCAGGTTTTTTTTTAAAAACATTTAATTGTTTTAACAAAGATATTGTAAAATTGTATTCTCGTTTTTATTTTTAAGACTGGATTAAATTTTACCATTGGAAATGGAATAAAACCCCTAACCATCTTCTGACATGAGTTTAGAATTTTCTTTGTGAAATCCTTTTAATTTTATTAAACTTCTCATGCAACTTCCAAAATAATCATAACAATAATGATAATACCAATAATTCCTTGAATTTTTAGAACACTTTAAAGTTTCCAAAGCATTGTACCTATGTTATCTCATTTCATCAATGCATTTAGTTGAATTTAGAGAGAGACCCAGAGAGAGAAAAAACTGTTTTCAGGGAATGTTGCCGCCATCAACTTCTAATTATCTATGGTAAAATGGACTCACCTGTTAAAATTAACCTCCTGTTCTGACTATAGCTGAAAGGTTACCTTCCTTTCTGTAATAAGCCTCTACATTTATAGTGCTTACATCTCCTACAACTGGACCCCTCACCCTATCTGCTCTACTACTTTACTCACCCCACTCTTTGAGCCTCTCAAAGTAAGTAATCTTGTTTGCTTTTCTTTTATAGTCAGTTTAAAAATTATATTTGCTGCCTACTGTGGTATCTTTATTGTGACCTCTACAACTTTTTTACCTCTGTGCTTTGCTCGTCTTTCTTCTGTTGATAAATAAATAAAAGCCAGGAAAGCGAACTATGTAAGATAATCATAGAATGGTGGAACTTGAAGGAACCTTAGAAATAATGTAGTCCAACCCCTTGCTTTTGTAGCATATGCTACAAATTTGGGGCAGCTAGGTGGCACAGTGCATAGAGCGCCAAGCCTGGAGTCAGGAAGATTCATCTTCCTGAATTCTAATCTGGTCTCAGACACTTATAAGCTGTGTGACCCTAGGCAAGTCACTTCACCCTGTTTGCCTCAGTTTCTTCATCTGTAAAATGAGCTGGAGAAGGAAATGGCAAACCCCTCCAGTATCTTTACTAAGAAAACCCACATAAGGTCACAAAAAGTCAAACAGGGCTGAAAAGCCTAAACGAAAAACCCCTTCCTTTTATAGCATTTGCAAAGTTTGAAGGTTTTGTATGTGCTAGTCAAACACACTGTGCCTCCTGATTGATAGACATAGCATATGTGATTTAGGTATTCTGAGACATCATTTGTGGACACAATGTATAAGATCATAAGAAAACTCCCTGATCCCATGAAGTTCTTACTCATATTCATATTTGCAAATTGAAGCATTGATGGAAAGGGAGAGGCTTTATCCCATTGGTATATTAATCATTAAACTTTTAAAAAATCAATTCAATACACAGTTAAGCATACACATCAGAATACTGGGCACTGAGGATGCAAATATGAAAATAAAAGATAGTCCTTGCCCTGAAGGGGTATACATGGTCTAACTAGTGATAAAATATGTACACAATTTTTTCTATTACAAGCTAGAGTAGGAAGGGAGGGTTTAAAGAGTGGTGTTGAGTAAGAGACAAGCATTTATTAGGTGTTTTCTATGTTAAGGCTCTGTGTTAATCACTGAGAAAAAAAATACAAACAACCCCCCCCCCCCCCAAAATGCAAAAGACATGCACATAAACACAAATAAAATACAAAGACAAGCACAAGGTTACATAAGCTTGAGGGAGCTTCCATTCTATTGGGAGAGATACCATGAAAGTAACTATATGCCCATAAGATAACATAGAATGTAAATGGAAAGTAATTTCAGAGGGAAGGTGGGAGGAGTGGGGGCAATGAAGACTTCCTGCAGAAGGTGGGATTTGGAATGATTCTTGAAAAAAAGCAGGAAAACCAGAGGAGGTAAGGTGAGGAAAGAGTGTGTTCCAGAAGTGGTGAACAGCCACTGAAAAGATGTGCAGTTTGGAAATGTGTGAGGAACATCAAGCAGATTGGCCAGTGTGGCTGCATTGTAGAGCATTTGGAAAAGAATAAAACTGAGAAGACTGGAAAGGAAGACAAGGACCAATATTGTGAAGGGCTTTAAATGTAAAAGAGAGTACATTGATTCTGGAGGTAATAGGGAGCCACTGGAATTTATGGAGAGGAGGGAGGGAGTGACATGGGCAAACTTTAGGAAAATCACTTTGATAACTGAATGTAGAGTGATTTGAATGCAAAGAGACTTTGATAGAGAGGGCATCCAGCAGGCTATTAGATAGTCCAGTCATGAGGTGATAGGACTGGGATGGTGACTGTGAGAGTAGAGAGAGAAGGCATCACATATGAAATATATTGTAAAGGAAAAAACAGCAAGATTGTATAGGGTGAGTGTGAGTAATCAACCAGGGTTTCAAGCATGGGTAACTGGGAGGATGGTGGTGCTCTTGACAGTCATAAGAAAATTGGGAGTGAGGGAGATTTGGGGTGAGGGTAGGAGAAAGGAGAAGAAAATGAGATCAGTTTTGAACATGTTGTGTTAGAGATGCCCACAGGGCATGTCTGATAGGCAGGATATACAGGACTGACCACCTGGAAAAAGATTAGGGATGGATACATAGGTATCATTTGCATATAGAGATTAATTACCATGAAAGACAGGATGTAGAGAAAAGAGGGCCTAAGAAACAATGCTTGAGATGAGGAGTGATCAGTTCTAACTGTGGTAAGCAGGAAAGCCTTAGGACACATGAGTTCAAACAAAAAAATTCATATGAATTACAGAAAGAATTGTTTTGGATTCATGAAGAAATTCTGAATTTTGATAAAATGATTTTTTTAAAAAATGGAAAATATTGGTCTTCAAATAGATTTCATTCCTGTAAGTATTAGGATTAGTAATAAGATTTCATTACAACAAGTATTTAGCAAGTGATTATTCTCTAAGTAGAAAATATATATTGTGCCATGAGGAAAAAGTAAGAATTTGGAATAAAACATTTCATAGAGAAAGAAGATAAGCAGTCTTTCTTTTTGTTGTTTGTTTGATTTTTTTTTCCTTTTAAACCAAAGTTTCTTAGAAGGGACACATGAACTTGCTAAACTAAAAAATTGCTGATGTTTGTGGTTCAGTCGTTTTCAGTTGTGCCTGACTCTTTTTGATCCCATTTGAAATTTTCTTGGCAAAGATACTGGTGTGGTTTGGCATTTTCTTCTCCAGCTCATTTTACAGATAAGGAGACTGAGGCAAACAGGGTTAAGTGACTTGCCCAGGTTCTATTAATAATGTTATTTCCATATACTTGGTGTCCTCTGGTATCATTTATATTTTATTTTATGCTTTCAAAACATTATCCTAAGAAGCAGTCCATAGACTCCTGTGGATCAAGGAGTCAACAGACTGCCTAAGAAGTCCTTTACACAAAGAGGTCCTTGTTTTAAACCAATGCAGCATTCTAAAGTTTAAAGAGGTTAGCTGATGCCATTTCTTCTATTGTGTTAGTTAGCATTATTGCTTGAGATTTTTATGTTAAATTGTTTGAAACCTACATCATAGATTAATACTCTGTAATATCTTCTTTTAGGGTACAAGTCTCATAATTACAATTGCATATCAATGCAGAGTCATCATTGCCTTAGTTTCTCATCTGTAGAAGGAATGGGTTGAACTGGGTGACTGCTAAATCACCTTCCAGCCCTATGAGTTTGTGTGTTTGTAGCTACAGGATCTAGAATTTGACAGAAGTAACTTGCCACAATATTTTAATTTCTGTACCTTTCACCCTTGACTTTGAATCCATCTTTGAATCCACCCTTGACTTTGAATCCATCCACAGTTTCACACTGTTTTAGGAACTTTCTTGTGTATCCCCAGACTTATTTCTTATCCTTTTGATATGTCATTTAGATCTTCTGCTTATTTGATCACTTCATTTTTAATTTGCCCCTTTCCTCTCACATCATCTAATTATAAAATGTGGCCTTTGGATGATTGTAGTCTGTATTTTGAATTTTTTTTTCATTGTGGTCTGAAGATGTGGGGCATGTGTTTGATGCTTGTGAGAGACCAGTTAAAGTTTGTCATCTTCCCTAAGGACTAACAAACATACACCTAGAGTTATAATGTATTACAGTGTATGTGAAAATTGATGGTGGCTATTAGTAATTAAACTTTTATGTAAATTAATGAATTTGTGGATCAATTTGAAGAAAATAAAAATCTGGGAATTTTAATTTTAGAACATTTGCACATTTTTTATCTTGCTTAGAAGGAATTTTGACTATAAAAGAACAGATAGACAAAGCTGCACCTAGGCAAAGTTGATCTCTCCAATCTGCCTTACACATTTTCCCCTCCGTTTTCCAGGCGCCCAACAAGCATTATTTATTAGCACTTATGTGTCAGTCACTGTGCTTCAGTATCCCTGGGGATACAAAGAAAAAGAAAAACAGCACCCATCCTCAAGAAGCTCATTTTCCAGTGGAGGAGACATGAATGAAAATAATTTGGCATATATAAGATATATATATATATATATATATATAGATTAGATGGAAGGTAATCTTGAAAGGGAAGGTGCTAGCAACTGGGAGTACCAGTAAAGGCCTCCTGCGGAAGGTCAGATTTAATATTTTCTTCCCAGAGAAAAGGAATCTACTAAGTTTATTCATATTCAAGTGTTGGTGACTGAATTCCCCTTTAAGGAATATTTGTGTTTTCCAATAGGCTGGCATGAATCAAAGGTCACAGTGAGGGAGATACTTTTGTTCTAGGAAGGTTTTCCTCCACCCTCACCTTCTTCCCTAATGGTGATTCCCTGATTCGACTACATGAAAGGTTATCTGTGAGAGTGGGGCTGAAGAAAAGGGAAATTCGATGACCAAAGCATATGTGAAAGAAGAGCTATATAATTTTACTTGAAAATAAGAATGATAAGTAGGAAGGGAAACCATAATCACATGAATGCGGGAGGAAGTTAAGTTCATTTTGCCAATTTCAATTTAACAACAGCTCCAATTCTCAGAACTTCAGAACTTAAAACTGTTTCTTTTTCTTCCCTAGGTGTATCCTCTCTAAGTATTCAGTTTGCCAAACTCCCAAAGGGACTCAAACACTTAAATTTATCTAAAACCTCATTATCACCAAAAGGTACAGTATACCAAAGTCTGTTTTGTATTGTTGAATATGTCTGTTACTTTATAAAACAATGATAGGATGGGGGCTGCTAGGTGGATAGAGCACCAGCCCTGGAGTCAGGAGGACCTGAGTTCAAATCTGTTCCCAGACACTTGACACTTACCTAGCTGTGTGACCCTGGGCAAGTCACTTAACCCCGATTGCCTCACAAAAAACAAACAAACAAACAAAAAAAGCCTAATGATAGAATGTAGGATCTGGCAGGAACTCAACAACCATGTATAGTTCAACCTTCAAATTTTAGAGATGAGGAAATGTAGGCCTCGAGATATCATATGACTAGTTCAAAGGTCGTAAAGCTGATTGCTGACAGAGTTAGAGCTAAAATGGTGTTGTTTTGACATCTAATAAAAAATCAGAATAACAATAATAATAGCTAGCATTTCAAGATTTTCAAAGCATGTTACAAATAATATTTCCTTTGATTCTCATTGCAAACCTGGGTGGTAAGTGTTATTGTTATCCTCATTTTAGAGATTAAGAAACTGAGGTAAGCAGAGGTTAAGTGACTTGTCCAGAGTCATACAACTAAGTTAAATGTCTGAGGCTGGATTTGAATTCAGATCTTCCCGACTCCAGGTGCAGCACTCTATCCACCCTACCATCTATCTGCCATCGTCTAGTCCTGTTAAACTCCCTACAGCCTCAATATGTTTTGAACTATTAGAAAATCATTCTGTGTTTACAATAATATATGGATTATAAGCATATTTTTAAGTTACCTCAAAGATACATATAATTAAAACCTTATTTTCACCTAAAACTAGTTAACAAATGTTTTTGAAACTGAAGAACATCCAGAAATGTTTGTTATCTTCAAATTTCTTCATGTATTGGTAATAAAAATAGTTTTCATAGTTTCTGCACATTAGTTTATGAAAATACATAAATGGCTTTTTCCCCACTATTCAAAACCTTATTTAGGCCACCTTTCCAATCATTTTCAGAAACCATTAGACTGATTTTTTTGTGTCAGAAATTTTTTACTATTCCATCTACTTGGGCCATTTTGAGTCTTCACTTCTCTATACCATTTAGTGATTATATTTTTCTGTTAAACACAGTACTTTGAGTATGTCAGCATTTACCTCTAGTTCATTGATGAAAAGCATTTCTTCAGATTCCTATTTTTTTTAAAAAGTAAGGAATTCAAAAAATGAAAAAGGCTGCATGAAATAAGTTTATTTTATGCTTGAATTCTGATTTTGTAGCTCACTTCTTTTTTTTTTGTTTTCCAATAGTTGAGCATCAGTAAGTCAACAAACATTTATGTACCTCCTTTTTTTTTTTTTTTTTTTTTTTTTTTTTTTTGGCCAGGCACTGTGCCAAAAAGATGAAAAAGTCCTTGTTCTTCAGGAGCTTATATTCTATTATAAATATATAAATTGTACTCTTGTATCCATATCATACCCAGATACTTCCTTATTTCTGTTTCTAGAATAATTGCTCATTGTTCGGAGTGGAATCAAGCTATTCATGTGTTAGGAGTTAGGCGAAGAGGAGAGAAAAGTAAGGAGAGTATCTATTAAGAAAGATTCATATGACTTTAGACCTTGAAGTTAAAAATAATGGTTTTTTTCTGTATATAATAAACAAGTATGCCATATAATAATCATGTAAACACATACCATAGCATAATTACATCTTACCTTCCTAACATATGAGTCCAACTTTGCCAAATATTAAGTCATATTATTATTCTCCATAATATAAAGATAATATCTTAATTATTGTTTTATATTGTATGAATAGGATAATTATAAGCAAGAAAAATAAAATAATATGGTGTGAAATACAATTGCAACCCATCCACAGAACTACTGATGAATTTGTTATTCTAGAAATGATTAGAGAATGACAAGTTTATGGAATAAAATGCCAGAAGAAACATATTGTGAATTTTAGTTGGTGCTTGTATAAAGTAGAAAATCAAAAAAATTTTTCTGAACCTTTGAGCTCTATGTGATTAGAACAAACTATGCCAATTGTAACGAGTTCCTACTGTCAGTCACTTTCATAAACAGCTTTCAGAGCAATGGAGATGTCTACAAAGAAGATGGACAACATGATGTCCCTCTAATAATATGTTTCCATGCAGTGTACATGATGTTGTTTGTAGTGTATGAGATGATACTGAATTGAATGCACTGAGCTAATTACCTTTGTGGATCCCAACCTGTTTCATCATCTCAGAAACTAGTAGGGAACTATTCCATCACTAGAATTACTTGATAACCACTTATCAAGGACAATGTACTTCCCATCAAGGTTGGACTATTTGACTTCTGAGCTGTAGACTAAGAGGCTAAAAAGATTTCTAAGCAGTGTGGTGACATGATCAGATTTGTATAGCAAGGATTAAATTTATCTGCCAAACTATACAAGAAAAGTCTCATTCCTATAGCATCATAGCCTGCATGTATAAGATACCAAAGAACATGAAGGAAGAAAATCATAGTTCTTCAGGAGTAAGTATTTTGTTTTTGTTAAGTCACTTTTTACTCAGGTCTAGCTCTTCATGACCCCATTTGGGGTTTTCTTGGCAAAGATGCTAGAATGGTTTGCCATTTCCTTCTCCAGCTCATTTTACAGATGAGGAAACTGAAGCACACAGGGTTAAGTGACTTCTTTAGACTCACACAGCTAGTAAATGTCTGAGGCTGTGTTTGAACTCAGATCTTCCTAATTCCAGGCTGGCTGCTCTATCCACTGCACCACCTAGCTGTCCCAAGTATTTAGTTGTCTCCTAAATTAACTACTTAACTAAATTAAGTAGTTAGTATTCCCTTAAATTAAGCAGCCTGGAGGACAGAGGCAGCCTGTTGTAGTAGAGTAGAATGAGCATTGGATAGTATCAAAAGATCTGTCAATTTCTTATTTCCTGTGGGACCTTGGACAAAATATTTTACATACTTAGTGCTTTCATCTTGACAATGACTGAGGTAGATATTTTCTAAGGTCTTTTCTAGACGAAAATTCTATGATCCCATGCTACTATTGTCAGCACGTTCTTTGGACTTCTAGCATGGTACAGCTGAGGAGTATTTCACAGAGCTTTAAGGTTTATGAACGGTTTTATGTATGTTATCCTCCTTTGATCCTTGGGAGTGTGGTAGGTGTTATTATTCCCATTTTACAGATGAGGAAACTGAGTCTGAAAGGGATTAAGGGACTTGGTCAGGGTCACACAGCTAATAAATGTCTGAGTCAGGTTTTGAAATCAAGTCTGACTTATACCAGGGCCAAAACTCTGAGGACTAAGAAGGTTAAGTGATTTGTTCAAGGTTACTCAAGTAGTGTCAGGGGAAACATTTGGACTTAGGCCCTTTGACTGCAAACCCAGTACTTTTATTCATGTTATCTCCTAGCTCTGTCTCTAAATTAAGTTAAATAGTAGGTTATACTACGAATATAATAAAACAGTTGGGCAGCTAGATAGCACAGTAGATAGACACTGGGCTCAGAATTAGGAAGACCCATCTTCCTGAATTAAATCTGGACTCAGACATTTCCTAGGTGTGTGATCCTGGGCAAATCACTTAACTCTGTTTGCCTTAGTTTCCTCATCTCTAAAATAAATGAGCTGGAGATGGAAATTGCGAAGCAGTCCAGTATGCCAAGAAAACTCCAAATGGAGTCATGCAGCCTTGAACATGACTGAAAAAGACTGAATAACAAAAACTACAAAGTCCTTTGAGGTCCTGAGGGAAAGCATTTGTTTACACAATTTGGACAGCTTAGGAAAGGTATTCCATTGTGCCCCCATGTCATCAACCTTCTTTCTAGTTTTCTTAAAATTAAGTTTTCCTAGCATCATAAAGATCTAGAAGGGATATAGTCCAATCCATCTGTCTCATATATGAAGAAAATAAAGCCCAGACGGTTTAATTGACTTGTCCAATGTCACACAAATATGTCTACAAAAGATCTAGGATTTGAACCAAATTCCTCTTCAAAGCTGTCAGTCTTGATTAATAGGAATATTTCTTTGACTACCCCATTCCTGATGTATCCTTAAAAAATGTTTTTTGTTATAGCACAGCTATTTTGTTTGCAGCACAGTCATTTCTAGAAGTACTTTTTCCCTCACTTCCCCATTTCCACTTCAAATTCAAATTCTACTTCAAACATAATGATGGTCAATGCAAATATAAACAAATTTATAGAATAATTCAATGTTAAATTGCTTTTTTACTCATATGGATGTGACTTTTAGAGTAGCAATACATGGTAGAAAGATGACTAGACAAAGTATCATAATGAGGAGGTAAGGCAAATAGCTATCATGAGCCATTCAAGAAACTGGCTTCCTTCCAGCAATTACAGAATGACAGATATTCAGAGTTATAAAGAACATCAACAGTCATGGATTCCCACCTTTACCTGAATAAAAATTTCCTTCCATGTCTCAAAGTGATTAGTCATCTTTTTTTTTTTTGTTGTTGTTGGTGAGCCAATCTGGGTTAAGTGACTTGCCCAAAGTCACACAGCTAGTACATGTCAAGTATTTGGTCTGAGGTTGGATTTGAACTGAGGTCTTCCTGACTTTGGGGCCGCTGCTCTATCCACTGCGCCACCTAGCTGCCCCAATTATTCATCATTTGGATGAAAACATGTTAATAGGTTCATTTAAGTGGTCAACAGATTTTTCCCCCCTTCTTTTTTCCCCCACCCATTGATTATTATTATTATTTTTTTAATGCGATTGGGGTTACGTGACTTGCCCAGGACAACACAGCTAGTAAGTGTCAATTGTCTGAGGCCGGATTTGAACTCAGGTTCTCCTGACTTCAGGGCCGGTGCTCTATCCAGTGTGCCACCTTGTTGCCCCTGCACCACCTAGCTGCCCTCCCATTGATTATTAAAATATATGTTAAAACAACTACTAAAATTTCTCAAGGCCATTGTGACTGTTTCCTATTTTGCCCTTTTCTTCATACAGTTTAACAACTTAAAGTCCATATATTTAAAAATACTCGTATTAGTCTGAAATATTTTCCTTATGTTCCTGGGGTCACTGTGGTAATTACAGTTGTAATCCTCAGACTTGAGATCTATTCTAGATCTCACTAAGATCCTTCCAATATTTCTCTAAAATTGCAAATTATGTCAGCCAGTTAGTATTCCCAGAAAGCATTAATGATCAACTCTCACTGATTATGGGCTATACGTGTGCAGTTTAGATAAAAGGATGCAAAAGAGTTTTCTGAAAAGGAACATTAAGGTGAGAGAGAATCAGGTCCCTATTTCTATTATTCAGTTTTACTCTACTACCATTTTCTTTTCCCCTCTTGACTTTGGCTTTTTCCTTAAGTCCATTTGTAGAGTAAGAAGTAACTTCTGTTTGTCACAACTGAAATCTTCACTTTCTTCAAGAACTTTTAGTGGGACTGAGGCTATCTTGGTATTAAGACAGAGAGTTTATACACTCTCTTATCCTCAGTATCCATTTTGAAGCTTAAGTTCTGTATTAAATATTTACTTAAGAAACAAGTGATATTTTATATAGCCACTTTCTAGGTAGTGTGTCTTGAAATGTGTCTTTTCCAAAGCTAAGGAATACCTAGAAAAAATTATTGTACCAGTAAGTGGGAGATCTGCACTTGGAACCTGTCTCCTTACAAATAATAGCTCTATGACCAGAGCCATAGTGATAGCTACTTAGCTAGCACATAGAGTTCTAGGGAAAGCACTTTGCCAAATCTTAAAATGCTTTATAAATATGAGTAGTTATTCTTCTTAAAAGGTCTTATTCTCTCTCACCTTTGAGTTGAGCTTCAAGTATTTCTAGAATAAAAAAGGAAATTAGTCTTGAGCAATTGATGATACTTAAACAGTAGTTATAATCATCGACTATTGGGCAGACAGTTCTGTTTCCTTATTTCAGTGTATTTTTCAGTTTTGTTTCCTTATTTCATTATAATCTCTTAATTCTCACAGCGATACCTTACCTTCTTCCACAGATATTCGCTGTCTAGTTCTGCTTCTGTTCATTCTGATTAGGTCAAGCCATATTCATGTGAGGTCACCTTCTTCCAGCTGTGGAAACACTCCTCTATAAAATAAAGGACATTGTTAAAATGACGAGAAAGCCTAAATCTAAGGTGTAAAATCTGCATTTAGAATAGATAGGAGTTTCTACTTCCTACATTTTTGTAATTTCCTACGATTGTTAGGGAGGAGACAGAAAGGAATCATTCATTTTACTACAGTAGCAGTAAGCCTACCAGATAATATTATCCAACACTGATTTTTTTTTTAGATCCTGGCCTACTGCCAAGTGCCCATACTTGTCAAGAAGCATTTTACTGTCAGGAGTGATTTGGTCATCTAATTCAGCTCTGCATTTATTGAATTTTGTCACACTCCAAAGCAGAATGATTTAAAGAAAAATGATTTCCCTGATAGTTTTTAAAGCACTTGGTGTAGCATTTATTATATGGTAGTGGAATATCAGATAATTGTATATTTTAATATGAGACTGGTACATTCCATATGTTTTTGTCATAGCAGGTACAAATTTATTAGTAACAGGACAAGAAAAGTGGGAGTAAGGTAGTCGTTTTTCTTAAATATAGCCTCTCTTGATATCTTAAATCTTCTAGAAAAAATATGTTTATGAGGCTTTAAGGTTTGAAAAGCATACTACATAAATTCACATTTGATTTTCGTAATAACTCTGAAGTTGTTGCTGGAGCAATCCATTCATTATTCACACCAGTCAACCTCAGAAATGTGTTCTTACCTGATAAAGGTATTAAGACTGATATCCCCATCCTTACACTATGATCCTGAATTGTGCTTTCAACAATACTGAATAAATTTTTATTTAACATTGAGTTGAGTTGGGTAAATGTGTGACTACATTGAGTAACATACTTTTAATATTTTGTTAACATCATGATAAATATAGCAGTTACTTCGTTAAATTTATAACACATTAACACAATTGATATTATTAACATGATTTTTTATTTATTTTACTGTTTTTTTCTTAATAGTCACATTTATAATTGAAATGTTAAATTTGGATTGTAAGAGCACTTGGCAGGTTTTTAGAATAAGACAAATTCAGACAATTAACTTGTTTGTAGTCTTTCAAGGATTGAAATATTTTAAACTTGTTGGTGTTGTGGAAGGAGAACTAGATTGGACCTTGGAATACTTGAGTTTGAATCCTAGTTCTGTTATTTCCTACATGTTTGCCTTTGTACAGGTCACTTAATTTCTCTGGGCCTCAGTTTTTGCATAATCTAAGATTTGGGCTAGGTGATCTCTAAGGGTCCAGTCTATTCTTTTACCTTTGCCAACAAAATATTTGAGTGCAAAGCTTAGGGGAGAGTTTTATAGATAACACATGGCCATCTATACTCTTCTTGTAATTAAGCCACACTTATATTTAAAATAACAACAACGGAATCGCTGTCTCCTTTAATTCTACATTCTGGGTTGCTATTGCTAGCTTATTTCTGGAAAATTTATAATAAGCCTGATCTTGCTACCTTTAAGAGGGGATTGAACTTGACTCTTCTTGATATTTTAGGGGTGAATAGCCTTTCTCAATCACTCAGTGCCAATCAGGTAATTGCTACCACCCTCACCCACTTAGACCTCTCAGGGAACGCTCTTCGGGGAGATGACCTCTCGGTAAGACTTTCTTGTTATATCATTTGGTTTCTTGGACAAAGTTGTATTTTCATGAGTTATGTACAGTTCCCAAAGGCAGTACTTTAGTTCATTCCCTTCCCATTCACAGATGTGAAATCTGTGCTATTCACATGACTGTTGTTTTTTAGTGAATTGTCTTTCTAAATGTCAATAATCTTCCTTGATATGTAGTCATTCCTTTCTCTTTTTGGTACAGCAGTTAAACTTTTTTGAATGTTGCTCATTTTCTCCTTAATTTTTAAATTTTTCTATTTTAAATTTTAAAAGTTTTTATTCACTTTTTAAATTTATGGAATAAAACAAGCATTTCCATTAACATAGTATAATTTAAAAAGAAAAGATGAAACTGCAAATCTGTTATGTGCAACTTGCTATTCCTTTTTTTTTAAGGCAATTGGGGTTAAGTGACTTGCCCAAGGTCACACAGCTAGTAAGTGTCAAGTGTTTTGCCTGAGGGGGGATTTGAACTCAGTTACTCCTAACTTCAGGGCCGGTGCTCTATCCACTGTGCCACCTAGCTGCCCCTATTCCTTTTAAACATATAAAAAGTTACCATGTAAATTTCTCTCCCCCTCAATGGCTACCATTAGACACACACACACACACACACACACACACACACACACACACATATGTAAAATTATTCTATACATACTTCTAATTATCAGATCTTTATCTGATTCAGATAACATCTTCTTTCTTAGCATATCTTCTTTCACAGTGGATAGAGCACCGGCCCTGAAGTCAGGAGCATCTGAGTTCAAATCTGGTCTCAGACACCTAATACTAGCTGTGTGACTCTGTCACTTAACCCCGATTGCCTCATCAAAAATAAAAATTAAGAATAAATCATGTGATGTTTAGAACATTGGTCAAACAACCCATGTGGTTCACAATATTTGCTATTCCATAGCAAGTGGAGACTTGGTTGTACCATACCTTTTAAGGATGTGATAGTGGAATAAGCATAATTGAATAATTGTAGAATATTCAGTTATTTCAGAAACAGCCATCCATAAGGATAGATAGCTCCTTGGAGCTTCACACGTGGTCCTTGAAGCAAGTATGAAAGAAAAATATTCTGAAAAACTTAAAGAAATAGGTTTCTCCAGCTTATTAAGAAATTTAGAAATAATATAAATATTTAGCAGCTCTCTTCAGTTTGATACATTAATCGTCTTAAAATTGGATAGAAATCGATGATCAAGATGAATGCTGACTTTTTCCTTTGGTCAGGATTCATTGCAATTCAATAAGCATTTATTAGGCAACCACTGACTTCAGATCCCTGTACTGCAACTGGAGGTACAAAGCAGCCTTTGCTCCCAGATGGCCGCCATCCTACTAAAATCGCCGTCACTGGCTAAGCTGATCATATTATAATCAGTCAGGTCATGAGGAAATGACATGTTGATGAGATTCTTGGGAGGAATTTCATTGTTATTTCAAGAGTTTTGGTGGCACCAAGCACATTTCTTTCCTGTTTGTTCCACCCGTTCTTGTTATCCTTCTTCGACACTTTCTACCTACCCTACTGAAAAGATATTTTTTGCTTTTTTCTTATGGTGAATTATGATTGTTGTGTATATCCTTGATTGTCACCTTAACTGATGATCCATTCCTGCTGTTATCCCTCTAAAAAGATAGATGCAAAGGCCTAATTTAGACAGTTAATAAGATGCTAAACAATTGTAGGAAATGCTCAGATGGAATAAATTGTAGAGATTTAAAATTAAATGAGAAACAATTAAAAAATCCCTAATGTTAATGTGACCAAACTACAACTAAATGACAACAGTATCAGTCTTCTAAGAATGTGTTTTATGGGAAGGATGAGAAAGTTCTAGTGGACATTGAAGTGTTCCAAGGAAAGTTAGTAGTCCATAGGAACAGTACGTGTGATTTCACTGGTATAGGAAACTCCTTTTACCAGAGCTGTTCTATACCTTTTGTATAATTTCTAGTCAAATAGATGCCTGAAGCACTGAGAGGTTAAATAACTTGTCAAGGGAGGGTGGTGGGGAGGAAGGGGGAGAAAAATTTTAAACTCAAAAGCATATGGAAATGATTATTGATAAATCAAAATAAATTAATAAAACAAAAAAAAACATAAATAACTTGGATGAAGGTCAGGTAGTCAGTATGTGTAAGAGAGAGGACTTGGATCATGCCTTCTTCTGAGGCCAGTTTGATTCTCTGTCCACCATATCACGCTACCTTTGAGCATTTGATTCACCTAGGTTTTAAGTGTCAGCTCGGTGCAAGGTACTGTTCTAGCCAAGGATCTTAAATCAGGAATATTCATAGCTTAAGTACTTTGCAAGTCTGCTTATCTCAGGCTAACCTTCCTTTGGCTAAATAATTTTTTCATTGGAAGAATAATAACTCTCAACATATCTGTCTTCCATTGAAGTTTTTAAAATTAATGGAAGTTAACCAATGGCTACAAGACTCTCAGCTAAGTAAAGGAAAGAATTTGTACTTCTTTTTTCACAGTGTCTCTTGGCATATATACAAATTTTTAATTTTGTTTTATTTCATTATCGAACAAGAGTGTTCCTCTTGGAACACTCTAGATCTTACTGTGGCCTCTCATAATGCAGATTAAAGCTCTATTACAAGTTTTTGATATTTAATTTTTCATAAACACATGGAATAATAAGTCTACAGTTCTACACTTTCAGCCTTTGTGTGAAGGGAAGGCTATGTGTAACCTATGAAAATGGAGTTTGGCCAGCTGTGCGTGACAATTTTTTTTTTAATTCCCTGATAGGTCTGTCAGATCTGTCTTATTAGATTTCTAAAGTGCTTCAGGACAGGAAGACCTTGTGTGACAAAGCAGAGGCTGGCCAGACAGCATCATATGGTTCAGATTCAAATTAGTGGTGATCCCAACACAGGGTACAAGACTTCATTTGAACTTTCAAAATTGATTAGCATTTTGAGAGAGTGACTGTAATCCAGGTGGCATTTCAATCTCAGGAGTTAAAATTAATTAGCACTTTTCAAAATGGTGTAGCTTAAGCTGAGCTAATCAAACAAATCTAGTGATGCATAACAGACAAGAGCTTGGGGAGTCCGGATTTCATTTGAAGGTTTCTCATATTTTATCTCAAGCTTAATTTTATATTAAATATTTTCTAGAGTTTTGTTTTTAGAATTATGTCACTGTAACAAAAATTGTGATAACATTATTGGAGGTAGAAAAGATATAGAAGAAATGTGAGCAGATTTTCTAGTTTTTCTGAATTTTCTTATTTTTTAATGCTGGAAATATTTGATCTTATTTTTATTGTTTTTAGTGGTTAATTTCTTGTTGTTGTTCCTTTTTTCCCCAAGTACCTGTACAACTTTTTGGCTCAGCCAAACGCCATTGCTCACCTGGATTTGTCCAACACGGAGTGTGCCCTGGACATGGTAACGTTTTCTTTATCTTGCCTAGGAGTCTCAGCATCCGTTAAGTTGTCATATAGTGGAATTTCTGTTGAGTAAAGTAGACTTCTGTAATCAGCGATAATCGATAATCAAGCTGAGGTTTTTACTTTCCAGGTCTGTGCAGCACTTCTTCGTGGGTGCCTTCAGCATTTAGCTGTCCTCAGCCTTTCCAGGACTGTCTTTTCTCACCGGTATGGCATTCTTTTCAAGCACCATTAATTAATTTTTTTTATTAATTTATTTTTAGTTTTCATCATTAACTTCCATAAGCTTTTGAGTTTTAAATTTTCTCGCCCTTCCTCCCCCAGACGGCATGCAATCTAATATAGGCTCTACATATGCATTCCTATTAAACATATTTTCACATTAGTCATGTTGTAAAAAAGAATTAGAACCAAAAGGAGGAACCACATGAAAGAAGAAACAAAGCAAAACAGAAGAAAATAAAGAGCAAATAGTATGCTTCCATCTGCATTCAAACTCCATAGTTCTTTCTCTGGATGTGGATAATATTTTCCATTGTGAGACTTTTGGAGATCCTTGCATTGCTGAGAAGAGCTAAGTCTATCACAGTTAGTCGTCGCATAGTGTGGCTCTTACTGTGTACAACGATCTCCTGGTGCTGCTAACTTCACTCAGCATCACTTCATATCAATCTTTCCAGGTTTTTCTGAAGTCTGCCTGCTCATCATTTCTTATAGCACGATAATATTCCATTACATTCATATACCACAACTTGTTCAGCCATTCCCCATTTGATGGCCATTCCCTCAATTTTCAATTCTTTGCCACCACTAAAAAGCTGCTGTAAATATTTTATACATGTGGGTCCTTTTCCCATTTTTATGATCTCTTTGGGATGCAGCCCTGGAACAAGCACCATTAATTTCAACTGTATGTCAAATAGTGAGATCTTTCTCTCACAGAGCTTTTAAGTAATGGCTTTCAGATGAATCCTAAAAGGTAGTAATCACCATGTATTATCTAAGGATATTCAAACTTAAAGGTTTATTTTTTTCTTTTGTTAAGTTTTGTTTTGGTCTTGATCTATGCATTCATCAATGTAGAGAAGCCCTGATGGGGAAATCTCCTTTACCCATGTTGATCAGCAACTCTTCTATGACTTATGGTCTTGGAGGGTTGCCTTAAAGAGGACATTTGGTTGCTTCCCCACAATTCCTGGAGCCATCACTGTATTTAACTGCCTTAAAATAAATACTGCAACATTCATATCTATAACCACCCTAAAATCACCAAATTAGGTTCCGTACACTTTAATAAAGCAAGGAATTATTGTAAAATTAGTTATCCATCAAAAATAGTTATAAATAAAAAACAACTTCTGCTGCTCAAAAAGAGTAAAGTTTCTGACCTCTGGGAAATCTGATCATGTAGAAACCTTATCCCTGAGAATGATATATAAATGAGCATTGCCTTGTTTGTGAGCATATACAGTTTGACAATTTAAATTAATTTGTGATTTAATGTATAATAAAGATGGTATATATGATGTATCACAAAATATTTTATATAAATATAAAGATAGTATATATGTGTGTGTCTAAAGATAGTATAATTTTACATATGTGTGTACTATTTTATACATTAAATTACAAATTTATTTAAATTATCAAAATGCCATAAATTCTATCTAAGCAGTTCTTCCCTACAAGCAACTGAAAGGGTTTGAATTGGAGGTAGAAGTCACTGGGTTACCCACAGCGTTAGACTGGATAGGGAAATCATCATGGAATTAGTAGGTTTCATCTCCTGAAAGGTGTTCCAAAATTTTTGCTTCTTGGCTCAAGTGGTAGATTTATATCATTCAGTAAGATTGTACGACCATAAAACAGACTAGTTTAGATAGAGCTATGAATGATTGATTAGGTGAGTAGATATGTTGAAGGGCACTTGGAAGAAATGTTGAGTAAGTTCGCCTGATTTCAGTAAAATACTGAAATGTGGAATACCATTACAGTCTCTTAAATAAAAGAACATTGCCTTCTTGAGGACCCTTAAATGGCATAGGTGAAATAAACCGATGATGATTTCTTAACTCTGATGATGATAGAATTTGTGACTTGACTAAAGAGTATTTTACAGGAAAAGAAACAAAAGGAGAAATTAATTTAAAGAATTAATCTGTTAGATTGATAAAATAAAGCAGTGGTTAGGAACACATATGTTTAAGCAAATGTGTTTGGTGTACCTGGAAAAATAATAGTTGGGCAATAGAAGATGTTGCCTAACAGTCTATTATTCCTGTTTTCCATGTTGTTTAGTGATTTGTATCAGATCAGAATAATTCAAAGGTTGTTTGCATGTGATTCTCAGTGCTTTTGCCAACACTACAGAGGGTAGGTAGGGATTGTCAGCATCATCAGATGGTCAGTGAGATCTCCTTTCACTGGTCCCTTTCACCTTCGTTTATTTATTTATTTATTTATTTATTCTTAGTAAGACAGTTGGGGTTAAGTGACTTGCCCAGAGCCACACAGCTAGTGAGTGTCATGTCTGGTCCTCCTGACTCCAGGGCTGGTGGCATATTCACTGCACCACTTAGCTGCACCACCTTTTTCCCTTTAATAAATGCATACTTTTATACTTTGATATCTTTGAGATCTTACTGATTTACCTCCCCTAGCGTAGATCACAGGTAGCCAAGTGGCACAGTGGATACAATGCAGGACCTGATTAAGGCTCGTCTTCCTGAGTTCAAATCTTGCCTCACACACTTAGTAGCTATGTGACCCTAGGCCAGTCACTTAACCTTGTTTGCTACAGATTCCTCAGCTGTAAAATGAGCTGAAGAAGGAAATGGCAAACCACTTCAGTATCTTTACCAAGAAAACCCCAAATGGCATCATGAAGAGTTGGACCCAATTGACAAATGACTGAACAACAACAGAAACGCAATGCAGATCATAGCTCATCCATGCCATCTATCCTGTGGAATTCTTGTCCACTTCTTTGCATAAATCCTCCATAAAAGATGCACCAAAATCCTTGAATCTTTTTCTTGAGTCCTTTAAAAATTCATGGATGCCCATATACCACTTGTGCTACTTATCTGTTGTTCCATTCTTTTACTACTCAACTGACCCTGAGTTTCTTCTCTGGTTGTATGTGCCACAGAGATCTTTAATGAGACATTGAAAACTGTCATTGGGAATATGTTCTTACTCGACTCCACCCACAGTGATTCTTTCCATTGCCCTTTGCCAGTACTCATTCTTCTGAGATAGTGGTCTTTAATGATTCTCAACCACGTAGAAATTGTTCTGGGCTTTCAACAATTCCAAGTTGTTCCTTGTTACCAAAGTCCATGTTTTTATTTTTTATTTTTCTGAGTTTTAATTTCTATTCATCTTTCATTTTGAATTCATCTATGTTTCCTAAATCATCCTTTCTAGAGAGAATCCATTTATAACAAAGACTAAAGGAGGAGAAGACTTCAGCAAAAGTAACCACCATTTCAAAAAGTTAGGTGCCCAGCACCCTAAGGCATCTTGTTTAATACCAAATTATACATATTCACTTTTAAATCTCAGGACTTCTCTTTGAAGATCAGCAGGCATTAGTTTATTTGAAAAGAGAGGATGGCATTGCGGAAGAGTTATTTTAGGGTATAGTAAGGAGTTGATCAATACCTTTTTATTGATTTGATGGTCTATTTCTTCACTTACATTTCACAGTCCCATCAATTGCTTTGGAGTTTTTTTTTTTCTTCTCACCTTTTAAATAAATTTAGCCATTCCATCCATTAATTCACAAAAGATCCACGTGCAGCCATTGGGTAATTGTGTATCTGTCGACATTGGTCATTTTGGAATTACATATTGCTGTAAAAATGTCAGTGCTAACTTCTTATGTTTTTTGATTTACAGGAAAGGAAAAGATGTACCCCCATCCTTCAAACAGTTTTTCAGCAGTTCTCTTGCCTTGATGCAAATCAACCTTTCAGGCACTAAACTCTCTCCCGAGCCTTTAAAGTAAGTGCCTTGTTCTTTTTCTCCAGAGCTTTTGAAGTTCAATTTTCTGGATGATTTTATTGAAGAATGGGAGATGTAATCCAAAAGTTCAAAAGGCTAGTGCTTTCTAAGCCTCCATCAAGTTCTTTTTGACCACCAGGAGGGTGAGATCCACAATACTGATGTTATTAGCAACTTAGAATAAAGAGATCTCCCTCATGTCTGATGCAGTTGGCTCACTTTTTTTCTTTTATGAAATCTTTGCTCACAAGGTTTTTTTTTTAATTGATTACTCTTCAAGAATCTTCTGGCACATATTCTAGAGTGTAAATTGTTGTGTTGTTTCTAGTCGATACCAAACATTCTGACTAACTTAATGATAAGCAAACTCTAGAACAGTTATTCATAGGTTTATTTGGGAGCAAATTATCTAATTTCTGAATTATCCTGACCCTGATGCAGATTCTTTTTTTCTTATTATTTTCTTTCTAGCTAGCTGTCTTTTGGTTGTTTCAATGGTATGAAAGCATCAAAGTGGAAAACAGAATGCAAATAAATCAATTTTACTATCATTTAGAAGTTCCAGTGAAATGATTGGTAATTGAAAATATTTAGCAAAATGAAACTTGAGGAGTATGTGGCTTTCAATCATGACCTCTGTCCTTCACTTCCACAAATAATAAAAAACTTTGATGTTATTATGACGGCAATAGAATTAACCTACCTTTGGAACAAGGAGTTGTCTTTAGAAATAGTTAAGGCATAATGTCCTCCCTCATTCTCTGTCCTCTACCCAACACCCCAAAAACAGAACTGAATAAAATGTCAATATTTTTCCCTTTTCACCATTACTGTAGACTTACATGTGACATCATTTGGGGTAGTAGACAATCAACCTATGTAGTTAGTTCTTCTTAAAAAAAATTAGACATTTATCTAATTATGCTATTATTCCTTATAAAACATTTATCTAATTGTATACATTTTTGGATCTTTCCACAATAGTTGAGGATTTGATAGTGTTCCCTAAATTATACTGTAATTGGAGATTAATTACTTATCCAAGCAGGAATATATTGCCAAATATTTGGCAAACTTTAAAGGAATGGTCATCTAAAAAAATATGGCCAATGTGAGCTTTGTTTGGCTTGAGTGTACAAATTTATAACAAAAATTTAGTTTCATTTTATAACAAATAGAGGGGAAGGTGAGGGGATAAGAAGATGGATCTTCATGTAAATAAAATAAAATTTAATTAAACAAAAAAAAAGATTACATTTATACTAAGTATCTCCAACCCAAGAGATGAAATGTTTATCGTGTAGAAAGGCTAATTAATTAGGCAGACTTTGTACTTATGTAGATGTAGCAAAAATTGACTTTTTCATCCTAAAAATAATTTTTTAAATCTGTTAATGCATAATTTCCTTGTAATAGGTATGTTGCCATGTCCCCATGTTTTATAAAGTATTTCCTTTGTACTTGTGTTAAATTACATTCAGTTGTGTAGCAAACATTATTTATGGTCTCACTTTAAGAAAGTAAACTTTTTAAAGTGTTTATGCCTACCAAAGGTAAAATGTGGAAGAAATTAGAAATTATCAAAATGCCCCCAAATTGGGGAATTACTAAAGACAAGATGACACAGCAAATCAATGAATCATTATACTGTTATTTTATTTTTTTTTTGCTTTTTGGCGAGGCAATCAGGGTTAATTGACTTGCCCAGGGTCACACAGCTAGTAAGTGTCAAGTATCTGAGGCATAATTTGAACTCAGGTCCTCCTGACTATAAGGCCAGAGCTCTATCCACTGTGCCACCTAGCTGTCCCTTATATGGTTATTTTATAAAGTCCTAAATAATTTTGGACTATGTGTCATGAGGCCTTTAAAAAGTGATGCAAAAAGACCTCAGAATAATGTATGGACACTAATTATACTTTTTTGCACAATTGTATTTTTGTAATTATAAGTTTGTTTTTTTGATGCATATACTTAATTATTTTTTGTTGGTTGACTTCTGAGGGGATAAACTTTTTTATTATACAGGTTGTTAAATGCAAGTTTTAAATTTTAAGTAGTAAGCTTTTTAAAAACCCCAAATTCTATTTACTGGGTATTCTCTAAACATTTGTGTATATATATATGACAGTAATAGTTTTAATTTTTTTGGATTATAGAGGGGATTTCAGGATCTTTCAGTACTCCAAGGTCTTAATCACTAGCATCAGTTATTTTCAGACTAATTTTAATTCAGGTTATTTTATTAAAATTTTACAGGATTGCTGATCCACTTATAGTACATATTCAATGTTGTAATACCTAGAATACTTAAATACCCAGAATACCCCATTCTTGTACCACCCACATAAGAGTTTATTGTATCTGGATAGCATATTTCATGATATGGATGTGATATATCATTACTTGTGTAAAATTATAATCGTGCCAAATCAATAATCCTTTCATCTTTGTGGTTACTTCTTTGTGGAAGTATATGAAAAATATAGATGGTGGGCCATCTTGGTTCATTTCTGCATATATGGTACTCACAAATTTGAATGATTTTTTTTCTGTGATGATGATTATAGTATTTAACTATTTTAACTGTAAATAATTAAGTATTGTGTTGATGAAACTTCTATAAAGAAGTCAAGAAACAATTCTGCCTTGGTAGAATAGGAATGAGATAAGAGTCCGATTTTTGAGAAGTGTTTGGTAATAGGTACATGTAAAAGGACTGGATGTGAGATGGAGGGATGCAGGCAATTAGAAATTGTTACATTAATAGTTTTGGATAATGAAGTAATAGTTTTCCTCACCAACTCTGTTTTTGCCCTACTTTTATTTTAATAGAGCTAAGGGGCAAGTCTAATGATTTTTTTTTAAGCAGGGAATTATTTATTTCATTAGTTGGTCTTTCATTTTGAGGCCATGTTTTTTCATTCAAGCCAAAGCATTTCAAGCATACTTCAAAGGCCAATGAGTTTCTGTGCCTTGATGTTTTCCTTAGAGCTCTGCAGGAGAGATTGCATGGTGTGCTTCAGAAATATCCCAGGGTTATTGTTTTAGGTATCTAGCCATTAAGGATTCAATCTATACTAATTATTTCTCTCTTAAAAAATTTTGGCTTGGTATTTTTAATAAATTCACTTAGGAGTGCTTTGAAAAGTAATTATACATAGAATTAACCATTCAGAAGGAAGGAGATTAAACCTAAAACTCAACTATCATTTGTTGTCTTAGCGTTGCATGGTTGCAGGGTCTTTGAAGAAAGACGTTATTAAATTAATCAAGGTTTGTTCATAAATGAATTAAGATAAATAAAACAACTTGTTTGAAAAAGCTGCACAGTGCATTTTGGTTCATCATTAAATGACAGTTTCTACTGGGTTAGTTATTTTTGGTGGCCTGGTCAACAAAATTTCTCAGTAGTTTTCTTCCAATTGTGGACTTGCGTTAGTTAAATATCTTAACATGTTATTGCTCCTGTAACCTTAACTTTACCAGGGAAAGGCATTAAAAAGGAAAAATAGAAAAAAAATTTTTCCTTCAAAGGTAGCATATAAGAATATTTTAGAATTAAAATGCAAATCTCTTCCCTATGATATTTTCAAGCCAAAAAATTCAAATAATAAAATATAAAGAAAAAAGCAAGACCTATATACCAATAATATATGCCCATCCTTCCCAATAATCCTCATGAATAAGTGATTCTGTTATGTTTGGAGGTACATTTTCTAGAGATTTTTTTTCCTACTCTCTGAACAAAGGGATAAATTGAATTAGAAAAGGAATGGACAAAGGGACATGAGACAAGGAATTAAAGAAAAAGAATGCAAGGTATGAATTGAGATGAACTGATTCATAGGAAGATGACTTACAGATGAAGGAAAAGTCTTTCACTGCATGCTGTGATACAGTTAAGAGAAATAATTATTTGAACTCCATTTTCTCAAGGTTAAAATAACTGAGTGAAAAGTGAATTTGTTACATGATATAAAGCTTTAAAAATGATTTTCATAATATTTAATTATTTTTTTCTTTACTGAGTTTAGTCAAATGGACCTGTAAGCATGCATATAGGCCTGCTCTGACAGACTGAAGAGTGGGGAGAAAGGAAAACAAGTGTACATGTAGTGAAAGTAATTCAATACTTTTCTTATTACTGGGGAAGTGACGTATGAATTAGTGAAAATCCTGAATTATTCTCACTCAGTATTTTGAGAGAAATTCAGTTTTATTTTACACAACATAGTGACCTAACAGTTGGCCAATGAAGCATTGCCAAATGGAAGTCCTATGGCAACGTTTTAGGAATAGATAAGAATCCGGTGTTAACCAATGCATTATCTGTTTATATGTGGGTACTGTTAGAGTACTTTTTGATTTTAGGAAATATATTCCCCTAGGGTACTTTTACCCTGTTAATTTGCATATCAAATTATTTTACTGTTGATGTTTCAAAAGCAAGTTTCATCTGGGCTTTTGTCCAGGTGATCACAAAATCTGTATTAATGAGGTCTGAACTCATGACCACATGTTAGGGAAATTTTTAAATAATTTTCATTTAGTCCTGTCATGCTGAGTGGGAAGCATATACACCCTTGTGAGGTGAATCAATATTATTCCCTTTTTTTTTTTAAGATAGCTCTCACTTCTAGTTTTCCTCGATCACACTAACATGGAATTAGAGAATAAGTGAATTTTCATAGAATCAACTTTTTAATCATTGCTAAAATGAAATAGGCTATATATTCTTTTGTCTGCTAAACTGGTTAATTTTGAACACTGGAATAACAACACAGAATATGGCTTCTGCACTCAAAAATAAAATCTTTGAGGACGCTGTCTTTTATCTTCTTTGCTGCTCTGATAACAATTATCTAATAATCTAAGCATTATTAATGATGCTCTAAAGTAGATGCAGGTGGGAATTATCTTTGAAGAACTCCATTTAATTTCAGTGTGGAATTTAGTTTTACTGTTGGTTTATTTGCATAGGAATAGCATTCTGGTTGGCTTTTGAATTTATGATAGAACTCTTACTGTATAAGACCAAAGAAAGCTATAGAGCCATTTTATCAATGTTGTCACAAAATGGAAATACAATTGGAATTTAAAAAAAAAACCATTGTCTTTTGTTTTTATGTCATCTTGATTTTCAGATAGGTTGGTCCTCATTCCCTTACCTATTACAATGCAATATAAGAACAAAAGAGGGAAAAAAGGGCAGTTCAGCAGGACTACCCCATATTTCAAATAAATCTAATGATATATATATATAGTTTCACCCTCTAATTTCCTTCCCTCTATAAGGATAACTAATATTTTTTTAAAAATCTGAGCTGATATTTTCAGTTTGACCTGTGATTCGGGTAATTTTCTTTGTTCAACACACCTTAAAGTGTGTGCTTGACATTTCTTTTGATTGATTGAGTATTTAATTTTACAAAATTTTTTATGCTTACCTATAAAAACGATTTTTAACATGCATTTGTTAAAATTTTAAGTTCCAAATTCTTTTTCTCCTTCCTTCCTCTTCCTCCTTCCTGAGAAGGCACGCAATTTGATATTGATTATTTGTATGGTCATGTAAAACATATTTCTATATTAGCCATGTTTTGAAAGAAAACACAAACCATAAAAAAAAAGAAAAAAGAAAAAGAAAAAAAGTTTTTTTAAAAGTGTACTTCGAGAGACATCTAGATGGCATGGTGAATTAGGGCACTGCCCCTGAAGTCGGGACCACCAGAGTTCAAATCTGGCCTCAGACCAAACATGTAATACTTCCTAGCTGTGTGACTCTGGGCAAGTCACTTAACCCCAATTGCCTTTCAAAAAAAAAAAAAAGAAGTGTGCTTCGATCTCCATTCAGATTGCGTTCTTTTTCTGGAGGTAGATTGCATTTTTAATCAGAATTTTGACTTTTTCTTTAGAAAAAAAAAACAACACAAAGCTATGAATTTGGTAGTTTCATCTTAATTTTATTTTTCTCTTTTCCAGAGCACTCTTATTGGGTTTGGCTTGTAATCATAATCTGAAGGGGGTTTCTCTTGATCTCAGTAGTTGTGAGGTAAGTCTAATTTTAGTATATGCCTGTGAGAAAATAGCCCCAGAATTGTGTTGACTTTTTCTTGGCATGTGACACTGTAACTCCACAGAGTATAAATGGGGTAGAAAAATCATGTCATAAAAGTTCTGATACTGTTTTTCTCCAAGTGGTAGCAATTACAGTGTTAGCACCCTGTTTGGCCCTCCAAAAAAAAAGCATTCAAGTATGTTTTTTAAGGGACTCATTTTTGTATCCCATTACCTAAGAAACCATATGGCAGGTAGGTGGCACAGTGAATAGAGTCCCGGACCTGGAGTCAGGAAAACCTGAATTCAGATCCAGCCTCAGACACTTTGCAGCTGTGTGACTCTGGGCAAGTCACTTAGCCTTTGGCTGCCTCAGTTTCCTCATCTGTCATATGAGAATAATAATAGCACTTGCCTCCCAGGGTTGTTAAAGTGATAAAAGGAAATAATATTTGTAAAGCATTTTGAAAACCTTAAAATGTTATATATAAATGTTAGTTATCCTCATCTTCATCAGTATCATTGTCAAGTCTTCCCATCATTCACACAGATTACAACTCTTCTATAACTATGTAGTGGTCTTTGTGAGTTGCTGTAGCAAAAAAAAAAAAAAATTAATTAGCTTGCAAGCAAGTGGAATGTGGAATATACTCTTCTCCAAAGTACTCCTTGGGCAGTAAGCTTATGGTCTGTCCCTTTTCATAATTGTTTATCTCTCACTTATCTCTCACTTCTGACTGCCTAAGCTAGAGCAAACAGTTTTCCAGATGGGCTTTGCAGCTCTATTGCTTCTGTGTCTTATTTTACATATTAAAATATGTTATGCCTAATATTCAAAATCTATCTGAACATTGAGATTATGGTAACAGTTTATATAATGCTTTACAGTTTACAAAAGGCTTTATGCCAATAATTCTGCCATTAGCCATGAGGACATAGATTTGAAAATTTCTTTCTCATTTCCACTTCTTCAGATCCCTAAGTTCTTTTACAGCAAGCTCTGCTGCCCCCTCCTATAGGAAGCCTTTTCTGATCATTTCACTTATGAGTACTCTGACCCATCTCAAATTTCTTACTGTTTACTTATCTGCATATGTCTTATGTGCATATGGGCAACTAGGTGGCGCAGTGAATAGAGTGCTGGGCCTAGAGTCAAGAAGACCCAAGTTCAAATCTGGCCTCTGATATTTACTAGCTGTGTGACCCTGAGCAAGTCACTTAACCCATTTGCCTCACTTTTCCCATTTGTAAAATGAGCTGGAGAGGGAAATGGCAAACCACTCCATATCTTTGCCAAGAAAACCCTAAGGGGTCATGCAGAGTCAGACGTGCTTGAAAAATGGCTGAATAATAACGAAACAATGACATGTGTCTGGTATTGTTTTATCCCCTAGGAAAATGTAAGGCTATTGACAGCTGGGACTACTTTTTTTTCTTTGTGTTTTGATGGACTAGCCCAGGGTCTTATCATATCATAGGCATTTAATAGTAAAATATTATTATTGCTTATATAAATACTTGTTTAATTGAATTACTATTGCAAAATTATTATCCCTAAATTTGTTCAAGAAAAGGCCAACTTTTATGATTTTGTAACATAAGAGGTTTTTGTTTTATTTTCAATACCTACTTGTGAGAGCCTGTTATCTTAAGCATTCAAGGTTTTTCCATGGCCTCTGTTATTGGTTAATCAGAGGATGATTAAATAATAGTAATAACAATAAACCTCTCATTTTAAAGTTTACAAAGTGTTTTTCTCACAGGGCTTCATAATATAAGTAATTATGGTATGATTTTCTTTATTATCTAGGGATAAGGAGTATATCCTTCAATAGAGAGTGAAACCTTTGATTTTCCTGATACGATGAACTTTCCTAGTGAAGAAACTCCCTAGACCCATGCAGTTTAGCATTTTCATTGTCTTCGTCTTAGAAAGCTGCCTAGATTAATGTGGAGTTAAGCGATTATTCCGGGTTGACACAGCCAGTATGTGTCTGAGCTGGTTTTTGAACCCATGGTTTCCTTTATCTACTATATCTGACTATCTCTGATCCACATTTTTTAGATGAGGATATTGTTATTAGTACCTTGTGAAATTACTTGCCCAGTTTTATATCCAGTCTAACATGCATTAGTTTTGGGAGTGACACCTGGTTTTTTTGTCTAAAGGTCAGGATTTTATTTTTATTTTATTTGTTTGAGTTGGCTTTAGAGTTTAAAAATCAAGTTCTCATTTCTTTCTTGAGTTCCCATTTGGTACTGCCCCTCTTCCGTCCCAGTAGCAGTTAGGGAAGCTGTAAGGTACAGTGGATGGAACGCTGGGCCTGTAGTCAGGAAGACCTAAGTTAGAATCCAACCTCAGACACTTAACTAGCTGTGTAAGCCTAGGCAAGTCATAAAAAACCGAATCTCTGTCTGCCTCAGTTTCCTCATCTGTAAAATAGAGATGATAATAATAGTACTAACCTCACTGTGTTGTTGTGAGAATCAACTGATGCAATTAAATCACTTAGCACAGTGCTTGGCAGCATAGTAAGTGTTTTATAAAGGTTATCCATTATTATTATTATTGTTATTATTATTATTCTTGATAAACACTTGGATTCCTACAGTACCCCTGGAAAAAAATGAATTAGAATTCACTAAATAGCCTGTGCTTTCACTGATGTCCAGGTATAATACGGAATTAAGATATAGGAAGTGGTAGAGAAGTCAGCCTGCTGGCTATCCTTGTGATCATGCTTTAAGGTGTTTTTCTGAAACAGTCAGCCACCATGGATAGTAAAAAGCACATTGAACTGAAATTCAGAAGAGCAGGATGCTAGTACCAGTCCTTCTATTAATGAACTTTGTGGCCATAGGTATGCTACTTAATTCATATCGGCCTCAGTTTTCTCATCTGAAGAATAAGTAGTTTGGGCTAAGCAATCTAAGACCTCTTAGAGCTCTAAGGACCCACGGCAAGTCTGTAATGCATACTAAAAAGCAGACATCACCTTTCTGATGATGGTCCATATATTCAAAGCTATGGTTTTTCCCGTAGTGATCATGACTGTGAGAGTTGGTCTATAAGGAAAGCTGAGTGCCACAGAATCAACATTTTCAAATTGTGGTGCCAGAGAAGATTTTTTAGAATCCTTTGGACAGCAAGGAGATCAAATCAGTCAACACTTAAAGAAATTAATTCAGACTCTTCACTGGAAGGTCAAATACTGAAGCTTAAATATTTTAGTCAGATAATGACAAACTGATTCATTGTAAAGACCCGGGTGTTGGAAAGGATTGAAGGCAAGAGGAGTAAAGGGACAGTAGAGGATGAGATGGATAGATAGTGTCATGGAAGCAACAAATGTGAGCTTGGATCAGACTTTAGGAGATAGTGGAGAACAGAAGGACTTGGCATGTTATGGTCCATGGGGTCACAAAGAGTTGGACTTCAACTACAACAATAAGAGCTCTAAAATTCTGTGATAACTTTCTCAGGCTGAGGACCTTTTTACCAGTGGAAACCCAGTTTGTAGACTAGACTCTGAATGGCATAATTGTGATGTTACCTGTAGACAGATGAATGAACTTCCAGTGATCCCTTCAAGCTGTAAAGTTTTATGATTCCTTATTTGAATGGTGTATCTGAGATCATTTGAGTAGTGCTTTGGTTCCAGTGCAAACATATATGCCCCCAATACAGCTATTTAAAATGTCCTATAAAGCCCTTGTATGATCATGACTTACTTTCACTTAATTTAATCTATTATCAACATTAGAACAGAATAACTATATATTTTGAAGCCTATATGTGTGTGTATAGATACATATATTTTGTTGATGTACTTATGCTATATTACATAAGTACATTTCAATATTTAAAAGGTAAAATGATACCTATTATGACCATAAAATCAAATGATTGTTTACCATAACACAGTGAACATGTAGAGCCCTTTTTGCTCCAAGTTCCTTATTCCTCTTGGCAGGAAAGAAAATCTAGAGATTTGTTTTCAAACCACATTTAGGCATTGACAGAGGAGAAAAAGGAATAAGCTCTTAAAGATGACTGTATTTGGATAGAAAAAGAATAAAAGCAAATTTAAGCCAGGAGTTTAGATATCAGGAGAGGAGGCTAGGAATACCTCAGTTCACATCAGTTATTTCTGTAGTCACTATATATTGATCCCCCCCCCATTCTCACCTCTCTTTGTGTATTGCCCTTGTAGTTCTTATTGAATTTATATATTTCCAGGTTTGAAACTTTATACAGGTGTTAATTTGAGTAAGAATAGCCTCATTTCAATAAAAGACACAGTAAGATTTTATCTTCATAAATTCATCATTACTGCTCAGAAAAATGAAGCCAATATCTTTATATTTCCCTTTAAAGCCATGTCAGAAACCACAAAAAAGAAATGTCTCATAAGTTTAAATAGGATTGAATTCCCTATTTTCCCCAAAGAATGAAACCATTAGCTGTGGAATTTCTCAGTTCCCTCCCCTTCCATTTTTTTCAGTGTTATCTATCATATTTCCCCTTTTTCACAGAAGAAAAGTTCCAACTACTTACTAAATATGTACCTTTGATTCAGTCCTCATGTGTCTTCCAAGATAATGTCCCAAGTATGATCCTGTGGTTTTAATTCATGTTCAGTTTGTCCCTATCCATTACTCCTTCCCTTCTGCTTAGTAACATTGACAAGTCACCTTCATTTCTCAAAATGCCTTTCTTTGACTCTTTGGCTTTCACCTCATTCTTCCTTCTATATTTTAAGCATTTACTCACTTCTCCACCTTTTCCAATGTGGTATCTTTTCCCCCCAGTTTACTGAAATTACTCTATCAATAATCACTAATGACCTAAAAATGTCCAAATCCAGTGGTATTTTCCTCCTTGACCTCAGTACTATTGACTGCTGTAGACCACCCACTCATTCTTTTTTCACTTAATAAGCATTTATGTTCTCTTCCTTTCATTGAAAAAAGAGAAAGTTATTATAACAAATATGTATAATCAAGCAAAGCAATATGGGTGAGTGTGTGTGTGTGTGTGTTGTGTGTGTATATATATATAAAACACCTTTCTTAGAGAAATGTGTTGCAAAATTATCCCTTTCTTCTCAATAGTCTCTGCATTTTTGGCTTCTGTGTCACCACATTCTCCTACTTTTGTTCCTAACTGACCCATCCTTCAACATCCCCTTTGCTGACTTCTCTTCCTGATCCCTTAAGCTTTGTAGTTCCCATGGTCCTGTTATTTGTCTTAAGTCTTGAAATTAGAAATCTTACTCATTTCTGTTGGACATCATCTCTGCTTGGATGTCCCTGTGGCGTCTCATACTCAACATGTCTAAAACATAAAATATCTTTACTTAAAAACCCTATTATTCCTACTTCTGCCTTTCCCTGTTTCTCTCAGTAGCAATGGCTTTAAATTTTAGTATTATCTCCTACATATAATTGGTGGCCCATGACTTCTGCATCAGAAATATCTCTTTCATTCATCCCCTTTTTTCTCTTCTCACTCCACCCACCCAAGTACTTTCTTACTTGTCTTCACCTTGATCTCTCTTCCTCCACCTCCAATTCATTTTTTACATTGATACCAACTAATATTCTTTATGCCTGGTATGTCACAGTACTGTTTAAAATTCTTCAGTGGTTCTTTATTGCCTTCCAAATAATGTCTAAACTGTTTACCTTGGCATTTAAGACCCTCCATAATTTGGCACCACCCTACCTTTATAGCCTTCATACTACTTCATATTACTCTTCTTCATGTATTCTGACCTCCACCGAAACCACGGCATTCACTGTCCCCATACACTTTTCTGCCTCCCCACCTTTGTTCTTACAGTATCCTAGACCTAGTATGCCCCTCAACAATCCCATTTCTACCTGTTGAATTCTTTCACATCTTTTAAGAACCACATCCTCCATGAAGACTTCCTTGATTTTTTTCCAAGTATAGCTAGATGACATAATGGTTAGAAGATTGGTCTTGGAGTCAAGGGAACCAGAATTTAATTCCTGTCTCAGGCATTTAACTATGTGTGTGATCTTGAGGAAGTCACTTAACCCTTCTTAGCCTTCTTTATGTGTAAAATGAGGATAATGCTAGCACTAATGTCATCGATCTCTTCCAAAGAGCAAATTAAATTGTGTGTTTGTATGTATGTATGTATGTATGTATGTATGTATGTATGTTGAGATATTTGCAAAACTTATAGTGATATATAAATGTTATTATTATTCTTCATTCATTCAACAAGCATTTCTTAGGTGCTGCTATGAGCCAGGCATTTGCTAGGTGCTATGGTTTCGAAGACAAAAATAAATAGTCCTTATCCTCAAGGATTATACAGATAAGTCAATGTAAATTTATACAAACTAATTTGGGAATTGTGGGGAGGAAAATAGGAACTAGGTAGATCCTGATAGACCTCATCTAGGAGGTGACCTTTAAAGTGATCCTTGATGAAAGGCAGGCATTCTGTGAGGCAGTGTTGGTGAGGGAGTACATTTTAGGAATTGTGGGACAACTCATGGATATGGACAGGGTTGGAAAATAATGTCATGTAAAGGGAACAACATGTAGGTTAATTCCATTGGAACCTGGTGTGTGAAGGAGAGTTTTGTGAAATTAGTTTGGTAGTCTGGAAACAGATTGTGAAGAGCAATAAAGTAATGATGATGGTGAAGATGATGATAATAAACAATTGTATAGTGTTTTAAGGTTTTCAATGTACTTTGCACGTGCTTTAAATGACAAGCAAGGGTTTTTTTTTTTCTATACTTAGTTGACAACTCTGGGAGCTTTTGGAGAAAGGTTGTGATATACTCAGATCTGTGGTTTAGGAGCATCACTCGAGCAGCAAGAGCCGAGCCAGGGAGAACAATCAGGAGGTTATTGCAGGAAGAGGTGATGAGATTCTGAACTATGATGGTGGCCCTGCGAGTAGTGAGAAGGCAGATGAGAGAGATGAGATTTGACAAAATTTGGCAATTGGTTAGATCAAACAGTGGTCAGGTGAGTAGGAAGAAACCAGAACAGAGAAATTTCATGAAAAACCATAAAAGAAGGAATATCCAAGAATGAGGAGGGCAGTCCTCCCTGTTGAGTGCTGTAGGGAGGTCAAGAGGGATGAAGACAGAAGAAAAGTCATTGGATCTGACCAATGACATCATTGGTCACCTTGGAAAGCACAGTTTCACTTGAGTGGTGGGGTTAGAAGCCAGTCTACAAGGGGTTGAGAATTGAATGAGAACAGAAAATGTTAGGGAAAAGGCAATCAGCTTTTTCTCAGAGTTTGTCTGTGAAAAGAAGAATAGGTAATAATATGATAGCTAACAGGGAAATAAGACTAAGTGAAGGTTTTTCCTTTTTTCTGTTCTTTTCTTTCTTTCTTTCTTTCTTTCTTTTTTTTTAATTCTTTTTTGAGACTTTGGCAGTTCTGCTTGTCAGTAATGGATTTTCTCCTAGGTTATGTCGTGGCACTTTGTACTTTGCATACATATTTTTTTTTTTCCCATTTATTTTATATTATAGGAATTTGTGTTTGTGTCATGCAAACAGATCACAAACTCCATGATGATGTGGACAATGGCTCCTTAATCTTAGTGTCTCTGCCCACACACCTAAAACAGCTATTTGTATGTTATTTGTTTTAAAAACACATTTTGTTTCACTGCCATAGACACTTCTTAATGGATACTTAAACCTCTTTGCAAATTGCATTCTTTTAAATTTTATAATCATTCTTTTAAAACATGATTTAAAACCAACGATTTTTAACAGAAAGAGCTGAATAGATTCTTTAATTTTGACTATATGGCACTAATATTGATAGTTATAATTGACCAACCTTTTTATGGCCTCTGCATATGAACCCTTTACATTGTTTGTAAGTCATTTCACCAGTAATTCAAGGATTTGTAATTTCATTGTTCTAAGCAGGCATCCCATAACACATTGAAGCTTCCTCTACAACTTTATATAGCTCTTAAGATTTACAGACATTTCGTATGTGTTTTCTCATTTGATCCTCACAATAGCCCTGTTACGTAGGTGCTATTATTATCCACATTTTATGAGATAAATGAGGCTGTGAGTTGTTCAGTCTCATAGTGTCTGAGCAAGGATTTGAACTTAGTTCTTCTAGACCCCAACTCCAGCATTCTATCCATTGCACCACATGGCTGCATAGTAGATAGTGTTCAAGAGTTTCTGTGGCCAAAAACATTCATTATTTAGTTTCTAACCTGGTGGTGAGCCCTCTCAGAACTTTACTAGATTGATTCCTGGACAAGTACCCAGTCCATTACTGAGTTCATTTATATTCAAAGTCTATCCTACTTCATTGGCAACTGGATACTTATTCAATGCTACCAAAGCCTTGAAGAATTCAGTCTTTTCCAGCCTACAATGAGCTCTGTCCATAGTAGGGAGGCTTCTAACATATTTTGATGAGTTAAATTGAATTACTACTGTGACTGGGAAGACATTTCCCAAAGAGAAAATCCAAAAATGTTTTGAGCAATGATATCATCATCAAAGTTAGCATATGGCTTCTCAGCATGACTACTTTGAAGGAGAGAACATTCTTTTGATTGTATCCACTTTGGGTAGTTTTTAAAATTACTTTATAGCCATACCATATATGGAGGAGAGTAGAAATTCAAAGCTTAAACTCTGATTCCTGTGATCTTAATTCCCTCTTAGATAAACAGGAAGGAAGGAAGGAAGGAAACAAGCCTTTACTAACTTCCTACTATGTGCCAGGCACTGTGCTAAGTGCTTTACAAATATTATCTCATTTGATCCTCACTACATCCCTGGGAGGTAGGTGCTATTATTATCCTCATTTTACAGTTGAGGAAATGGAGTCTCTCTGAGGTTAAATGACTTGCCCAGGGTCATACAGCTATAATAAGTAGCTGAGGCTGGATTTGAACTGAGATCTTCCTGACTCCATATCCAGCATTCTCTCCTAGCAACCATTAAGATGCCCGGCACTACCTAGCAGCCAAGGGGACGGGGCATTGTTAAGAGAAGCCTGAGTGCAGTATAGTAGCAAATTCAACTACTTCTGGGTATGAGCCTCATTGTAGAGTAATATTTTCACTGGAAACTGCCCACCTTCACATCTCATCCTATGGTGCATTGCAAGATATTTTGGTGACCATTTCAAAGTATGCACATCAGCTGTAAAAATTCTAAGTGGAAATGAGTGGGTGGGAACTTTGAAGCATTACTATTCAAGCTGATAGGCTTTCAGCTAGCCTTCCAGAGTACACAATGTGTGTTGTATGCATTTATGATCCGTGACCTGTTGTACATTCCCACACACAACATTCCTGTCGACTGGAACGGTAGAATGCAAAGCTGAAAATGTTTCACAAGAGCAGGATGGGCCGGCAAGGCTTATGATGTGTTCCTCTAGTTTTCAGCATTTTGAAAAGAATTCTGAGTTCGTATTTCTCAAGCATTTGAACTACTTACCATTGGCAGAACCCCGAGTAGCCACTGAACCAACACCTTTTGTTGGGTTTTATCCAACTAAGTTCTGCCCTTTCCCAAACAATGCCTTTACTGAATCTTGTTTTCCAAATGAAAAAAGGAAACACTTTCACTTTCTGGGGGTAATTTTATCTCTTTTTCCAACTTTTAGTCTTTATATGTCCTATGATTGATTTTCTCCTCTCAGATTCCCAGAAGAATAATTACAGTTTTATTCCTACATAGCTCTTATTATTGGAGGAAGGTGGAGGGAGGAGGGTGAAAAAAATGAAGGGAGAATGATTTTTCAAGTTAATTTAAGTGGACTTGCCAACATCAGTTTTAAAACAGATGATCTTTGGAAGACAGCAAATGAGGATTTATGCTCACCTTTGGGTTGAAATCATCCCATCATCATGGTTAATGGACTATCAGAAGTAGCTTTTCACTTAGTAGTGGAAGCAACATGTGAAATGACAGAGCTTTTTAAAGTAATATAGCTCTCTTGAAGGAAAAGTGATTTTATTTTTAACATTTCAAAATGTATTCAGTTACATAGAGTTCTCCCTTAAAAAGTTCTAGAGTGTAGAATCCAAATGACGATTGTTTAAAACCAGTTTCTCTCTCTCACACACCCACACACACACACACACACACACACACACACACACACACACACCCCTTCCACTCATATAAATAATTTAAAAACAACTTTCATTTACATCGTGTTGGAAACTTTATCTTTTTGTCATTTACTGATTTATTTCATCTATTGTTCTAGGTGAATTTTTTTAAAAATTTGCTATTTTCCTGTTTAAGTTAATTTCCCTTTTTTTCCTGAAGCCTAATTCTACCTTAAGAATTTTATTTGTCATTTAACAATGTTTCTTTATTCATATTGTCTCTCCCATTTAACTGTGAGCTCCCTGAGGGCAGGGACTGTATTTCCATTCCCAGGGTTTAATCCAGTGTTTGGTGTCTAGTAGGTGCTTAATAAATGCTCATTGACTGATTGCCTATTGACAGAAACTGCTGCTTTCCCTCTGTTTTATGCTATTTATTTGTTGCTGATGATATATTTCACCTTTTTTCCCTGTGCTTTCTTCAGCTTGGCCACTGCGTAAGTACCTTGACTACTCTTATATAAACTTTTTAATAGCTAACTCAGTAAATGCAGTTCTGTGTGCATGGCACATACTTGGGCTTTCAATTTATTGGATTCTTTTTAAATTAGCAAATATCACAATATTTAATATACATATTATTTGTAATATGTTTCCTGTCGAGATACATGCTTACACGCATGCACACACACATATAAAACATTTTCTGTCAAAGATCGTGGTTTAATAGACAGAGCCCTTAAAAGTCACTCATGGTTCCTACTCTATAACTACCAATACATAGATGGTACTTGGCGTTAACATGGATACAAATCAGGTCTTTTTAAAA
Organism: Vombatus ursinus; assembly: GCF_900497805.2. NCBI lineage: Eukaryota > Metazoa > Chordata > Mammalia > Diprotodontia > Vombatidae > Vombatus > Vombatus ursinus. The sequence goes on along the minus strand of NW_020949351.1, from coordinate 28,296,356 downwards.
ACATTTTGTGTCTTAAATTGTGCTTGCCAGCCAAGAAGAAATCTGAAGATAATTTTTTTTCAATTAATTCAGGCTGTAGTCACTAATGTTTGTCTTTCCGGATTTATATGCTGTTCCAGCCTGTGGAAATAAAATTCATTTTATTTGTAATGCTTTTTACTTATTGTGTGTTTAAAAAAAATTCTTTTTCAGTACATACAGCCTCTGTATTACATGTTCATGTGATATAGATATATATATATATGTATGTATATATTCAGTATTCTATACATTATGCTTCTCCCCTTTGTTTAAAAAAAATTGAATAAATAAAATAGAAAGGCATTCTGACCCCACTGAATTTATTAATTGTTACTATGCAAAAACAAAATGGAAAAACCTCAGATACCTGCGTTTTGCCAGATTTTTATTCATTTTTAAAATATTTCATTAAATATTTCCCAATGACATGTAAAAATATTTTTAACATTCATTTTTTAAAATTTTGAGTTCCAAACTCTCTCTTTACAGCTGCTCTCCTCTCCTTGAGAAGGCAAACAATTTGATAGCAGTTATATATGTGAAGTCATGCAAAACATATTTCCTTATTAGCCACTTTGCAAAAGAAAACAGTCAAAAAATAAAACAAAAAAAAACTTGAAAGTATTCATATTTCTTGGTGAAAAAAAAGATTTGGGTGGTGTTTCTCTTCTGAAAAGGAATTCCATAGTAGAAAAAGAACCTTCTTGTGATTTTACTAAATAAACTATCTTAATTTTTCTTCTGTATAGTTCACAGAGCTTAGATGTATTATTTCAACCTAAAATAGCTGAACACCTCTACTTCACAGTGATTATACACATCTTAAGATGGGTTTAGGTATGGGTCATCTCCAAAGGCCAATTGAATAATTGTTGTTTTTCCTAATTTGGTTTCTTTGATGTGATTTAAATGAGCAGCTTTTAAGTATAAACTTTAACATGCCTTAACGTCAAAATGAAAGCTGTCATGAATTGGCAGCCACTGATTTTGTTAGTTGTGGAAATGGGAAAAAATTTGCTTTCCTGATACTTTTTCTGCTGGTTTGGGATGCTAAGGTCTGATGAAGTGGGAAAGAAGGGGAATTTCTTCAGGGTGATAAGGACTAAACTCATACTTCTTCCTTGCTTAGTGCTATTTCTAGTAAGGTGTGCTGTACATTTTTATTTTGTTGAAACATTTATTTTTAAGACCCTTGCTTCTATTTCCGTCTTTTTCATATACATCCAAGCAGCTACAGACTTTCCTGACAGGTCTGTGTTTGTGTGTGTGTTTGATATGTGTGTCTTCTAGCTGAGATCAGGAGGTGCCCAGGTGTTAGAAGGCTGCATTGCTGAAATCCACAACATCACCAGCCTAGACATTTCAGACAATGGTAAGTACAGGACAAAAGGGCATTGGGAGATGGAAGAAAAGGGAAAAAAAAAAAGGAAACATAAAATTTTTATTGGATTAGAGAAAGAAAATCATATAGTCAGAATGAGGAAACTCACCAGGTAGGAATGTCATTGGCCATCCTGAATTAGCAAATTTTTTTTTTCAATTTAGCAAGAAAGTATATTTGAGAAATCAGAACAGTGCTTAGCTCTCGCAGAAATAAAAATATGGCCAAATCCACATGATGGGAATGAGATAAAGTGAATGTGTCACTTCCTTTCATCCTGAGAATTTGGAACTGTCATGTTTACACTTCACACAACAGAAATTGTGTACCCCATTACTTTATTTAGGAACTTACTTACATTATGATACATTAGTATCGACTTTTTGCAAAAAAAGAAAATCTCCCTACACTAACAATGAGTAGGCTAGTTATCCTAGTGAGAATAAGGGATTAAGCTGCTGCTGTCCTCTCAGCCCCCTCCCCATTTGCTGCTGACTAAGTATATAAATAGCCAGTGATGAGGAGAGAGATTTGGATGGGTCATTGTTAGAGAATGAGGTTATCCCTGTGAAGTAATAGGAAGTGAAAGGAGAGTAAAAAGAACTTTGAGAATGAATGGTTAAGAATCCACAGAGCTATCATATTAGTGTGCAGATTTGCCCATCTGAAAGTAACCTTCCTTCTGTTCCATCTGTATTTTGATTCTCTATTTATCCTGTTTCCTCATAGGATTGGAATCTGACCTCTCTACACTGATAGTATGGCTTAGTAAGAACAGATCAATACAACACTTGGCACTGGGCAAAAATTTCAATAATATGAAATCCAAGTAAGAGTATTTTCCTTTTTTTCAAAATGACTTAATTAAAGCAACCAACCTCAATAAAGCTGTTGATGTGATTCAATTGTCTCCATTTTTAAAATCCTTTAGAAATCTTACACCTGTTTTGGATAACTTAGTACAGATGATTCAAGATGAAGAATCAGTGAGTATTGTTTTTAAAACCTTTATATTAATATCTGTGGCTTTATTCTCCTTGCAGATTTTTTTCAGTGAATTAATCCCTATGTGTTTTCAAATACATCTGACCATATAGGTAAATCTGCCCTAAATGTATACTTTAGAAAATGTGACACACACTTACAGATTGTTAAAGGTTTTAATGTTAGTAAGATTAAATACACTAAGGATTTGCTTCCTCATTTGTATGTACACTTAAGTCATTTTTCATTACCGCAAGGTTATCTTTACACATCAAGAAGCCAATGAATTTTGACTCTTAGCCCCCTCTCTGCATTATCCTTATTTCTCTAAGGTCAAGTGACAACCCTAGACTCATTTTTTGTGCCTTGTGGCCTCAGCTCTTACTGGGAAACATCAAATTACTCATTTGAATTTCACTTGGTTTTGCAGAATTGCAAGAAGCATAAAAAGCCAGCCACATTTTCCTAAGAGTTTATCATTACAATCTGTATATCCTACCTACTCATCCTCTTTTAGTTGCCCTTGACTGAGACTCCCTCTGGAGAAAATGATGAAATTTAAAATATCTTGACACGATACTTTTATTTCATGAACACCAGAAAAGAAAGGGAGAGGCATTAGGAAAGTTCCCCTTTTAATCCTTTTAATTTTGTTCCGAGCTTTTGATCCCTTACCTATGTTTGGGTCCTTTTGAATTTGGTCGCTTCCTTACCATAGTCCTCATTTGGATGCTGAATATAATGTTATATATAATTATCTATTTAAAAAAAACTCCCACTACACTCTGTGCGCATGTGTGTGGGCATCGAGTGGATTGGGTTTTGGGGGTTCCCAACTGTTCATTGATAACTTTTTTTTTCTCCCATTTTTATAGCAAGTTCGAAAGTCCATGTCTATGATTTCCTATAATAGTCTGTCTCTGTTTTTTTTTTTTTTTTGTTTTGTTTTTGAGGCAATCAGAACTAAGTGAATTGCCCAGGATCACATAGCTAGTGATTATCATGTGTCTGTGGCCACATTTGAACTCAGATCCTCTTGACTCCAAGGCTGGAGCTCTATCCACTTTGCCACCTAACTCCCCGAAAGCATCTATTTATTTATCTATCTTTCCATCCTTTTTTTTTTATTAGCCAATTGGGGTTAAGTGACTTGCTTATTCAGAAGATTTCTTAAGTACCTCTCAAAATTGCTAAGGAAACTAGTGGGAAGCAGAAGGGACCTACAGAATACTGGGGATTAGAATACTTCCTGGCTTTCTCTGTACATCCAGTACAACATCCATCAGCCTATTGTATGGCTTTGAGCTTGAATAAGTGTGGGAGGCTTCCTACTAGAAATCAGACAGGGTTTATCCCTCCAAGTTTCTGAATACAACTTCCTTTATGGTGGTCTTATGCTAATCTAATTTTCAAACTGCAGGTTAGGGAATGGGCTTCATTTATTATTTAATGAATTAAAAAGTACCTTAGTTTATCCTAATGCTTGTAAAATATCTACCTTGTTCCTAATAATATGCCCTGTTATTGAAGCTAGAGGTTGTCTTGACATCTAAGTTGTATGTTCTAGCTTCTTGCCCTTTAATTTTATACGTGTGATTTAGCCTAACAGTAATTACCTTTACTTTTGTCTTGACTAATATTTAGTGACTTTGGGATCCTAGGTTATTTGAACTGCCACAGCTTTTTATGGTTTGGGAAGCTAAATCTGTGAGGCAATATTTAATATCTATGCTAAAATATTTGTTAAACTATACATTTAACATTTTACAAAAAGAATAGGTAATATAGTCTTCAGTTTTATTTAATTTTTATTCCATTAGAAACCTTAAAAATCTGTTTCTCTAATTCTAAAGGTTCCCTTTACAGCTAGCTGAAATCCTGATAGTTTTAGAAATTCTTTGAAAGCATTCTTGAGGAGAATGCAGGTATGGTATTTAAAAGAGAACTGTGTCATGTTAATGCACACAGCCTTGTTACTAATAGCACCCTATAATTAAAAGATTTTTTTTTACTTTCATGTCATTGAAAAGTGGGTGACTTGTAAAAAGCAATTAGCATATTGCTTTTTTTTCCTGCTACTGAATCAGTAATGAGTAAGAATGCTAAAACGATCAGTACGTGCATCTTATTACTACAAAAATACAACCAGCAAGAAAATCTAGATTCATTTGATGAAGTTGTTGTTTTTAAGTAGTTTTAAATATACATGAGCACTTAATTTACATTTTACATGGGAATGTTGTTTTTAAGCGAGGATTTCTTTGTTAGTCCATGAAACATTTTATTTCCCCAGTATCATAATGTTAGTTTTAGTTGAAAATTTGATTGAATTGAATTGGTGTCCTTAGCCCATATTTTTCTCTACCTACGGTTGTCATACTCCCAAGTATAGAACCAAAGGGATAGAATTAAGAAGCAAAAGGTGAAAAACAAAGATATAAAAACAGTACTTTTGTCGTGAGGAACTTAGTTTTTCAAAATTATATTGTTCCCAGTGGACCTGAGTGTGCCTTACTTAGAAACACTTATAGAGTGATTTAAATCCTGAATTTTTAAATGGTGTCTGCTAATTTGGAATAGCAGAATTTTGTGGTAAGCTTCTATTGTTTTTTAAAGATGACCCTTATAAATATGTATGTAATTCGGACATTTTTGTTTGAATTAATGGCCTTGTCTAGTATTTTAAGTGTTAACTAATGTGTATTTGATTCTGAATACAGAATGAGAATTATCACTAGACTGACTGTAGTATTGGTAGTTTTCTAGTATTCAAAGAAAATTATAATGTTTCCCCTTTTTGGTGGGGAGAGGGGCTTCATTGAAATGAGATTATTGGGATAATAAGAGATGTGATTGTTGCCTTCTATCAAAAAAATAGTAGTGCATTTGTTTTCATTTAAATATTAAATTATTTCCTTCAGATCAAAATATTTTAGAGTTAATATTTTTTCTCCTTTATTTGAGTGCAGCTTTTGAATGAAATTTTGAAGCAGTCAGCCCCACTAAACTCATAATTGTTTTAAGCATATATATGTGATAGCTGATATATCTTATATGGAATTGATTGTTTCAAGGATGAGAATCCTATTGAAATTTTTCTATTTCAAAATTTTTCTTAATTATGTAAAACTATTATTACTCTTTGTATCCACATAAAAGATTGATATAGAAAATTATTATAAAATTCAGAGAATTCACTGTTACCTGACACCCATCCTATAAAATATACTGCTACTTAGTGAGAGGCGAGCTCCCAAATGTATACATACATATCTACCTACTTCGTGCAGGGTTTCTCAGAAACAAGTCTTTGGCAGATGGATGGTGATCTTTAGGACTTTTGCCAACATGTTCTATTTTCACAATTGGCTTCTTTCATAAGAAAAGTGTGCTTCCTCTCTCAAACAATCTCCATATGTTTAGGAGTTAGATTTTGTCTTGGGTTGACCCCAGGCTCCCCCTGATTTGGAGGAATCTGCAGCACTTAAGCTAAAATAAACTCTTAGGCTATCTTATCTCTCAAGTAGGATGTGGAGATGTGCAAACTCCTAGGAAGGTTCCAAATTGACTCTCAGAATGGAACCTGGTTCTAGATTTCTTTTAGTAGTTAGGTATCAGAGTACTTTTGGCATCTAGGTGGCACGTGGATCGAGCACTGGGCCGAGAGTCAGGAAGGTATATCTTTGTGAGTTCAAATCTGGCCTCGGACACTTCCTAATAGGGTAACCCTCAGCAAGTCACTTAACCTCATTTCCCTCAGTTTCCTCATCTGTAAAATAAGCTGGAGAAGAAAGTAGCAAACCACTCCAGTTATCATTGCCACAAAACCACAAATGGGGTCATGAAGAATCAGAGATGACTGAAAATGACTGAAGAAAACAAAAGAAAGAAAAAATTACAATACTTAGTACTTAGGTATGAGAGTGCCTAACTGCTTCATTGTAACCCTAGCACTAACTAGTGTAGTGGACAGAATGCTTGGCCTAGAGTCAGGGAGACCTGAGTTCAAATTCAGCCTCAAACATGTATTAAGCTGTGTGACTCTAGGCAAGTCACTTAATCTCTGTCTGCCTCAATATCCTCTTCTGCAAAATTGGGATAGTAATAGCATCTACCTCCCAGCATCAAATCCAACAATATTTGTAAAGAGCTTTGTAAACCTAAATGTGCTATGTATAGATGCTAGCTATTATTATTCATTCGAAGCCTGGACATCTAAAGTCTGTCTGGACGATGGTTATGTTACATGCTAAACAACGAGTTCTATTTTGGGGCCAAGCTGTCAATTATAGCAGTAATGTGACTACGGTATTTTAAGGTTTGTGAAGTGTTGTACGTACATTCTCAGTTGATCTTCAAAACATTTGCTGTGTGGTAGGTTTTGCTAAGTATTTCCATTTTACAGTTATAGTCCCAGTTTCAAACACCTTAAATAACTTGTACAGGCTCATACAGCTAGTGAGTATTTCTACTAAGCCAAGATTTGAACCTCAGTCTTCCTAATTTCAAGACCAAAATTGTGTCCATTTTGCTTTGCTACCTATCTTGATTTATTGACGAGTACTTAAAAGTGAAGAAAGTTGGGCTCCTCTTTCTGGTCTGTGGAAAGACTTCAGGGATGAGATTCATGTGAAATGGGTCATTAGTTTTTATTGTAAAGTGTCTCCATATTGAGACTTTTTTCCAAGAGCAACAAACTCTTTTGGTTCTTAAGCACTTGTTAACTATATAGCCAGTGACTTCAAAGAATATTTGTTGACTGTTTCTTAACTGGACAATAATTGAATTTATTTCAAGACTAATTTTCTGTACATTTCCAAAGTAATTTTCCAATTCAACCCAAATTACTGTTTTCATCCATTTTTCTGTTTTTATTGCAGGAATTATGTATACCTACAAGTGTGCTTCATAATTAATAATAGATAAAAAGATTCAGAGATTTAGGATTTATTCAGGTCTATTTTGGTTTGTTTTGTTTGCTCTCTGTAGGTTTCATCTCATATAAGAACAAAGACAGAGACTAAGAAAGAAGCATAGCTTTGGTGGCCATTAGAAAATTTTGCCACAAGTTTTTTTTTTTTAAAAATACGATTGTCCATTGTTGGTACTCCAGAGATTCTTTCCTTACATCTACTGGGGACTGGCACCTTATTGTCTTAACATTCTCTAATCCCACTGGCCTATAGACCAGCAGCTGGGGAGTGGTACAATGTTGGACTTGAGATCAGGAAGACCCCACATCACATCTTACCTCAGAAACTTATTAGCTCTATGCCGTTGGGCAATATTCCTCAGCCTCAGTTTCCTCATTTGTTACATAGGGATAATAATAGCAACTCTTACAGGGCTGTTGTGAGATTTAAATTAGATAGTATTTGTAACGTGCTCTTCACAAACTTTAAAGCTTTATATAACTGCTAGCTATTATTATGACTATTTGTTATTGTTAAGTTAGAAGAGATAAAGCTGCCTTGTTATATTTTGATCCCGACTATATTGGGGAGGGGTGTATTCTTTTCTATCCTATATAACTTTTGCCTGTGTTTCATTTTATATCTCCCCATGTAGACTCTACTAACTATGCTGGAGATACCTTTTTTCTTTAAGTATTTTGAGGGAAATAATAGAACACTAAACTTGCCTATCTTGTCTGTCTGATTCCCAATATAAGACTGATCCCCATTTGTTTCCCATCAGATTTATCTTTTTCTTTAGTGTTTCGTTATAAACAACATGGAATACTATTATAACTAAGTAAGTTTGATTTGTAACTATTTACATTTTAATTACTTAAGTTCAATGAATAAAGTCTAACGATTTTTTTAGTCATTCTGTCTCATTCCTTATTAGGATTTTGTTTGTTCTTTTATTCACATTTGCTTTTTTACTCTTATGTTGTTTTGGTTATATTGAACTACATTACGTTAACATATTGTAATTTCTTTATCCCTTCCTTTATTATTGGACATTTAGGTTATTTCCATTTTTATGTGATTGCATTTTATTTTTATTAGGAAATCTTTGAAGAGGGAGCTCTTTTTATGTTGCTTTTGCTAACATTTTCGGGGTATCTTTCCAACAATGGAATTGTTGGGACAAAGGCCATATTTATTTCTATAACTTTTACTGTTTACTGCCAGAAAAAAATTGTACAAGTTTGCAATTCCATTGGCAATGAATGACTGGACTTGTTCTTTTATGGCCCTGTTAGCACTAAGATTCATAGTTCTTAATTATTTTTTCCAAGTTGACAGGTAATGAGGTGGTATCTCAAAGTTGTCTTCATTTGCATCTCTCTTTAATTTTTAGTAAAGGTGAATGTTTTTAGTTGTATTAACAGTTTATGCTTTCTCTTTCCTGTCAAACATTTTAAATGATGTCTTTTATTCAATTTATTTTACCCAAGTTTTTTTTTATAATGCATGTTCATCCAAAATATTTTGGTTTGGGGCAGGCAGGTGGCACAGTGGGCCTCGTCCCTGGATTCAGGAGAACCTGAGTTCAAATCTGGCCTCAGACACATAACACTTACTAGCTGTGTGACCCCTGGCAAGTCACTTAACCCCATTGCCTAGCCAAACAAACAAAACAAAGCAAAAACTAGGAATTAAACAACAAGGCTTACCAAGAGTGATTCCAAATCCAGAATTGAAATTCATTTATTGCTACCATTTTCTTAACAGGACTGAAGAAGATTCATTTCAAAATTTAATCAGTTCTCTCATACATTAATTTGATATGGCTTACTGAAGGTGATTACAAACCTGATGGCGTTGCTGTGGCTTGTCTTTGTTCAATCTATAGCCTTTGCAGTCCTTATCCCTTGCAGACTCCAAACTCAAAACCGAAGTAACCATCATCATCAATGCTCTGGGCAGTAATACCTCTCTAACCAAAGTGGACATCAGTGGGAATGGAATGGGGGACATGGGAGCAAAGATGTTGGCAAAAGCCCTACAGATCAACACTAAGCTCAGGTATGAAAGAAAAACCAAGTTGTGCCCTCAGCTGTTTAATTCTCTAGAGGGAATGGTAGGACGACTCAACTCAGCATCTTGTCTCTATGCTTACCCACTGGGAGACTGGTTGCTCTGTTCAGATGATGGTCGAGTTCCATTGGCCATTTGACAAAATCCTACTTGCTGTTAGAGGGGAGCTTAATGCCAATACTCTCTGTTCAGGCTCCATGTTGCAACAAAATGGAAGTACTCCTCAGACAAAATGGAAGTACTTCTCAGTCGTTGAACAAAGGGAAGTTTACTTCTCCCTAACACAACAAAGAAATGAATGAGGATACAGGTCTCATGATCCCTCTCATCTCCATATGAAAACATAGCTGGTCAGCAGGGCAGGGTACCAAGTCAGGATACGTGGCTAAGTGGTTTTCAAAAATCCAAAAACTTGGAAGAGCCTTGACACTGAGTTTTTAAAAATAAATATTAGTAAATTAGTTATTTTGACCAACAGAAAAAAATAGTTTCCATGCCTTGGGATTATTCATCCAAATATAATGAGTCATTTGGGCAACATGTACAGTATACAAAATAAAGTTATATGTTAGTTCCCTTGAACAAATGGAGTCTCAACTCCTAAACTTTTATGTTGTCTCTTAGGTTTATTTAGTTTGTTTGTTTGTTTTTGTTTTCACTTGTTTTCTGGATACCTTTCACATTAGTCACAAGGCACAAGATTGAAGATCTATATTTTGGGGATATTAGAAATTTAAGTATCTAGAGTTTTCTTGTCTGCAGAAATCAAAATAATACTTTTTTTTCACTGTTACTGTTTTTATTAATGAGCATGTTCGTGCTTTTATGTCACATTATCTCTCGTTTTCTTTTCTGCTTCTATATATCTTCACCTGGTGGATATAATACTGAAGTAATATAGAAGAAAAGCCAACATTCTTTCTCACCTTTTCCTGTTCGGATGTATCAGTCTTATGTCTCATGATGTCGCTGTCCAAGGACTTTATTCTAGAGGGCATTTGGGTTTAATGGAAAACTCTTCTCTCCCTCAAGTGCTTATGACCGTTTTCATGATTTGGTTTTTCAAACAGGACTGTCATCTGGGACAAGAACAATATCACTGCACAAGGTTTCCAGGATATAGCTGTTGCTATGGAGAAGTAAGTTTTTAATAGGGTTCCTTTCTAGAAAAATGAAAAGTTTCAACGGGGGGTAAAAGAATAACCAAGCAAAGTGCCCTTACTTTTCCTTGATAGCAGTCAGTGTTTTCCTTTATGATAAAGAGAGAGAATTTGGCTTGGGAATCAGAAGATCTGGGTGTGAGTCTCATCTCAGGAACTTAATAGCTGTATGACCTTGAATAAGTCACTAAACATCAATTTCCCCAGTCCAAACTGCCTTCCCTACCTACCTTGTAATACTTATATAGTCACCAAATTAAAGCATGTATATGAAAGCACTAGGAAAACTAGAAAAAATTTTGTAAAGATAAGACATCTAGTGGCACTGTGGTAGGTTAGAGCACTGAGACTGGGATCAGGAAGATTTGGATTCAAATCCAACCTCTGAAACTTACTAGCTGTTAGACCCTATGAAAGTCATTTAACCTCTCTGTCTGCCTTAGTTTCCTCAACTGCAAAATGAGGATTATAATAGCACCTACCTCCCAAGGTTGTTGGAAGAAACAAAAAAGATAATATTTGTGAAATGCTTAGCACAGTACCAGCGTAATTGAAAATGTAAGGTATTATTTGGAATGGAAAAGGCATTGGAGAATAATTTAGTTTCATAGTTCTTTCATCTTCCCAATAAGATGCATGTAACATATCCCAGTAATACTATTAGACACTATTATTAGAGCCCTCATTTGGGGTACTCTCTTTTTCTTTTTTGGGATGAAATTTTAAAAGTGTAAGTATATTACAGTATATTCTTGCTCCAGGTTGGGAGTTAACCTCTAAAATCCAATCTCATTCTATGATTCCGACTCATCATCATACTAGATGCTAAGGTCATACACATAATGTGGCATTTCAAGTCACAATTATAGTGTAAAATGTTATTCTTGACCTGTTTCTTTTTGGGAAAACTATTCTGCTGATTTTGGAAACCTTAATGTGGAATTTATATTGAAATGGATGGAGAACAAATCAAAATGAAATCTAGATATTATGGACTTGGACCTGGGACTAATTTACTTACTCTTTTCAGAGAGGAATATTGTACTTTACTTTGCAGGCATGAATCTACCAGAAACAATTTTTTAATTTGTTTAACTTTATTCTTAATTGAAGGAATTCTTCTCTAGAGAGAGAAATGTCCGAACTGTTATAGTTCCCTAGGCCATTGGACATTTTTACACCGAGACAACCTGAGATAACATGTAGGAATCTTGAACAAGAAAAATGTTATAATATATTGAAATACAGTTTTGGTTTAACATTCTAGAACAAAGGTCTCAATTCAATTAATTCTTTTTCCACTCTCTCAAATGTTATCCTTGAGTAATCAATGTGATTTTTTCTTTCTGATTAGTAGAGAGGGAGCTAGGTGCTACGATGGATAGAGTGGATCTGCTACTGGGATTGTAGTCAAGAAGACCCGAGTTCAAATCCAGCATCAGATATTTGCTAGTTTTGTGACCCTGGATAAGTCACTTAACCTCCATATGTCTCAAGTTTCCTCAACTGTGAAATAGTACCTACCTGTAAATAGTACCTGTTGTGAGGATCAAATGAGATAATTTTCATAAAGTACTTAGCACAGTCCCTGGCATGTAGTAGGTTCTTAAAAAATGCTTCTCCCATTTTGAAGAGTAAGTTGCAGCATATTTCCAGTGCTGGCCTATCCACAAAAAGGTGGGATAAAGTAGTGTTAAGGGATATCATCAAATGGTTAGAGCACTGGTCCTGGAGTCAAGAGGACCTGAGTTCAGATATAGCCTCAGACACTGAGCTCTGTGACCTTAGACAAGTCACTTAACCCCAGTTGCTTCCATACCCCCCCCCAAAAAAAAGAATGCAAGAAAACAGGGAGCTAAGTGCTATGTTGATATCCATGATATATATGTATTTTTAAAGTCTTAGAGTCCAGCCTCCAGCACATAGGATAAATCCTTTATAAAGTATTTATGAGAGAACATGGGCAAGAACTGAACACAATGAAGAAGAGTTAGGGTAGGGACAAGTGGCTGTCTCTGTCAGTGGAGGGGGTCCCCACCTCAGTGAGATCAAGGATTCATTGAAGCACTTAAGAACACATAGCATTGTAGTTTCAGCAATGCTGAACTTCATGCCCAGTCAACAATCAAACATTTTAGTTCATCTTCTACATTCCTCTGGGTGCAGTATCGTCCTCAGTCATTATACCCCATGAGAGCCTTCAGTGGCTACAGAATCACAACACAATTAAGCAAACATTTGTTAAGCACCTACTATATGCTTACTAATAGGCTTGCAAAGACAAGAATGAGATTGTCTCTGCCCTCAAGGAGCTTATATTAAAATGGGAGAGACAGTGTGTGTATATGTGAATATATATCTCACATATATGCTTGTATATGTGTGTATATGGGCCAGCTAGGTGGTGCAATGGATAGAGTGCAGGGCCTGTCGTCAGAAAGGCTCATCTTCCTGAGTTCAAATCTGGCCTGAGACACTTACTAGCTGTGTGGCTCTGGGCAAGTCACTTAACCCTGCTTACCTCAGTTTCCTCATCTGTAAAATGAGCTGGAAAAGGAAATGGCACTCCAGTATCTTTGCTAAGAAAACCTCAAAATGCAGTCACAAAGAGGTGGACATCATTGGAAATCAACTGAACTGAACCAAATGTATTCACATGTATATGTATATATGTTGTGTGTATACATACACGTACAGTTACACATGTAGAAGAGTAATTATAGGAATTCCTGATTTCCTTTAAGACTCAGCTCTACCTTCTTCTATATGAAACCTTTACTAACCCTTAGCTGCTAGTATATTACTTCTGAAAACTACCTTGTACTCATTTTTATAGATTATGCATATACATATGTAATGTATAGATGTATGTATATTTATAGATGTGTTTTCACTTGTATATATGTACATAAATATACATATGCACACAAATACACACACATGTAGAGATGTGCATTTATAGGTATATATTTCTGTGTGTAAGTGTACTCATGTATGTATATCTATACAAATATACATACATGCATATATACCTATACTTACACTGTAAGTATACATATGTATATGCATAATCTATAAAAAATGGGTACAGCATAGTTTTGAGAAATAATATACTAACAGCTGATGATCAGGAAAGGTTTCATATGGAAAAAGGTGAAGCTAGAACTGAGTCTTGAGGAAAACCAAGGATTCCTGTAACTACCCTTATTACAAATTGTAAAATCCCAATACTTTGCATTTTGAAATTACTGTTTTATAGATCCTTGAAATGTAGCTATTATCTTGATTTCATTGTAGAGGATAAGCACTTTGTGGTCATACAGAGCCTAATGTTTATGCACTAAACCCTTGAGTCAGTTTAATGTTACAGGGCACTCTAGCATCACGGTATAAAAATACATTTTAACCTTTTATTGGTGTGCGTACACCCTCCTTTCATAAGAGATTAAAAACTCCTCCATGTCTTAGTAGACAGTATTCATGGATTGCCGTGGTTGAAAAACAAAAACAAAGCAAAACAAAACAAAACAGTTAATGGCCAACCTTCTGGTGATGGACCTATCCAAATGTAGCCAAGCTAGTCCTTGGGTGACAGACACAATCTATTGCCAGGCCTGTTTCAAAAATATTTCCAGCTTTGTATAATCTGTCAGCGTTTAGATGCTAACATTTCCTGATGTCATTTGTTTTAAACCCACTATGCTGGTATGTAAAAAATTGGGTGTGGGAGAAGAAAGTCACAAAGATTGTAAAATAGACACATTGTTTCCTAGTTATGGTTGGTTGATTAAGCTAAACAAAGGCATTTTGCTGAAACAAAACAAAATTGAAAACTTCGTAAATCAAATTGATTAGCTTTTTCTTTCTCTACCTATTTTTTTAATTAAACCATACCAACATTAAGACTATAGCAGCATTTTTTTCTACAATGCTCCTTATCTTAATACCTGTTATATCATATAATGACATAATAGTATTAAATTATCTAATATGGTTTCCCAATTAATATCTATGTTTAGGAATTAGTAGTTAGTGTATTTTTCTAATAGAACTTGTTCATGTGTGATAAAGAGGATCCACTGGGATCCATTTTCTCTCTGAAGTCTTTTGTAGAATGTACTTAGCTGGTAAAAGGTACTAATGAATAGGGAATTTTTACAGTAGCAAATAAATATATAAAATACGATATTGTTCCTTGGGTGAGAGTTGTGGAAAGATATCCTGTCTAGTAAGAGACCACATGGCAGATAGTTTTGGGAGAAGAAAGTACAAGAACCACATTTCTTGCCCCAAAGCTTGTTGACCCAAGCAATCAAGATAGTTGCATATGAGTACACTAGATTGCGTCTCCAGTATCCTTTTTACTGAAGAGATGTCTTTCATAGCAAGTCAGCTAAAACTAGTGTTTGAATTAGTCAAAATGCCTTCCTACATCTTTTGAGAGGAGTGTGACATCATCTACTTTTTAATGGTTTGCCTAAGTGGACAGACTGCCTATTGATAAACTATCCTACTTCTTCATGTCTCTGAACAAAAAGTTAATGAATTTTGCCTCCTTCTTTGAAGTTCTACCTAAAAAATCTTTACATTTTTCTCTCCTCTAACCATATTAAAATATAGCCTCCACAACTAACCTACTCCACCTGTATCATGTGAACAATCAAAAACAAAATAAATGCATTTTTGCCAGCCTAGAAGTCATCAGCATTATAACTCTTGGATTGGGGGTAATTGTCTACTACTGAACCCAGTGGCAAGCATGAAACCATGCTGAAAGGAGTCATGGAAACAGAATGTGATGAACTATACTGGATGCAAGTTCACAGTGATCTTTAAAAGATAGTTTGTCTTGGACTTTTTGTTTAAGCAATTTCGTTTTTTTGCTGACTAGAGTGATAGAATTTTTAGAGCTAGGAAGAGGAACCTTAGAATTATCTAATTCTATCCACTTTTTTTTTTTCCAAATGAGGTCTTGTGAGGTTAAGTGACTTGTCCAATCCAGTGTCACATCAATTATCAATGGCAGAGCTGTTTTAGGTCTTCTGACTCTTAATCTAGAATTCTTTCTGCTATGCCACTGCCTTTCTGGTCACTTTCTTTCTCACCTAGTTATTTCATGTTTACTAGTTTGAAACTTGATTTTTGACTAGTCATCACAATGGTAAATCCCAACAAATTCAGAACTACATTTAGGACTAGTGACTGAAAGTCAAATAGGAATATCATTTAGGCTTCCCTTGACTCTCCCAAAATTTGCAACTACATTCCCAATCTGAAAATTCTTTTTATATGGTATATGGAGCACAAACTTTGGAAAGAATATATTGATTGTTGTAAAGACATGTAAACAACTTGCAGTTATTAGTAAGATGCAAAAATGGTATTACATGGTATCTGTTAGAAAATATTTATTCTTGATCCAAGTGCCTGAAGTAAATTTTGACCCAGCAGTGCTTTTGCTTATTATCTTTTCTAATGAATATCATTATTTAAAAGCAATTGATTCATTATTATACTAGAAAATTATTTTGTGATAATATATTTGCCCTTTCACTTTTAGGAATTATACTTTGAGATTTATGCCCATTCCCATGTATGATGCTTCCCAAGCTCTTAAGACAAACCCTGAAAAAAACAGAGGAGGCACTGCAGAAGGTATTGTATAAATGGTTCATTCTTAGAAAAAGAATTAATGAAAGCAATTATAATAATACCTCACATTTATATCATACTTTAGAGTTTACGAAATACTTCTCTTGGTGTGGTTTTTGGAGGTGATCAATGTAGGTAGCATCATTACTATTTCACAGAGGAGAAATGAAGCATAGAAAAGGTAAGTGACTTTCTCAGCATCATATGTTTGGGAATGAGAACTCAAGACACAGTGGCAATGTATTCACGTCAGGAGAATGTTATATCTATATTTCTTCTTGGTCACTACAATCACCAAGACATTGCCAAAGAAAGATTACCATGATCATCAGGAATTAAACCCTAGAGTATCATTGAATTTCAATGAAGTAATGGTAACCAAAGATAACAATAATTAGTTAGAGATAAAATCTTCAGTCCTTTAGGGTCTCCAGCTTCCTAGAAAGAGTGTGTGAATGTGAAGTTGAATGCACAGTTAGCTGTAGATGAATCATTTCATTCATGTTTGTCCATTAGGAGCTAAAATTTATTTTAGAAAACACATTATAGAAAACAAGCACTAATTATTTATTTTATTTATTAGTAAGTATTCCATAGCCTGTAGCCTTCAGAATTTCTTGAATGATTTTCTTGAATAATCATTTTTTAACAATTATTAAATACCTACTCTGCTTAGTACTGTACTTGATGATAGTAGAAGCAAAATTATGTAGACTTTGGCTCCTGCCTTCTTGGATCTTGGAGCCTAGTAGGGGGAATATAACCCCAGGAAAAATAACCATATCTAATTATTCCATGATAAGTACAAAAGAAAGTTACACATCCATCTACAAGCAATTATTACCCAAGGTCAGAGAAGGAAACGATCATTTTATCCTGGGAGAATTGGGGAATTATATACTCATAGAATTTGCCTTTAGTTTGGTGTTATATCCTCAGCCATTTTGAGAAATATGAATATTTCTTTCACAAAAATTATTTAATTGTTTAATAGGAGCAATAAGTATGTGATCTTGTTTCCCATATTTACTAATTTTAAAACACCAACAACAGAAATTTATGTGTTTTAAATTGGGTCAGTGAGCAGCTAGCTTGTGAATTCTTGCTATGCCTGGTGTATTACTTAAGAACTCCCTCAAACCCTACATTTTTGCCCCTTTATACTCTTTATTTTAAAAATATGAAGCAGTTGGTGTATGGTCCAGCACTAACTACAGACAAGGATCCCAGAGCACCCCCTGTACTCAAGGATGCATGCGGGGTATGATCTTGTGCATTTTCCTTTAATAAGGAACCTCAAGCAAAGCTCCCTGTTCTCACAAGCTAGAGCATTTGGATGTACTGTCACTGATGTTATATAAGGTAATCTAAGGGCCTCACGTGGAAGTTTGCCATGACAGTCTCCAGTGTTGTGACATTTCTGGGTGATTAATCAATTTATTAAAAATGCTAACATATTACCAATAAAATGGGCCAGTGACATTCTCAAATGCCACAGACAAATGCTGGTGTTGGGCTTACAGTTTTTATATACCCTTGGAAGAGTGGGTGTTCCTGAGGATGGCCATCAATTCTGATTGGTTAATAAAGAATAAGAAAATGAATATTATAAAGAGAGGTGGACTTATTCTAATGAGGGACTGGGAGATGTAACTTTGATCGTGTCATTTACTTCCAAATCACCCCCCAACCTCCTGGAAATCTAGATGAAGGATCTATATCTCCTACCCAAGCCTGTGCAGAAGACAATGGGCTGGAGTTTCACCTTAGCTTAAATTTCTTCTAAGGTTGGGGGGAGGGTAGCAGTACCTAGATTGGGTAGAATGTTAATCCTTTCTGCTGTCATGAGTCCTGTCCTTCAGAGGCTGAGCCTTGAAATGAGGACTTTAGATAAAAGGGGAGAACTCTGGATCTTAATTATTTTTAGTAATTATTAATAATCATTTCTCTCAGTACTAACCCTTTTGATGATGGTGCGTTTGTGTGCACAATGTCAGAGCCATCTGAAAAGAGTTATCCTTCTTTCTCTCCAGCTACAGCCTTCTTGATATAGCTACCCAAGAGGAACGTTATATTTTCCCATTCTAAATAATCCCTGCCCTGCATAGTATACAAAACAGCACTCCATTTGTGGAGGGACCATAAATTTGTCAGGATACTCTGAGGAGACACCCTGTTTTCCAGAGCTAAGACCCAGCAAGCAAGTTATGTCCTGACCTTGGCATAACAACAGTCTTTTGTGCTAACCCTCTGGATGATCAACCACAGAAAATCTCAGAAGTGTTTCTGGTGTTCTCAGACCTCGGACAATCACCTACCTATGTTCAGGTCACGTAGCCCTGCTATGAATCAAACTTGTCTCCTTGTTGCTCTTACTCCTCATTGTCAAGGGGACAATTCACAGTGTAGTCCCTAGCCACACTGTATTGAGATTTGCCCACGCTGGAGCCATTCCCCGACAGTTTACAGTGTAGCTGCTAGCATACGTATTTTGATTTGCCCGGACTACAGCAGGTCCCTTGCTATGGGGGCCCCTGGCACATGTGTCTAGTTTTCCTGCTTGCTTGGAAGCCATTTCCCTCACTATGGAAAATAAACAGAAGTTGGTCTTACACAGTTTTTCTTGCCTGCTATGTCTGTTCAGCTCCAGCCTCTGCAGTCTAAGAGATTCAGTCCAGCTGACAAACTCAACCTGCCTTTGGGAAGGTTATTAGATCTTAGCAGTAAGAGCAATAAACCCAGCCTTCTGAATGAATGAGTGGACCCTAGTTATTCTTAGAAGCAAAATGAGGCAAGAACAGCTAAGCTTAGGAAAGGACCTGAGCCTATTTTCTACTTTGCTTGTGCTAAAATATTTTAGTATGAGCATCTTTTTGGAGCAAACATTTTCCATCACTAGTAATATGACCTTGGGAAGATAGGACTTATCATTGGAGCATTAAGAGAACCATAATGTAATATAATGCTATGGCATTAATGTGTCACTTTAATGGTTTTTAATTTCCTTCTTTTGTAGACCTTCGAATTTTATGATTTCTTCATGTCTGTTTAGTGACAAGCTACTTTTTGTCCTCCTTTCAGGTTTCCAGGGGCTGTGCTAATTATCATCTTCATTTTAATTGCAACTAATTGATATTAAGTAGTCGTTTTAGCATATGGAAAACTAAAATGAAAATCACAAAATCACTTAAAGCTTCCCAATTATTACAGGTTCTAAATTAGGAAATAGCAGTAAATTAAAAGACAAAAATGGTTAAATGATTTAAAAACCAGATGGTGTAACTTGCCTGTCTCAGGTAAAACTTCCCAAAACATTCATCAGTATCAATCAGTTTCAATTATCTACTGGAAAAATTTTGTTTGATTAGGCTACTGGAGGCACATGATTAGTATTCGAATGATTTAATTTAATCTACTTGATGTGGTTTATTAAAGGTCTCTTCTCATTTATGTCATAGGAGGTTGTCTATGTAGAAAAATGCAAATATCTACACAACTCAAATCCTTTATCTCTCACAAAAATGCATTTCCTCATTAGCTATTATTTCAGCTGAAAAATATATTACTGTTATGAGGAAAAACTAGATTTATTATTGAGGTTTGCCCAGTTTTTATGAATATATCTTAATATCCATGAATCAAGAGGCACTGTGATCTACTGGTTAGAGTGCTAGACTTGAAGTCAGTAAGCCCCAGGCCCAAATCCCATCTCTGTCTCGTAGTAGCATATGTGACCAGAGGTAGGTCCCTTTCAGCCTCATCTGTGAGATGCTGTAATCATAATAACGTTAGTAACTACTTCATAGGATTATTATGAGTTTCAAATGTGATGGGTGTAAGTGCTCTAGAAGCTTAAAAGCTCTGTACAAATGTCGCTGTTAAAATTATGATTATATTATTCTTCTAATTACATAACTGTTTCAGTTTTGCAGTGTCCCCTTAGAAAAACTCTTGTCAGATACTGATGGTGCTACCTTTGAGTTATACAGTGCCACAGAGTCCTCATCTTTTTAATTAGTTTTTTTCTAAAGCCTGTTTTAGTTACACGTATGAAACTGTGCATATGTGTTTGTCAGCACATTGAGAGAAGAGATGAGAATCATTAAATGGGATATATAAACCGTGCAAGCAATTAAAACATTGGCTTCTATTTGTCAAATATTGAATCTAATAAAAAAAAAAGAGACTTCATGTCTTCTCAGATTAAATTTTTTATTTAAATAGTCATAAATCATTGTAATGGGTTTTTTTTTCTCCTTTTTGTTGTTCTTGTTGAGTCAATGTATGGGCAGAGTGTATCTCAAGTTCAGTAGAGACCTTTCAGAGACTTGGTTTTGGGCCACATGGAGGAAGATATTTCTGACAGCTACTTTTGTTTCACTTTCAGATAGAAAATTATTTGCTTCGGAATCACGAGACGAGAAAATATCTGCAGGAACAGGCTTACCGACTACAACAGGGCATCGTCACCAGCACCACACAACAGGTATGGGAACCCTCATCTTGACTAAGAATCGCTTGCATTGTCACTTACTCTTCAGCATTATTTAATCTTTTCATGCCAAAGAGAAGGGTTTACTTGGCTGCCTTCTACTACAAAATAACAGGGGGGAGATTTCCTCCCCCCCCCTTGTAATTCTCTGCCCTCCCTCCCTGCCCTCTTGGAAAGTTCTGCAAAGAATAAGTAGATTATGAAAGTAAAGTTGAGGTAGAGTGAGGGAATAACACTATTGCCCTACATCTTTTTTTTTTTTTGGACATTTATGACAAAAAAGACACCATCCTTGTATTTGAAGTAAACTTACATATTAGGTGTGCCATTTGAGGGCTCCCGATGCACCCACTTTGATAAATACAAGGAAATAGGAATTTATTTTACATATAAAAAACAAACACATCCTTTATGTAGTCATATATCTTAATGATTTATGCATTTAAAGAGTTTTAGAAATCTATGCTAATTTTGTCCCCTATTCCAGGGGTAGGAAACCTGGGGCTTCAAGGCCACATGTGGCCCTCTAGGCCCTTAAATGTGGCTCTCTGACTGAATCCCCTTAATAAAAGGATTTGTTCTGTAAAACTTGGACTCCGTCAAAAGGCTCCACTCAAGGACGCAAAAGGCCACCTTTTGCCCAAGGCCTCGGGTTTCCTGCCCCTGCAGCCTCTTCTCTTCTCTGACCCTGCCACTTCTCTGGTGAGGGTGGTGGCAGCATCATGCCTAGTCTATTACAATAATCCACAGGTTGTTCTTCCTGCCTCAAATTTGGGCTCACTCCGGTTCAACCCTCCATAATCCATCGAAGTGATCTTCCTTGAATTTTTTTTAAAAATTTATTTTTATGTGTCCCCAAAACATTTTTTAAAAAGTTTTTGAGTTCCAAATTCTATCCCTCCCTTTCTCCCCTCACCCTTCCCTGAGACACTAAGCAATCAGATATAGGTTGTACGTGTGCAATCATGTAAAACATTTCCATATTAATCATTTTATACAAGAGGACTCCAATAAAAACTGAAATGGGGTCATGAAGAGTCTGAAACAACTGAAAAACAACAGCAAACTTCCTGACTGCATTCTTAGTGCTCTGTCCACTGAGCCACCTAATGGCCTTCATGTTTAGCTCCATGTATGTTGGGCACTTAATAAATGCTCGTTGACCTGACTTAACTATCCATATTATAAGAATTAGAAATGCAGCTGAGAATCAGAGGCTTATAAATCTATGCCTGGAAGAGACCTCAGAGGCCATCTTACCCAACCATCTCAGATGAAGAAACTCAGTGCCATAGACGTTAAATGACATCCAGAATCACATAAAGTAGATTTTTGAACTGGAGTCCTCTGACTCCAGATCCAGTGCTCTTTCTACTTGACTATGAAAAATCCACATGTCCTCTCACACCAACCAGTAAGAAATCACTTTTTCTTAAACGTTTTATTCATGTGGTCTTTTTTTTAACCTTAAAAACATCTACAGATTACTTCCACTTCATAAAGTCTCCTGTAAAAACAGTTAATAATATAGCAACATTATCTGAAAGTGTATATGACATTTATATTTTAAAAACTTAGCAGAAATTTTATTTTCTCATGCCTCCTTCCCTATTTGAGGGAAAAAAATAAAAGAAAAAAAATTCTTCCAGCAAATAATCATTGTCAAACATAACAAATTCCATCAATGGTTGTATACAACAAGCACACACGCACACATACACACACACAAAATTCTAAATTGTTCACTTCTATGTAATGAATAAGATGTTTCATCATTGGTCCTCTGGAATTATGAATGATCACTGTATTCATCATAATTCTTGGAACTTTCAAATTTTTTGCTTTTATATAAAGTGTTGTTATTGTATAAATTGTTCTCTTGGTTCTGTTGGTTTCATTCTTCCTCAGTTTATAAAAGTCTTCAAAATTATTTCTTTTTTATAATATTGATTTTATACCATAAATTTTTCTAGATCTGCTCACATCACTCTGCATTAGTTTATAGAAGTCTTTTTATGTTTTTTTGAAATCATCCATTTCCTCATTTTTAACAGCACAATAGTACTTTATAACACTTATGTAATACAATTTATTCATTCATTTCTCATTTGATGGATATCTTCCTAATTTCCATTTTTTTACCATCGCAGAAAGACCTGCTATAAATATTTCTGTACATTAAAGACCTTTTCCTCTTTCTTTGTTATCTTTTGGATAGAAACCTATTAGTAGTATAGCTGGGTCAAAGGGCTTGTGCTGCTTAGTATCTATTCATAATTCCAGATATCTTTACAGAACAGTCATACGCATTCACAGGTCCACCTACAATGTGTCAGTATTCCTGCTTTCCAACAGCTCCTCCAATATTTATCATTTTCCTTTTTTGTCATCTTTGAAACTTTGACAGATATGATATGAAATCTCAGACTTGCTTCATTTTGTATTTCTATAATTAGTAGTAATTTGGATCATTTTTTTATAAAGCTATAAATACCCTCATTTTCTTCCCTTGAGAGCTGTACATTCATATCATTAGGCCGCTCATCAATTAGGAAATGGTTCTTTCTTATAAATTCCAATTATTCTTTATATATCTTGGAAATGAGACCTTTATCAGAGAACTTTGTGGCAAATTTTTTTCTCTAATCATTTACCAATTAATCTTAGGTTTATTAAATTTGTTTGCACAAAAAAGTTTTTAATTTTATGATTTCAAAATAATTCATTTTGTCTTCTATGACCCTCTCTATTCCTTCTTTGGTCATTTATTTTTATGTTCTCCATAAATCTGATATGTTACTTTTACTTTTTGCATATTTCTCTAGTTTGTTTAAGATGTGAACTTTTTTTTATTTAGTTGAAAATGAAAATGAAAAAAATAATTTTTAAATCATGTGGATCAAAAACACGACAATAGTATACATCTAAAACCAAGAACTCCCAAATAAGAGATACACAAGAGTCTTTTCCAGTCAATTCAACGTGAAACAAGGATGTCTGTCATCACTTCTTTTTGACATAGTACTAGAAACTTTTGACTAGACATAAGAAAAGGAAAAAGAAGTTGACAAAATAATCATAGGTAAAGAAGAAATAAAATTATTACTTTTGGTAGATAATTGCCCTAAAGGGTCAACTAAAAACTAGTTGAAAGAATAACTTTAGAAAATTTTCAGGTCAGAAAATAAAGCCACAAGTAAATTACTAGCATTATTATATAACAATAAATCATAATAGGGAGAGATTGAAAGAGAAATTCCTCTTAAAATTAATTACCAAATATTTAATATACTTAGAAGTCTACTCTCCAAGATACATACAAGAATATATAAATACAACTACAAATAATAGTTTATAAAGAAATATAGACAACTAATTGGAAAAATACAAATTACTCATATTTAAGACAAGCCAGTGTAATACAAATGACAATATTACTTAAAGTAATTTGATTATTCAGTTCCATGCAGAGGATTTCATTGTCAAACTAGAAAAAAATGACAAAATTCATAATTATAAAGGGTTTAGTTCAGTGCCTCACAGAGAGTAAGTGCTATATATAAATGTTAGCATTTATTATAAGGAGGTAAAGAATCTAAAGAGCAATAAATGAAAAGAAGTGGAAATGAAAGGGACCTCACAGTGCCCAATCTCACACTATACTACAGAGTAGTAATTACAAAAACAATTTATTACTGGTTAAAATCAAGATGAATTGGTGGACAGATTATGTACACAGCAAGCCGAATCAAATGCATCTAATACCCTAGAATCCTGAAAACACAAAGACTCCAGCTTACTGGGATAAGTACTCACTATTTGACAAAAATTGCTGCAAAAAAAGAAGCCATTCATAGAATTTATGAAGAATCATGACTTTATAACAATCAGGATTTGAAGTTCAGTGAGTAGGAACACAAAGTAAAGAGTCTGTAAGATTTCTTTTATCTTTCTATTCTCTCAGCCATTGACATATTTCAGATCCTTACCACTTCCCTTTTGAACCACTGAAATAGCTTCCTTATTAGTCTACCTACCTCTCTTCTATCTTTTTCTGATCTAGACGATTGCCCAATCAGTTTGCTTAGAGCTCAGATTTGACCATGTCACTCCCCTGCCCTGGAAACTCTAATGGCTCCCTCCTGCCTCTAGAATAAAATAAACACACTTCCATTTATCATTTAAATCCTTTCACAACCTGACGCTAACCTATTTTTCTAGGTTGCTTGCTTATTATTCACTTCACACAATGTACATTCTTCCAAATTGCCTAACATTATTTCCTGTATAAAATATTTTATCTCCTGTCTCCCTACTTTTTCACATGGCTACTCCCTATGGCTAGAATTCTTTCCTTCCTAACCTCCACCTCTTTGAATAACTTCAAAATTTAGCACAAATACCAATGCCTGATCTCCATGAGTCTCGTTCCTGTTCTCCAGTCTCCAGTGGAAGCGTGAGGGGAAGAATTGGGCACCAGTCATTCCCTAAACATCTCCTGCCTCAAGATGGAAGAGGCTAGGAGAGCACTTCACCACTGTAACTCAAACATCTCCTGCTTGTTGTAAATTCTTTCAAAATGAATACAACAAAGTGAGATTCAGTGTACAAACTCTCACTGCCTTATAAACATTTGCTTCATGAATATGTAACTGAGTTATCAGATAAGATACAAATCTCAAAACTATTCTTGAGTTGATTTACATAAAAAGAAACAAGAATGGCCAAACAAATAGATTGTTGCAAAATGGAATAGAAACTTTAGAAACACAGTAGAGTACTGCTTGTGCTGGATTTTAGTGTTGATTACTGTTTTTCCCTAAATAAATACAGATGTAGAAAAGAATAAGTTGTATCTTTTTTTTGTTGTTGTTGGTCATTGCCTGCTTTAACAGTCTGTGGACTTTTTTTTCATTGAGTTTTAAATATGAGCAAAATCCTAGAATATCTTGGAAGTGATCCAGTTATAGTTAATTTGGCAGGAAGGGTATATTACAGTGGGGAAAAGAAATAATTTTAGGTATGTTATTATCTTAACAATTTAAAATTGTATACTAAATGGAATCTTCTATTAAACCTAATCTTTCTTCCCCTTTATTCTGCTTAATCCAGTCTAATCACTTATCAAATGTGAAATATGTGCAGAATACTGTACTATCATTAAGGTTACAAAGATGAAACTATAAAGAATCCTGATTCTACAGGGAGACTGGCAGGGTAGGAATCCAACATGCCACTGGACCCAGAAGGCTCAGGAGGACAGGGTGAGGCTGGTGACTTTGCACAGCCCTCCCTCACTTAAATCCATTTCACTTTCAAGTCATGGCATCATCTTCCTGATGTCATGGTCCTCTTCGAGAACATAGGACAAACAACAATATACATGTATACCTGATTATTTAAGTTGGAAGAGTGTACTAAAAACTAAGGAACTCAGGATAGGCTTCCAAGAAGAGGAGACACTAGCTGTACCAGATCTAAAACTGTATTATAAAGCAGCAGTCATCAAAACTACTTGGTACTAGATAAGAGTGGTGGATCAGTGGGATAGGTAAGGTACACAAGACAGTGTAGTAATCTACTATTTGAAAAACCCAAAGACTTCAACTTCTGGGATAAGCGGCGAGATGCGGACAAAATTTGGAACTCAAAATCTTGTGGAAGTGAATGTTGAAAACTAAAAATAAGTAAGAAAAAACAACTCTGAGGTATGACATCACACCTATCAGTTTGGTTAACATGACAAAACAGGAACATGATAAATCTTGGAGAAGATATGGGAAAATTGGAATACTATTGCATTGTTGGTGGAGTTATGAACTGATCCAACCATTCACAAACTTGATCCAAGTGCTTGAAGTAAATTTGGAGCCTGCAATGCTTTTGCTTATGTCCTTTCTAATGAATATCATTACTTAAAATGAATTAATTCATTATTATGCTAGGATATAATTTTGTGATAATACATTTACCCTTTCACTTTAACAATCATGCTTTGAAATTCATGTTCATTCGTATGTATGATGCTTCAGAGAATAGCCTTTTTTACCATTTTGGATGCAATATAGAGACTGTGGAGGATATTAAAGTCTGAAAAGGTAGACTGGAGCACAATTGTTAAGGGATTTAGGTGCCAGCCAAGGAGGTAATGTTTCACCCTAAAAGTCATAGGGAGCTACTGAGACTTCTTAAGGGGAGTCAATAGTCAAACTTACGTTTTAGGAAGATTTTTTTAACAACCATAGGGATAGAGTGAAGAGGTAAGAGGCAGCTCACAGAAGGAATCTTATGTTAATGTATAGTCCAGAAGCAAATTCTCAGAATCAGGATACATTCACCCAGATTTCTTTCCACATCTTTTCTGGCACTTCTTGGTGATACAGCAGGAATTGATGTTCCCAAATTGTGACTCTGAGGATTTGAACGATCAAACAAAAATAATTGCATTTGTTATACCATCCTTACTAAGACCAGAATATGGAAGGAGGAGGCCTATGTTTTTAAGAATTAAAACATCGGGATGTTTTTGTTATCTAGGAAATTCCAGTTTGATACCTATTCATCTGTACTTCTACTTAATTGATTTCCTTTTCTTTTTCATTCTGTGTTGTTTTGTTTATTTGTTGTATCTGAATATTGGTTGTGCTAACTCTGGTGTATGCTATCATTTCCTCCCTCATGGTATGAATTAGATGATTGACAGAATATGTGTAAAAGTACAAGACCATCTCAACTCTTTACGCAACTGTGGTGGGGACACCATCCAGGAAGACCTAAAATCAGCAGAAAGGCTTATGCGAGATGCTAAGAACTCCAAAACAGTAAGCTTCACTCCAAGTCTTACATTAAAACAACAATGACAGTCATGGTATACGGGCCTTGTAAAATATACCCAATTTTTTATTATTTGTGATAAGAAATTGCTCTTCTTTTTACATGGATGACTGAAATCTAGCAATAATCCTGAAATTTCATTTTAGCAAATGATTTCATTCATCTTTCATGTAGACTTTTATCAGTCACTAATTATAATCACATTTGACCTGTTCGATGTCTACTGTCTTCTCTTGACTAATGAGTGTAAAATGGATAAAATGTAGATGGAAGAGGAAAATACAGAGGGTTTATGTGAACTACAGACTAGATAATCAGTCTTTTATTAATTAGGAGTTAACTCTAGTTTGTACCAAAGATTTATGGAAAACTATTCTTCTGAGAATTAAGAACATAGTAAAATTTCAGGGCTAGAAGGAGCCTTTAGAAAAAATGCAGTATAGTAACCCCTCTTATTGAGTAGATGAGGGAACTGATGATCAGAGAAATGGTGATTAGTCCAAAGTTCCATATTAAGTTAGTGATAGAGTTAAAAAGAACTATGGTCCAGTACTCTTTTGCCACGCCACCTATGCCATAGCATCTCACCCCTAC
Organism: Vombatus ursinus; assembly: GCF_900497805.2. Taxonomy (NCBI): domain Eukaryota; kingdom Metazoa; phylum Chordata; class Mammalia; order Diprotodontia; family Vombatidae; genus Vombatus; species Vombatus ursinus. Next base: position 28,268,249 of record NW_020949351.1, on the reverse strand, counting down.
CCAACCTTCCCCAGGAAGAGCTTTACCTAAATTAGAATTTTTCCCAATAATGTGGTGGAGTGGAACATGGACTGAACTATGAGTCAGTATTTTAGACTTGCCCCGCCATTGTGATTGTATGATTTTGGACAGATCACCTTCTTGAGATTCAGTTTCCTTATCCTTAAAATGAGAAGGTTGGGCTGCTGATTTTTCTTAGCCCCTAAATTTCACATTTCTTGTAAACCAGACGAAAAGTACGGCACTGTAAAAACCATGTAAAAATTTAAAAGACTTAAGAGCTTTGATGAATCCAATGACCAGCCACAGTTCTAGAGGATGCTTCCTACCTTCTGACTGACTTAATGCAGACTGAGGCATTAATTTTTTGTACTTGACCAATGCAGGAATTTGTTTTGCTTTACCATATCTAATTGTTACAGGATTTTGTTTTTCTTTTGTCTTTTCCAATGTGGAGGACAGGAAGGAGAGAAAATCAATTTTTCCTCATTGAAAAATATTTAATTAAAAATTTAAATAAATATTTGATTTAAAAAAAAAAAAGACTGTCCCTCACAGATTGGCCTAAAATGTTGAATTGTTTGTCTTCCTAATAAACCACGTAGTTAACAAATATACAATTCTAGGTTTCTTACACGGTGATTTTGATAATTTATTTATTTTGTTTAGCCACTAAATAGTTATTTTCCTTTGTTTTTCAGTTGCTACCAAATCTATACCATGTTGGTGGTGCATCATGGGTCGGAGCCAATGGTTTATCATCCAGTCCAATTGAGGAGACATTAGAATCAATGGCTGGAGAAGTTACAAGGGTTGTGGATGAACAATTAAAGGTTAAGCTTACTTATTTTTTTATCTTTGCAATAGCTATAGTAATAATAATAATAATAGTAGTAACAAGAAAATGAATTTTTATAAAATATATTATATATATACACACACACACAAAATATATACAATAGTATATATTCTTGAATTTTTCCAGGAATCAAAATGAAGCTCATTGTTTGATTGTTTGCATTCTCTACCCTCTTCCTTTTATTGAAAATTGGGGCATCATTTGCCTTTTTCCTGTCTTTTGGTACCCCTACAATTCTTCCCACTCTTAAAAGATCATCAGCATGTATTTAGTAGTTATATCTGCTAGTTCTTTTTAGAATGTAGTTTCCTGAAAAACTTCATTTTACATATAAGGAAACTGAGGTTGAGAGATATTATTCAGTGACTTTCACAAGGTCACACAGAGTCAGTAGCAGTACAGAGTTAGAATTAGAACCCAGGTTCTCAGAGTCTAAATACTGTCTTCTTCCTGTCATGGTACACTTATTTAGCTATAATGGTAACTGTGTACTCAGCGGTGCCCTTGCTATTCTCTAAAGGTCCTTATAGCTGCAGTTGCACCATTCTGAATGCTGGTCAACTTTTCCTGCAACCTAGAAAGAAGAATCCACAAGACTTGCCTACCTCCCTGCCTTTGAGCCTAATAGTATTCTAATCTCTTAGCACAAGGAACTCTGGAGGAGTTATGCCTCTAGAAAGCTCCTTTCTTTGCCTAGTTCACCTGTTTCAGTATTCCTTCTACACACCTATCTGAAATTCTAAAAGCATTTAGACTGAGGAAACAGATTGCTACTACACAGGAAGATTTAGGGCAAAACAGGACTAATAATGTAATATTCTAATTGCTTTTTTTCCTTTAGTAAATTAAAAAAGTTAATGAGGGAGAAAATGCAGATTTTATAGGAGTTAAAGCCCCTATCCTCTTTACATATAATAAGGGGAGAATCTTGTGTGTTATTTTCAGATGTGATATTAAAAATGAGTATGGTTTTAAATGTTTTTTTGGGCAGAGGCTGAAAAGTGGTAGCAGGACTCTTACTTCTCCTAATGGCTAATTGTTAATTGAAGAGTTCTGCAGTTCTCTTCATTGAAGAGATTCTGTCTTCTTTGGATTGCTGGCCCATTTTTAAAAAACATGAAACACAACATCAAGAATACCCTTTTCAGAAAAATAATAAAAAAAACCTGATTGCTGTATGATTACAATGACTAAGCTTGTCCCTGGAAAAGAATTCAGAAAATGTGCTGACCTCCCAACGAAATGGGAGCAAATGCTTTCAGACATGGTTGAAATTTTGGCTGGTTTTGCTTAACTGCCTTTTTAACTTTGTTCCAAGAGGTGGCATATTTCATAGGGAAAGGGCATATTCAGTCAGTCAGCACACATTTCTACAGGGTAGGCATTATACAAGGCAATGGGAATACAAAGACAAGGGTGAAACAGTCCCTGCTTTGAAGGAGCTTACCGTGTATCAGGGGAAAGAACATAAATATGGAGAGGGGGAGAGGGAAGAACGAGGCAGGGGTAGGAAATGCGGGAGAAAGAGTTAGAGGGAGAGAGAGAAAGAGAACAAAACTAAAAATGATCCAAGACAGTTATTTTGGGATAGAAGGCACTTTCAGTTAAGGGGATCAGGAAAGGTTTCATGTGGCAAGTTGTTCTTGAAGGGGCAGCTAGGTGGTGCAGCAGATAGAGCTTGGGCCTTGGAATCAGGCGGACCTGAGTTCAAATCCGACCTCAGACACTTGACACTTACTAGCTGTGTGACCCTGGGTGAGTCACTTAATCCTGATTGCCTCAACAACCAAAAAAAAAGTAGTTCTTGAAGGAAATGAGGAATTTTAAGAGCTTGAGGTGAGAAGAGAGCAGGAATTTTAAGAGCTTGAGGTGAGAAGAAAGCATTCTCCAGGCATGGAAGTTAGATTGAGACACAAGATGGAGTGTCCTTTATGTGCAAGATAGGATTGTAAATTTAGAACTGGATCAGAGACCATCTAGTTAAATTCTCACTTGGTTTTTTTTTTCCCCCTTTTTGTAGTCAATCAGGATTGAGTGACTTGCCCAAGGTCACACAGCTAGTAAATGTCAAGTATCTGAGGCTGGATTTGAACAGGTTCTCCTGACTCCAGGGCTGGTACTCTATCCACTGTGCCACCTAGCAGCCCCCAAAATTCGTTTTTAAATGGAGAGTATAAAAGAGCTGTTAAGCAGCTTTTCATCCTTTTTCAGTGTGAGAAAGTTGGTTCTGAGTATAAGGAAATTCTTGTTTTAGGATAGGTATTTTAGCCTCTCTGCAGCAAGCATTGCAGGACTAAGGTGATTCACATTGTGCTTTTAAAATTTTTCTCTTCTCCATCTCTAATATTTCCCTCTTACTAACATTGACTCTTACAATCACTAGTGATGAATACAACCTAAATGTTTGAACATAAGGAAAATTTCATTTTTCCCCTTGGAATACTTGAGTTTTAGAGTTTTTTTTTAAAATCAGAAATTTCTGATCCCATTTGATGTTTAATCTATGAAAAAATTTCCCTAGTAAATTTCAAGTTGATTTGAAAAATAGACTTGTAGGACATGGGTAGCAAAAAGCCAAACGTTAACTAATACAGCTAAGAGATTTTACTAATCAAATTGTTTTTCACATCACACATTTTCTAATGCAAATGGTTCTTCTTCACTTTATGTTAAAGAGGATTCTAAAACACTAAAGGGTGTAGTGTGTGTGTGTGTGTGAGTGTGTGTGTTTGTTTAAGTGGTAAAATTTATCCAAGAACTTTGGGCTGTATGGTGGCGAATGTTAGAATTAAGATATTAAACTATTTTCATTACTAAGTACTACATAATTCTTAGGAGCTTTTCTGATCAGGAAATGCATAGTTTGTAACATCTGTTAGTGACAATTCAATCCAGACAAAATAAATCTAATTATCAGACTTTTAATCCAGATTCCATTCTTTGTGCTCCTAGCACCACAGTAACACAGTGCCTTGCACATATCAAATTATTAACAGATGCTTATTTAACTGGATTGAATTGAAAATGGACTTGACTTATGATTATAATAGCTACCACTTAAGTCGACTTTTCTGTTTTGCAAAGCACATTGTATATGTTAACTCATTTGATCCCCACAAAAGCCCTGTAAAGTTGTTACCATTATTATCCACATTTTATAGATGAGGAAATTGAGGCAGAAGTTAAGTGATTTGCTTAGGGTCTCACAGATAGCAAGAGTCTGAGGCAAGATTCAAATGCAATTCTTCCTAACTCAAAGTCCTGCACTTGGAGTCAGGGTCCATATCTGAGAAATGTTACAGAGGTAAAATTGACAAACTTTGGCAACAGATTGGACGTAGAGGGTTAGAGATAGTGAAAAGTTGAGGATGATACTTAGTTTGTGAGCCTGGGGGACTGGGAGGATTGTGTTTCCTTCTGCACTAATACTCAAGAGAGGGAGGTGCAGTTAGGGGAAAAGATAGTGAGTTCCATTTTGGACATGTTGGGGTCTACTGCACATTCAGGTTGTGATGTCTGAGAGGCCTTGGAGATGTGAGATATCATCAGCGAGGTTAAGGTGGGATAGGTAGATGTGAGAATTTTCAGCATAGAGATGGTAATTAAATCTATGAGCACTGATTAGATCACCCAGTGAAGCAGCGTAGAGTAAGAAGAGAAAAGGATCCAGGAAAGAACCCTGTGGGACAGTAACAATTAGAGGTGTTGATCTGAGTGATGATTCACCAAAGGAGAAAGGGAAGGAGAATTCAGATAGGTAGGAGGAAAACCAGGAGATATTGGTGTCCTGAAAACCTAGAGAAAAAGAGTATCAAGAAGGAGAGGGTGATCAAAAGTGTTAAAGACTACAAAAAAAGTCAAGAACAAGTATTGAGAAAAGGCCATTGGCTTTAGCCGCTAAGAGATTATTCCTACCTCCCTCTCCCACCTCTTCTGAGGAATCCAAAGGATTGACTTTGTGTTGCCTTCCCTTTCCAATGTTATCCCTTACTTGCAGCTATAGTTTCTGCTCTACCTTCTTTGTCTCCAGAATAGAATGTTCTTTGTTGCAGCTTCTCTTCTATCCATTAAGCAAGCACCCAAATCTTTTGACTCTCTCCATGGATTTTTAATAATATCACCTGGAAACATACAGAACATAAAAAGTTACCTCATATGTCTTCTGTTTTTTCACAAGGCAAAGGCATATTGGAAGAGCTGTGGTAGTCTTTTGTTCTCCAAAATACAGAAGATAGGTTCAACTCTGTTTTCAAGAAAAGTCCTTACTCCATGAATGCCTAACTATAGCCTCATAATAGCTGTCCTTTAGAGTGAGGATCAGGACAAGGCCTTTGGTAGAGTATGAGGTGGCTGAGCTAACACTCGATCCCATGTCTTTAATACCTTAAGGTTTACAAAACACTTTCCTCACAACAATGCTGTGAGATTTAGATATCATATTAGCTGGGGTTCTTACCCCATGTTTCCTGATTCCAAATCAAGAATTAGGAATTTCAGTTCCACCATTTACTTTTCTAGAAATTGCTCTTGAAGTAGAAATGCTACCTGTTAGACTGGTCCTTAGGCAGGAATGCCAGAAGAGGGACATATGACTTCAGGGTTTCACCTTCCTTTCCCCACCTCTCCTTGGCTTCTGCCACCCCTATAATTACAGGTTCCAACCTGTATCAGCATTGAGCTGAGATCAAAGGGGGTTAGGAGAAGGATTATTCCCCTACAAGACAGCAACAGGTTCTTTACCTCTTTAGAAAAGAAAGGATAGTCCTTGTAAGGTCAAGTAGCAATTCAGTGTCATCATTTAATTCCCAGGTAGTAGACAGAGTCTGCACTAAGATTTTTGGGACATGCTATTTAAGCCACGTAATCAACTCAGATACTTGCCTACAGCTTATTAATTTCCAAGTACTTATTAAGTTCTTACTCTGTTAGGCACTTTGCTAAGCACTGAGTTACAAATAAAGAAGAAAAACAGTCCCTCCTCTTGAGCATTTTATGATGTAGTAGAAGAAATATGTGTCCATGTATATGTGTGGGGGTGTGTGTGTGTGTGTGTGTGTGTGTGTACACGTACACATAAGCTACATCCAGAGTAGATGGAACCTTATGGGGAAAGTGCTACAGCTAAAGGGACCAGAATCAGGTTCATTCAGAAGGAAGTCAATTCAGGGAATCTTAAGAAGCCAAGGAGAGGTGGGGATGGGAAGTGAAAAAGCAGGGAAAAGGGAACCAGAGATTTGTATGAAATAACAAGTGGGCCAGTATGTCTAGACTATGGGGTACATAGAGGGGAGTAATGTGTAAGAAGATGGAAAAGGTAGGTAGGGATCAGGTTATGATGAGTTTAGTTTATCCTAGAGGTCATAAGTAGCCTCTAGTGTCTGGGAGGTGACATTGACATTTTGGAATATCACTTTGGCAGATGTAAAAAAAGATGGACCAGAGTGGGGAAGAGACTTCTGGGAGAGAGACCAGTTAGGGTATGAAGCTCTGAACTAGGATAGTGGAGGAAAGAGATCAGAAACAAGAGATGTTGTAGAGAAGGAAAGGAAAAGAACAACTAATTATGATAATTTAAATGGAGTCACACATGAAGGTTTTGAACCTGCGTCACTGGGAGGGTAGTGGTAGTCTTTACACAATAGGAAAGTTCAGAAGAGGGGCATGTCTGGAAGGAAAGAGTTCAGTTTGGGGCATGTTGAGTTTGAGATGCCTACAGGACATCCAGTTGAGAACGTCCAATAGGCAGTTGGTGTTATGAGACTGGGGCTCAGATAAGCTATTAAGGCTGGATATATAAATCTGGGAATTATCAACATATGACTAGCTGAGACTTTAATCCATGAGAGTTGATTAGATCCCTGGGAGAGAATGTTGAGAGAAAAGAGGGTCTAGGACAGAACACTAGAGAACTTCCTCCAATTAGAGAGCATGAAATTTATGAAAATCCAGCAAAGGAGACTGAGGGGTGGTCAGAAAGGTAGGAAAACAATAGAGAGAAGAGTCACAAAAACCTAGAAAGGAAAGAATGCCCAAGAGGAGGTCATCAACAATGATGGAGATTGAGGGAAAAAAAAAAACATTTAATTTTGCAGCTGTAAGTGATGATTGATAACTTTGGAGAAAACACTTTCAGTTGAATGATAAGATATGGAGCCAGGTTGCAGAGGATTGAGAAGTGAGGATGTGTCAATAATTTTTTTCAAAGAGTTTATCTGAGGAAGGAAGGGGCACTTGACTGAAGGTTTTTTAAAGGATGGTTTGCAATGGCAGCTGAAGGCAGCAGAGAAGGAATCAGAAGATAGGGAGCAGTTGAAGATTACAGAGAGTAGGATGGCAGTGGAAGCAATCTGCTGCAGATGATAGGTGGGAATGGGAACCCAAAATTTTACCTATTCATCAAAACCTGGAATGAAGCAGGATATAGTTGGGGATGTTATTAAAGGACAATAAGATGGTGAGAGGAAAAGAGGGAGCTCTCAGCAAATGGCCTCAATTTTTCACTAAAGTATGAGAGGAGGTTCATAGCTGTAAAGTGGGTGAAGAGGATGAAGTAGGAGTATACGGAGAGAGGAAAAGGTTTTGGAACAGCTGAATGGAATAGAGAATTTAATAAGAAAGAGCATGAAGAATACAGTGATCCAAGACAACTCTGAAAGACTTACTATGAAAAAGGCTGTCCATCCCCAGAGAAAGAACTGATGTGTCTGTTATCAGATTGAAGCACACTTTTTTTGCTTTCTTTATTTTTCTTAAGGTTTTGGTTTTTGGGGTTTTTTTGTTTGTTTTTGGTCTATGTTTTCTTTAGCAACATGACTATTATGGAAATGTTTAGCATGACTACCCTTGTATAAGCTATATTGGATTACTTGCCTTCTCAATGAAAGGGGGAGAAGGAGAAAGGAAAGGATTTAGAACCCAATGGTTTAAAAACTAATGTTAAAAATTGTTTTTTAACTGTGTAACTGCAGAAAAATAAAATACTACATAAAAGGGAAAAAAAACAGCATAAAGTTACCTTGCTCTGCAATGATTGGTGATAAGATCAGGATACAAGGCATTTGGTAGCAGAAGATGGCATGGAGTAGAACTTGTTCTCCATGGTGTCAAGATTGGAAAGAGGAAGAGAGTATAAATGATTGCATATTCATAATTATTAATTAAATTTTGAGTGCCTTTTGTAGGAGTGTCTATATATTGCATCCTAGTCACACAATCAGTCATAGCTACAAAGGACCTTGGAAATGCTCTAGTCTAAATGACCCTTTGGTTTTAAGAATGAAAACATTGAGGCCTGAGACATTAAGTGGCTCAAGTCATACAGCCAGCTAGTAGCAAAACTGGTGTCAGAAACTTATGCTATTTGTTCCCACTATACCCTACTGCCTTCCTTTGTAATCACTGTCATCCATGGAATTGTTTTGGAAAGGCATTAGACTGAGACATGCTTACAAGGTCAATAAACTGCAGTCAGTTAATTTAGGTTGCAGTCCTGGCTCAGTTATATTCTACGTTTTAGGATTTTGGACGGGTCATTTATCGTTTCAGGGGCTGATGATGGTGGTTGTGGTGGGTGATGGTGGTTATGATGATTATAGCTGGCATTTATGTAGTTCTTTAAGATTTGCAAAACACTTTACAAATATTGTCTTATTGTATCCTTATGACAGCCGTGGGAGGTAGGTGCTATTATTATCCCCCTTTTATGGATGAGGAAGTTGAGGCAGACACAGGTTAAAACATTTGCCCACTAAGTGCCTGAGCCAGAATTTAAACTCCAATCTTCCTGACTCCAGGTCTATCTATTATATCACCTAGTTGAACTCTTTTTTTGTTTGTTTGTTTGTTTGTTTGTTTTTTGTTTTTGTTAGGCAATGGGGTTAAGTGACCGCCCGGTCACACAGCTAGTAAGTGTTACATATCTGAGGCTGGATTTGAACTGAGGTCTTCCTGACTTCAGGGCCAGGGCTCTATCCACTGTGCCACCTAGCTGCCCCGTCCCATACCCCCCCCCCCCCGCCGTGCCCCAGTTGACTCTTTTTTTAAAAAATTTTTTTTTTCTTTTTTACTTTTAGGCAATTGGGGTTAAGTGACTTGCCCAGGGTCACACAGCCAGTAAGTGTCAAGTGTTTGGTCTGAGGCCAGATTTGAACTCAAGTCCTCCTGACTTCTGGGCTGGTGCTCTATCCACTGTGCCACCTAGCCACCCCCCCCCAGTTGACTCTTAAGAGATCTCCAAATGTCCTTCCACTTCTGAATCTTGTGGCTGAAAACCTTGAAGCCAAGGCACAGAGTATTTGGCATGAAGTTATTCTGAAGCAGGATGATTTTTATCTTCCTAAAGATACTTTCTAATGTTTGGTCCTAAATGGAATATGCTAAAAGCAACCAAAAAAAACCCCTAACCTTTTCTTTTCTTCTTCTTGGAAGGTTGAGGTTTCTTGGTATAAAATCTTGATTTTTTTCAGTGATATTACTACTTTATAACAAAGGAGAATTCAGAGTTTCAAGCCTTTCATGGGAATCTGAGTTCCTGAGGTTGTTATACTTGATACCTAGGGATGTTATGTTATAAATCATAAATTTGGAAGCAATTTTTCATTTTTTGTGAAGCCACCTGGCCACAGGTAAAGAATGATTTAACTTACCATGTTGCTATGTTAGGTTTCAATGACAGTCCTATCTTAAAAGATCTAAAACCAGGATTATATCCTGTGTGCATATTTCCAGAAGACTACTTTCAGTGTGTCCTGGAGAAAAGCCTAAAAGTGCCAACTTGTGAGATAAATGCTGCTTTTAAAATTTTAAACACTTTTTGTCATGAAGTACAGCTGACACACCATTTTTAAAACACCAGTTTATAAATGCCTATAGCTTGTTTATTCCTAGCACATGTCAGGTTTAGTCTGGTTATATGCAATCAATGACCATTTGGAAGTAACAATCGCAGTGGGGGTGCCCAGATTAATACTTCACATAGCAGGATTCCATTATCCTCTTCTTTTGTGACTTGCAGGCATGTTGCTGCTATCAGAAGTCTTCACAGTCACACATAATGACTTTTCAATTTTACGGGAGTTCTGGTGTCTTGCATACTTGATATTTTGATATATCCTGATATTTTCCCCTCTACTTGTGCTTCATTGCAGGCATTACTTGAATCCATGGTAGACGCTGCTGAGGATCTTTGCCCCAATGTGATGAAAAAGGCAAACATCCGACAAGACCTGATTCATGCCAGCACTGAAAAGATTTCCATTCCACGCACCTTTGTTAAAAATGTCCTATTGGAGCAGTCTGGAATCGATATCCTTAACAAAATTAGGTTGGTTGAAAAATCTGATAATTAGAATGTACAATTTCTCATTTTTCTAGGTACGATGAGCAATAAAGTATTTCTTTGTATGTGTATATATGTATGTGTTTGTACATATTCACATACACACACATAAAGAAATGTTTCATTGCTCCTTGGGTATCTAATACATATTTAATATATACGTGTGTGTGTGTGTGTGTGTGTGTGTGTGTGTGTGTAAACACATATAGTTCTTGGATCTGATTAATAGGCCCAGTCTGGATAGTCATATTGTTACACAAAATATGTAAGTCTTTTACATTTTCCAAAGAGGAAAATTACATAAATCTGTGTCATTTGTAGATTTGCCTTTATCTGCTCTTTTGAATTTTGATTTTCATACATGTATGCCCTGTTTGCTGCTTATGATCTTTTAACATTTTGCCTTCATTAATCATTAGCCTGAGGATTAGCCATCAATTTCTCATCACAGATTGAAATAGTAGATGTAAATGTGAATTTCTTCAATGGATAGAAGCCCACTACGATTTTGGTGTGGCCTCTGAACTCTTTCAATACAAGCATAGTATCAGGTAGCTTGTGATGTTACAAATATGCTAAGATGACTTTTTTGGGAATTTACACAAATTTCCTTTTGGACATTTAGAAGCTTTTTTTAAAAGTAGTTGTCACAAAAAAAATTCCCATTTAGTATCTCTAATCACCACCAAACTTCTTCAAGTTGTTTACCAAAATACTCTGGTGATTACAATCTGTTCCCAACTGATCCCTCTAAGAATCCCACTGATTCTTAGTGATCTTTTTTAAGGAGGTAATGGTCAATGAAAAACCTAGGTTGTTTTAAACCCAGATAATTTAATAACATGACTTTTTGTCACTAATTACAAACTTCACAACCAATCCTTTATAAGAATGCAAGAAAGATCTAAAATTGATAGGCTATGGGTTTTATTCTAGTAATAATAACTGACGTTTATGTAGGACTTTCTGTGTATATTGTCTTGGTTCTTACCTTGGTACTTAACGGTCACCCTGTGAGCCATGTATTCTAAGTATTCTTATTCCCATTTTGCAGGTTAAGGACCTGAGGATCAGAGAAGTTAAGTCACTTGCCTATGTTCATATGGTATTAGTGGTGGGATTTGATCCCAAACCTCTCACTCTTTCTATTATATCTTGCTGCCTTTCCTTCCGGATTTAGTTAGTTGATGGGCTAACAAGCAATTACATCACCATAGGACATAGCAGGGAAAAGTAGCACAAATAATTCACTAATTAATAATGTCAAATTTCTACACTGCTTCAAAATCCATTCTGCTTGAGAGTTCTGTGAGGTTGGCAGTCCCCTATATTATTAGCTTCATTTTACAAATGTGGAAATTGAGGTTCAGAAAAATTTAAAGACCTGTCAATGGTCCCATGTGCCAGAGCCAGGATTTGAACCTGGATCTCTAGGACATTTTGTAGTACGCCAGGCTGCTCTCGCCTCCATAGTTGAAATATGCTACACCGTATTCCCTTCTACATCACGGGTTAGGGACACAGTGCCCCTGAGATCTGGAAAATCTGCATAAAATTTTTAGGCTCTCCCTTCATACCAGAGAAGTCTGCTTTTTTTCTTTTATGGAGTGTTTACAGTACCTTATTGTACAATCTGGGTTAATTATTTGATCATAGGCTCTGTGTTGTCTGCTGGCTGTTGAGTGTCATCTGCAGTTTCCACAAAACTCCCCCAAAATTCCTATTTAATTTCTTATGCCAACCCAAAATATATTAAAAATCACAATGGGAAAAGTCAGAGTGTGGAAGGGACAACTGTATTTGTAATTTAAACAATGCAATTTGGAGGAAACAGTAATTCTGCAGTTATGAGAATGTCTCACATTTAATATGCTGCTTTCAATGAGTTTCTATGATACCTGATTGTGAACAGGAAAGGAATTGACCAAGGTCACTGAAAGGATTTTTAAAAAGGGAGAGAGATTCAAAGACTTGTATGGAATTATTGACTAATTGCTATTTCACTCAACAACATTTCAATGAAATTCCCCCCAAAATTATTGAGAATATCCCATTTAGAATTTCTGTTACTACCATTTTCTTTCAAGACTGTTAATCAAACCTCCAAGAGAACACCCACTCCAGTGTGGGTATATATTCATTACCTTTAGTACAATGTGAAGTTTCAAATCTGGTTAAAATCAGCCAAGTCTTTGTAAAGTTGTAGAACTAACAAAAAAGATGACGTGTTGAGCCAGTTGAGTTGAACAGAAACTTTATTATGTCCATTATGTAATGTTTTCTGATTCTTGGACTTCACAAGATTGGGAAGCAGGATGATGAAGTGCAAAGAAAACTCTCTCTGCAGTCAGGGGATCATAGTTCAATTCTCATCTCTGAGGTTCACTTCCTCTGTGAACTTGAGTACAGTCTTTTAACCTATATGGGCCTCAGTTTCTTCATCTGTAAAATGTGTTGGACTCATTATAGGTTACCATAGTGGGCAATGCCCCCCCCATAGGGTGCTAGAATGATCCACAGGTGCAGTAGTGGTCTTGGGTGCCATTGAAGGGCATTGAAAATAAGGGGGCTGCGGAGGCATAAGGAAAGAAGAGAAGATAAGAAAATTTTGAAAAGCTATTCGTACATATTTCATCTGTTGAATATCAGAGTTAAAGTCGTAGTGATTACATTATTTTCCAAATAAATACACAAAATGCTAGTTATACTCAATCAGTGGTCACGTCTTAAGAAGCAAATGTTGGCAGGCATTGTTGTTAAGTTCAGCATGCATTGGCATTAGTATGTGCATGTAATGACTTCTTTACAATGCAGTACTATATGGTTACATGACATTGTGTCATCAAAATTTCAATGCAGGAAAAAAACCCACAAACTTACAATAAATTATTAAATTTAAGATGCATCATTTCAAAAAAATAACTTTTTTGAATTATTAACTGTTAAAGGGTTAAAGAAAGTAGATTGGGGAGTTGAGGTGGTGCTAAGTAATTTTTTTTTAAAGGGGATGGAAGGCCAAATAAGTTTCGGAACCTGGACAAGATGGACTTTGAGGTCCCTTCCAACTCCAAATCTATGACTTGAATGCAGTTTTCATTTTGGGAATCAGTCTACTACATACACATGCACACACGCACAAGCGTGCACACGTGTGTTGCCTTGATCCATTTTCCATAAAAGCCTTACAAGCTAGGGCTAGCTGAGGCAAATAAATGATAAACTCAGTGTCCATCCTAGTAGAAGAATAGTTACTGAGGCATGCATACAGATGCATTTCTTACAGAGACTTTCCTTTTTAGCACTGACATCTGAAGGGTACAAGAAAACAAAATTCTTTTTACCTTAGTCAAAAAAATGAAAAGCTTTCTTTTTTTTTTTACGTGGGTTATCCTTATGTGCTGAGGAAAAAATAGCAAAGGTATGACAGAGCAAACATGAAGACCTTACCAGGGGTACTTAATGAAGCCTTTGTTTTTTTAATTTAATCCTTAGACTGGAAAAACTTAAGTCTAAAACATCATTGAGTTGATGCTTCCAGTTCTCTCCTTTTGCACTGCCAAAGAACTTTCAAAGCCTCAGTGTCTTTGTTTACATTTTTGTCCTTGGGTTAGAGGAGATTTTTGCATGATGGGCATGGTTGTGTTCCATTTTAGTTTTATAATATGATACTATTATTATTATTGTTCAGTATCTCCTTTGCCTTGCTAGGAAAACTAAAACCCTTTTGATTTCAGAAGCTTGCTGAATTTGTTCAGTGGTGTTGGGGTTTGGGGCTACCACATGGGTTCACATCTGTGAATGTATAGGATCATTCACAACTGAAAACACTCATGGATGTATATTCCTCATAAAGGCTTAACTGTGAAACTGCTACCTAAATTATCAGTGATCCAATGGGAATTAGAGGGATTAAGCTTCCTTGTTACTGAAACACACAAGCTATGCTCTGATGCTTCTGAGTCTCCTTCCGGGGAATGAAAAACAAGAGAGCCACTGAAAGAGAACATTAGTGCTTTCACTGAACATCTTAGACATGGGGTACAAAAATTGATGCCTACTACTAGGACAAGAAGGGACCAATCTCCCCCAAACCTCTCTTTTTAAAGAGAAAACCGCAGTCCAAAGAATTGAAGTGACCTGCCCTAGATGGCACAGCAATCTAGTAGCAAAGGCAGAAGGAGAACAGCGGTTCTAAACCGAGCCTGTCTTTGGAAATGCCCCCCAATGCAGGTGTGCAAGATGGCCAAGATTAGCAGGGGTAGAATACAATATCATTTATTTTGTAAAACTGAGCAAAACAGAGGCCAGGAAGGAGTGTGGGTATTAAGGTAATAACCAAGTCTTAACAAAACCAGACTAGATTTTCTTAATTTATTCCAGACCTGGTTTGTTTTCACTCTTGTCAATGGATGAATTGTTCCTCGGCAAATTGAACATATGGTCCCTATTATGTTTGCCTTTAACCAGATGTTTTTTATTTCTAACATTAGATCTTGAGTTTTGAAATTGCAAAGGCAGGTTGAGATTGGTAAAGAAAGTCTCTTACTTTTGTGTTTATTGGAGTGTGTAAGGATTATTTTTAGAAGTCCCTTGCCCTACTCATACATTCTTATATTCCATTTTCAGAGATGGTAACTGGGTCACTGATGATCATATCAGCCTAGAATCAAAACTGGAAGGGAGTTCCCTTGTACAAATTAAAATGCTTCTATGGCGTTCTTTTCTTTTTTCACACAGTGAAGTGAAGCTGACAGTGGCCTCTTTCCTCTCTGACCGAATTGTAGATGAAATCTTGGATGCCCTTTCACACTGCCATCATAAACTGGTGAGTGCTGGCAGAATTTTGAGCTGAAAATATGCATGGTTACAAGATGATCTTACAATACTTTTTAGCTCTATAGCTTCATAGATATACTTTCTCCTTCATAATACTGCTAAGTCATGTTATCCAGTTTATGAATGATGCAGTCCCAAGTCATGTTACCTAGTTTTTTAATTATCCAGTCTTTTGCTTTCTTGCATTCTGGCTCTTCCATTGATTGCTTGTGCCTTTACTAAACTATGGGGAGGGAAAAGAGTAAATTAGACTGCTATTTTTTAGTAACCTAGATAAAAATGTTTGGTAAGGGATGACCAAAGCTAGAAATTGGCTTAGTCATCTTAATTTCATTAAGCTTTGTTCATCTTATCCTACACATGGATATTTAAGAATAGGCTATACTTTAAAGTAAGGAAGAAGATAAAATATTTAGATGTGAAAAGAAAATGCCTAAAATAAAATGCGCGTGTTCAAAGGAGAGATAGCTACTGACTTCTGAGTGGGGCATTAGGAGATGCTGCAAAGGTAGAAATTTAAATTTCACTTATGTAGAAACTAGAGTTCATAGCAAAGTAAAGGATTTCACTTTCAGTAATAGGACATATGAGAGATAATATTTCAGAAATTTTGTGTCATTGCCTTGGAGCTCAGAGAATCCCCTGAGGCAGAGTTGAAGGTTTAACAACTATGGTTGTAGCCTGACACTTGAATACTAAAGATAACATAATGAAGTGGAAACCTTCCATGCAAGTTATGGGTTATAAGAAAAGTTTCTTCCAGTGAAGAAATTTCAACTGTGTACATAAGAGCTGATTATGAATCAACAGTCTAGTTATAGAGTGGTGTAACTCTTAGTGGATAAGAAAGGAGTAGGTCATAGGATTTTGTGTAAGAAGTAAAAGATTACCATTCTCAAAACTCCAGGGGACCTATATTACATTTATTTTCTAGTGAGAAAAATGAGTCAAAATAGGGAGGGGGGTTACAGTTCAACCTACCATGAATAAGAATATTTACCATTTGACTTTTCCAGTTGAATCTATTCTCTATAACAAAGAATAAACAAGCAACACATTCCCGTTGCAAGCAGGTTTTAAGGTGGCGTGTGTGTATGTGTGTTACCCTTCCAAAGTTTACCTCAAAATTTATTTATGATGCAAATTACATATCAACAAAACATACAGATGAAAAATGTCACTCTTTATGACAATGGACATTTCGCACTGTGGAATCTAAATGTTTGACTACACTTTTTACTTTTCATATTGATTTTTGGTAGTTTGTCTTTTTTCATATGTGTATTTTGGCATTGGGTAGAGTTATAACCACTGAAGAAATGTTGACCTTTCCACATAGTTTAGAAACTTTTTTTCTTATTTTTTTCCCCTAGAAAAATGGTTCTTTGGAAATATTTTCACTTTCTTGAGTTTCAATTTTATGTCAGTGCTTCTGAATTTGGAGGATGACTGAGAGAGCATAATCACTGTAATAAAGAAAAAGTAATTTCAAACTGAAACTTAGTTGTTGAAGTAAAGTTTGAAAAGCTATGAAATTCTCTCTACTTTATCCCAGAGTACCCAAAGAATGGTTCAAAATTGCTTTCCTCTCCTTTCACCTCAAAATTCCATAGAATTGACTAGTCTTAGTTTTATTTTGAAGATCAGCTCAGTGCTGGTGCATATTTCTTATCACAACATCTCCCACATCCTGCTGTTTGATTGCACATTTAGCACATTGAACCAAAACACAACACTGGCAATTCATGGTGTGCATCTCAAATTACATTCTTAACATGAATTAATTAAAACTAACAAGTAGTTTGTGAACCGACAGTAGTTAAGACAAGAGTTGCTAGTGAGTTTCTTCCATTCAGATCTTGCTTTATTGAAATGAGAGTTGAGGTCATTTTTTTGCCCTCAGCCAACACCTTTTCAGTATTCAACATAGAGATAAATTGCCTCACAACAGGTGCCTAATAAAATCCCCGAAAGAACAACATGGGATATATAGGGATGGCAAAAGGGAAATGGCTACCTATCTTTAGTATAGGACTATCTGCTTGCCAACCTTGCTCCCCATTGCGCCATCTAGTGGAGGATGGCCACAAGTGTACTAACAGCCAAATTTTCCTGCTCCTCATCTTTTAACCTCACTCTGTGCATATTTGACATGTTTTCTTCTCCCCCTAGGCTGACCATTTTACCAGGAGAGGCAAACAACTTCCACAACAAGAGGCCTTGGAGATTGAATTGACTGAGGAAAAGCCAGTTAAACGCTCCATCATCACTGTGGAGGAGTTGACTGAAATAGAGCGCTTGGAAGACTTAGATACCTGTATGGTAAGACAGCCTCCTTTTAGCACCAATTAGCACTCTTGCCTCCCCTATTAGGCTCTTTTTACTGGTTTAGAATTTCACCTTTGCAAAAGCAGGAAAAATATAGCTATGGAGAAAATCTAGTTTTTTTCCATGATAGATACATTCCTAAATGAAGGAGTGAAATAAATGTATATGAGAACATTTGCCCTGAGTCAAGTATGACAAGTAAGTCTTTCTTAGCTCTGACATTCCTTCCCCTGAAACTTGTTTCTCTGTGTTTGCAATTCACATAATCTGTTCACCCTCTGGCATGGTCCCTCTACTTCTAGTATTATTACACAGTTGTCTAACCATTGTTTGTTCTTGTTTTTGTTTTTGTTTTGAAAGTACATTGTTAATACCATGGTGCTTATCTGATTCTCCTAGAAGAAGGTCCTGACACTTTGCACGCTGTCTTAAATTCAAGAGTTACATGTCTAGCTATAACTAGAGTTTATGAGTGTGTGTATGTATATATATGTATGTGTGTGTATGTCTATATATGTAAAATACATATTTTCACGTAAAATACATATTTTCACATATATATATATATAGACATACACAAACATGTGGTTTGTTTTTTTTATTCTGAGACAGATTTTTTTCTCAAGATATTGAATTCATTATTAATATATTCATTACACTACAATTATTATCCATAAAAACAGTTGTGATAATAGTTTTTGCCTTTTTAATCCACAGATTCCAATGTGATTACTTTTTTTTTAAGAAAAAACTATCTAGCTCCTAAGTTAAGTGAGTAGGTGGTAAAAGACTGATACTGCCCCATCTCTCCCATATAGATGTATACATTTGTCCTTATAAAAGTTACTTTGTCCTAGAAACTGTTAACTTTCAACTCAGCATATTTTTTACATTTTTAACTTTTTTAAAAAAAATCTTAGCTGTTGTGGTCAATATAATTTATTTATCCTTGAGGACTAATGAGGTTAATGTTTTGTAGTCTATTAGTAATATAATCCTGACCTTCAATGAGGATTACAGTATAAAGAGAGAAAAGACAGCTAATTCTCTATATACAAATAAGTATCAATAAATATGCAAAGAATTAAACAAAATACCAGGTTATATTAAGGGAATTGTTTGAATTGTCATAAATGGCTTTGGGGTGCTGTCTTCTCTGACCAAGGCTAGATAGATACAGGTGTGTGTGTGTGTGTGTGTGTGTGTGTGTGTGTTTGTGTGTGTGTGTTTAGATGTGAACACAAGGATTTTGACTTTTGTGTTTGCATTTAGGAGATAGTGTATGTTACTGCACCAATGACCTTAGTTTCTCAGGACCTGATGGCAGATAGCAACCCTTCCAAGATGAAGCCTCATCTTCCCCCCCCCCAAAAAAAATGGCAATGAAGAAGAGAGGATTTAAATATAGAAACCAAAATGAGCCATATAACACTGTATGTTCTCTGCTGCAATTATACTTACAATTCTAAGTCTGGGAAGAATTGAGGGAAAGTTTGTGAGTTGGCCAATATTTTGTTGAATCAAATAATTGTGGGTTTTTGCTGTCGTTTGTTTTAAGCCTAAGTGGAAGACTCCTTAGCTTTCATGAGGAAACCACTCTAACTACAGGTTTGTTTAAAGCAGGTTCTGTTTAGTTTGGCTTTAAAATGTTGAAGAAAAAGAGGTCTGTCCCTCTTTAGAAAATGGGAAGATTACAAAATACGGATATAAAACACATCAAGACTAGGGGAAACCCTAGCCAAAAACGCAGCTACTTGTGTTTTGTCTGAGAGCAGATTCCCATGAGACCAGACAGAATAACTGTGTGTTGTTTGATTGAATGATAGAAGGTAATGGGGGGAAGAAGGGTACTATCCACCACACCACCCCCAGAAACTCTCTTCAGTCTATTACGTTGTAGTAGAGTAGCTGATTTCCTTTGGTTTAGGAAATTTTCTTGCCTAGAGTTGTGCACACTCAGAAAATGAGAGAACAGGGAAAGGGAAAGAGACAAATCATGTGAGAGAAATAACATAAAAATATTTATAAATGAGTGGAGTTTATCATGATTAAATGAAAAAGTATACTCAGAAAACTTTTTTTTTGCTTTTAATCTTTACTCTAATTTAAAATATTAAGTATATTACTAGAAAGTGGAAGTTGAGGATTTTCATCTCCCCCACGATTAATTTCTTCTTCTATGGAAAGCAGAGTCTCAGATTTTTTTCTACCCCCAAGATAGTCCATGGGTCAAGGTTCATCCTGCCCCACTTAGCCTTAGCTTTTTAATATTTGAAACATTGGTAATAGATTTTGATCTTAATATCTCAGCTTCCCTCAATTATTCTTGCTCACCATAAGCCTTTAATAATAGTGCCTTCACTCTAAATTATCTCCAGTTTATCCCTTCTTTATCTTGTCTGTGGTGCAGTAGATAAAGTGCTTGACCTACAGTCCAGAAGACTCATTTTTGTGGTTTCAAATCCACCCGAAGACACTAGTTGTGTGACCTTGGGCAAGTCACTTAACTCTGTCTACCTCAGCTTCTTCACCTGTAAAATGAGTTGGAGAAGGAAATGGCAAACCACTCTAGTGCCAAGAAAACCTCAAATGGGGTCACAGAGTCTGACATAACTGAACATATCTTGTTTATAGTTAGTTGTTTGTATCTGGTCTCTCCTGTTAGACTGTGAGCTTCTTGAGAACAGGGACTGGTGTTTTCTTTTTGTTTTTTTTTGTTTTTTGCTTTTTTTAATATTCCCCAGCTTGTAACAAAGCCTGGCATCGATTAGATGTTTACTAAATGCTTCTTGACTTGGCTTACTACTTAACCTAAGCTGCCCTAAGTAGGCATCACTATTCATCTAGTATCCATTGGGGGGGTGTGGCAGGTGGGGTGGAGTGGGGCACCCCAACACAGGCATAATACTTAGAGGAGAATTAGATTGCCTCTACAAGCTAGCTTAACATCAGTACCTGAACTCAGTGACAAAATGTCTCTGTTATCTTGAAAGGAAGAGGCCATTAGCAAGAGTCTTCTCAAACTTGTTCCCACTCATGTCAAAACAACAGGTCTTTCTTTGTTCTTGCCTTTGTTGACATCTCTTATCAAATTGGTATGTTATCACGGATATCCTGGATAGTAGTACAAATAATTCAAAACCAAGGTTTGAGATATCTCTTCCTAAAAGAGGGAAATATGATTTTCAAAACTGAACTTTGCCTTTCCCCCAGAACCAGTGCCTGTACTCCCACAGTAAATTAAACGTCCCTGAGGGGGAACCCAGCAGCAGCAGTGCAGAGCCAACAAAACATTGTCATTGTTGTCCTTGAAATGAGAGCAGTATTCTGATTTAATCAGGAGGGGATCTGTGAAGGTAACTAGAAACCGTTTAGGCACTGTACAAATGTTAAGTTTTCATTATTGTTAGTTATAACAAAGCCTGCCTACTACATATAGGTACCAATCCATGTACGTATTACAAGAGCACTCTCCTCTCTTGCCTTCTGCCTTCGCCTGGGCTTCTTGATTGTTCGTAGGGCTCAAATGAGGTGGGAGTCAAACCTATTCCTTCTCTTGAAATGGAGGACTACCAGCACCATCTGCCCAGGCTCTACACGCTACAATCCTCAAATATTGTCATCCATCTAATTTATGTAACTGCTTTGGTGATGTCGACACTTAGGACCTTTCAGTCTTCACTGCAGTTTAGCTTTTGTGTGTTCTTTCGTCAAAATAAAGTGTGAGCTTCTTGTGACTCAAGACTATTTCCCTTTTCCTATTTGTATTCCTAGCTCTTAGCATAGTACAAGCTTAATTTTTTTTCCTTCTTGTTTGATTCAAAAGTACAAATGTATATACATATGTGCATGGTTGAGCAAAGAAGTCTTGTATCTCTGTCAAAACTGCTTAAGGTTAAAGAATAGGGATTTTGTAGCTTTATAGTTTCTAACAGGTCTAGGCACATGGTAAACATTCAACAAATACTTATTGAAATGAATTTGGTGTATTTATCTTATAAGAATTATAACACACAGGTCATCTAGCAGTATTGTTGTTGATGTTGTTACAATATTTCTTTCATCCATACATCAAGGTTCTTAGAAACATTTTTTCCTAACATCTAATGAATCCAACTATTCTAAAAAAATTGAGTAACAATAAATAAAAAAACGAAAAAGCAATTATTAAGCACTTACTTTGTGGAAAGCACAGTGATAAGCAGTAGGCATACAAATAGAGAAGCAAACCAGTTCATGTTCTCAAGGAATTCACACTCAAAAGGTGGCGGCAACACACAGATGACATTTCAGCTCTAAGTCTTAGAGAACGGTTCCATAATCCCAGAGGTACAGCAATGAAGTAGATTGTAATGCATATTTAATGTGCTTTCTGCTAATAAACTCACACCAGTTTCTGATACTAATTATTTAACAGTGTCAAAGACTTTGGTTGAAAGAATTATTAAGCAATTATTGTGTGCCAAGCACAGTGCTAAGTGCGGAGCATACAAAGACAGAAGTCCCTGCTTTCAAGGAGCTTTCATTCTAATTGGAGAGATAATATGTACATATATAAGCATGTACATAATATACCAAAGTGAATATTTAATAGTTTTGGAAAGGAGTGTCCTAGCAACTGGGGGACTTAGGAAGGTGGTACTTGAGCTGAGACTTTAGACTGTAAACTAAATAAAGGCTCTAAGCAGCTCTTCCCTGAAACATTGCCCCTTTCTCTCTTCTCACATAGCCACTTCTCTCTTTTCCCCACAACTCCTCAGATTAAAAAGTCAATTCTGTTTCCAAGCATGTGTTACCTTTCATAGATAATAAATACACTAGAACCAGAATGTGGATTAGCAGTAGAGATCAGCAGTGGGGGAAAATTTCCATGACAACTTTTAGATTGGCTTCCTGGCAATAGAGCTAAAAATCTATATGATTAATTAATTTGCAAGAAATAAAGTTCAGTCAACAACTCTTTAACTTGTTGCTTGACTATTTGAAGTCTACAGAATGTTGGGAGTGATTGTATAGTCAAATAGGGCTTACGATAGCCAGCACATTATTGACCTGAGGGCTTCTCATCTCTTTGACTTTACAGTAAATTGATATTCCCCTAATTAAGAGCTCTGTGTAGTTGTTTCTAGTCAAATAAGTTAATTGTCTAAAGAACCATTTAGAAATCATAATATTCAGTCCAATATGTGTGCCACTTTTATGTTCACAGACAACTTCCTTCACAACAAACCTATGAGATAAGCAGGTGTCATCATTCTCATTTTTCAGATGGGGAAGTAAAGCTCATAGTTAAGTAACTTGTCCATTATGATACAGCTATTAAGTGTAGGAATTAAAATCCAGGTCTCCTGACTTTAAGTCAAGTCCTGTTTCTTTTCATTATGCCACTTGCCTTCCCTTGACCAAGGAGCAGAAAAATTTTGAGAGGCACATGAAAAGAGTACTCAGAATTTAAGATCATCTTGGCCAACCCTGCGGTTTACAGATGAAGAAACTGTGGTCTGGAGTTGGTACATGGATCATCTATGGCCTTACAGCTGGCCAGTGACAAACTTGGATTGAAAAGTCCAGTACTCTTTTTAATATATATACTTTCCTGCTTCCCTTGACCTAGGAGAGCAAAAATTTATGACAAATAATATATTGGTTTGATTTATTTTAACTCTACACTTGGAAAATCTTTTTCAAAAATAGGGAGTGAGTTAGTGGAGTTTGGTTGTAGATATTATTTGCAATCTTGTAATATCCTTATATATCTTCAAATGGGACCTGTGTGAAATTTTCAGCTCAACATTAGACAGCATAAAAGTTGGCATGAGCAGCACCGGGTGTGATTAGAGCCAAAAAGTTATCTCAAGATAAAGATCATGCCAAAGATTTATGGAGCCTATTTCAGGGATTTAGGAAGGATAGATTCCCTGAATGACAATATGGAGGAAGTAGAAAGGAGACATGTGGTATGGAAATAAAAGTCTTTTGTCACTAGTTAGGGAGAAAGAAAGTCTGGGATTCAAGGCAAAGAGCAGTATCTTGACTGATATACATCACTGAAAAGTGCAAATATTTATAGCATGTGTGTATACATATTTGAGAGAGAGAGAAATAAGACATATAAAAGATTTGCATTTGAGTAAGGATAATGTATGTATAATATTCTTTAAAATAATTCAAGTCAATATATCAGAATAAGTTTGAAATCATTAATTAAGATTTATTTTAACTTATACTACAAATCATGAGCACTCTTTGCCTACCTGGAACATTCAGTGAATCTGCATGTCATTTAATTGGTAATGAGGGTATGTTTTTTTTTTACATACTGTTCACGTATTTCTTATCTTTTCAGAATATATGCCTTAAACGTTATGAAGAAAAGTAGACCTATATAAGATCATTATTTTCTTTTTTAAAACATATTTTATTGATGATTTGCACATAATGGTCATTTCCTAATACCATTCTCTCCCTCCCAAGCAGTAAAAACTAACATGTTAGTTATGTCTAGCAGCATGTACCTGTAACTGTAGCATATGGAGCACTGCCATGCTAATGAGAGGAAAGAAAAATACTTTATCTATCCTCTTGAATCAAGATTGGCTAATTATCACTAAATCTGAATTCTTATGCTCTTCAGCACTGTTTTCCTATTTGCTGTGGTTATTGTTCTCTAATCTGTGCTTACTTAGTTCTACATTAGTTCATATTGTCTTCCCAAGTTTCTATAAAATTTTCACATTCATCCTTTTGATTCTGTATTATTATTTTAAAGTAATATTATTTTACATTCACATACTACATTTTTTTCAGTCATTCCATAATCATAAGATCATTATTTTACATAGAACATGCTATGATTCTAAGTTCTTTAAAAAAAATCAGTATTTTAAACCACATTGGTCAAATCTTGAATCTTCCTGGTCCATGCAATCTTAAGGATCACAAGAACATTGTTCCAAAAGAAACTCTCACCAGTGATTTTTAACAAAGGAATATTTCATAACTCATCCATGGATATATTAATTTTGTTTTATTTTAATATAAAATGACTGTGGTATTGTGACCCTGATGTATGTGTTTTGTCTGTATTTCACTAGTGATGAGACAATTGATAGTTTGTTTTCTTTAGAATAGTCATCAGGCTTGAGTTACGAAAATATTTCATGACAAATGGGTAAAGCAATACTAATTCAAAATAATTAGTTGTTTATTTTCCCCCTTTCCCTCCAGTTATAATAAATTTCACACTACTTTTCAGCCAGGTAATATTAATACATAGAAATAATCCATGTGCTTGTTACTGCTTCCTAAAAATAAAATAATAAATTATTTGAACTAATTTATATAGAGTACTTCTGTCTCTCTTGCCTCTAATGTTGAAAATCACAATTTTTGCTTTGTTTTCCTAGGATCATCCAAGGATATTCACTATATAGAGTTTTTAAAAATTTTTTCTATTTCTAATTGACCCAGAGAGAAAAGTCAGTCTATCAGTAAAAAGTCTAAACCATTTAGTGTATTTTTTTAAAAGAAGCATCTTTTTATTTTTTTCAACTAGCTAGTAACAGAATCAATATACTAAAATGTTGCCATGTAGAAGATTTTAAAAATAAGTATACAGTTTATTTTTGATACCCTATCCATAGCTGTCTTTACAGTAGAACATAGTACACACCCTCTATCTATGTAAATTTATCCGATAAACAACAGACAGGCAGGCAGATAGATAGCTATACACATACTGTCTCCCCTGCCATTCGATCATGAGCTCCTTGAGAAGCGAGAATGTCTTTACCTTTCTTTGTGCACAAAGCCTGATACGTAATAAGCACTTAATAAATGCTTAGACTTGATTTAATTATGTACCACAATGATTTCAGCTTATTAGAGTCACTTAAGAAATAATTTTAGTCTACCAAATTGATTTCATTAAAAGGAAATATGAAAGCAAGATTCGAAGAGGTGCTCAATCTTAGAACTACATTATAGTTTCTGAATTTGAATAGAATCGATATAGTGCAAGAGTTCTTAGCCTGGGATGTGTGACCTCGGTTTTTAAAAATATATATATTTATATTTGTTCAACTGTGATTTCAGTATAATTCGTTTCCTTGGTAATGGTTTACAGCTATGTGGTCCAGTGGGTAGAGTACTGGGTTTAGAATCAGGAAGACTCATCTTCCGGAGTTCAAATTTGGCCTCAGGCATTTATTAAGCTGTGTGACCCTGGGCAAGTCATAATTATTTGCTTCAGTTCTTTATCAGTAAAATGAGCTGGAAAAGGAAATGGCAAATCATTCTAGTATTTTTGCCAAGAAAACCTCAAATGGAGTCACAAAGAATTAGATATAACTGAAACTATTCAATAACAAAATTGTAACTCTGTGTATTTTACTTTATGCATTAAAAAGTGTAATTCTTAGAAGGAATCCATAGGTTTTACTAGTCTGCCAAAGGGGTCCATAACACAAAAATGGCTAAGAACCTCTGTTATAGTGTATACATCCAAGTCTCATAAAACTGCTAGAAACATACCTGAAGAAGCAGTTGCAAAGCCTTCAACCGCTGGTATTTCCTGGTTTGTGTCTTGTAACTAAGATACTGTTTGATCAATAAAATGAGGATAAAGGTATTTGCAATAATATATTGCATTTTCCCTCAGTCAGTCAGTAAGTATTTAAGTGCCTATTATGTGCCAGTCATTGGGCTAAGTGCTAGGGATAAAAAGAAAGGTGAAAAGACAGTTCCTGCCCTCAAGGAGCTCACAATCTAATATGGGAGACAATAAGCAAACATAGTGCATAAAATATGCACCATGTAGAGAATGGAAGGGGAAGGGAAAAAGTATGTGTAGTTCCTGCTATGTGCAGACACTGTTTGTTTTACAAGTATTGTCTCATTTTATCCTCATAACAACACTGTGAGGTTGATGCTATTATTATCTCCATTTTACAATTGAGGAAACTGAGGCTAAGTGACTTGTCTACAGTAGCTATATATACACACATGTGTATATATGTATGTGTATATGTTCTGGGTGCAATATATATGCATGCATATGTGTGTAATATATACACATGTGTACAAATATACTTATGTACATACACGTGTATCTCCATATATACATACATGAAGACAGATCTGAATGAGCTGAGCCCCCTATAACAAGGCCCATCTTTTCACAAAGATGAAAATGTAAGAGGCTTTTAGTTTAGGTCTTAAATATTTGTGCCACTGGGGGGAAAATTGACATTATCAATCTTAGAAACTAGAGCAGAAAGTACTTCCTTGCTCTAGGGAGAACTACAGGCAGCCTCATATATTTCTCTGAAGTTATTTGTTATTAATCTTGTTCTAATCTCATAGCACACTAACACCAAGAAGATGGCAAAGCTGTTAAGTAAGCATAAGAGGCAAGCTATTCAGCATAGTGTATAGAGTTCTGTATCAGAAGTCAGGAAGATCTGAGTTCTTATTTGGCCTCAGGCGTTTACTGGCAATAGTAAACTGGGCAAGTCACTTAATCTCTGTCTCTTTTAGTTTCCTTTTCTATAAAATGGGGATAATAATAAGAGCACATACTTTACAAGGTTGTTGTGAGGATCAGATGAGATGATGTTTGTGAAATACTTTGCAAACCTTAAGGTGCTACAGAAAGGCTGTCTATGACTCATTGTCATTATGTTAGAGTACTCATCTTCATCACACAAGCTCCCGTGACCCCCAATAAAGGGATCTTTTAATATTTGTTTTGATCACAAGATGTTTCCTCTCCATGCAATATATGACCATCTTGACATTTGGAAGTTGGAGAATACTTTTTTGTTTTTGTTTTTGAGATGGCCTAGGATTCTTAAATTGAATGGGGTGTGTTACTTAAATTCCTGGTCAAGAAACCAAATTCTTCACTGATTCTAACATCAAGTATCCAGGCGCCCAACTCTTCTCTTTGTCTTGCAAATTTCTAGCAAAAAAACTTTCATCAACATCATAATATCAAATGGGTAAAAAGTGTTTGAAAAGTTTGTCCTTTTTTTTTTAATGAAAATGTTCATACTAATAATGAGAGAGAGAGAACATAATGATCTAAGAGTACTGGACTTGGGGGTCAGCTAGGTGGAGCACTGGCCCTGGAGTCAGGAAGACAACAGTTCAAATCCAGCCTCAGACACTTGACACTTACTAGCTGCGTGACCCTGGGCAAGTCACTTAACCCCAATTGCCTCACAAAAAGAAAAAGGAAAAAAAGAGTACCGGACTTGGTAGCAGGAGAACTGGTTTTAAATTCAATTTCAAATACTTTCTAGCTGTGTGAGTATGGGCAAGTCAAAGGTAACGCTGAGCTTTGATTTCCTCTATAAAATGTTGACAATATTTTAATTCTCTGCACTGGTTTGAGGATCAATCAAAGTGTTTTATAAGCCTAAAGGACTATATAAATGTCAGCTGTGATCATTTCCCCTCTTTCTCTATTAATCAGTCAAATCAACACACATTTATTAAATGCCTTCTATGTATTAAGCACTATGCTTGATGTGGCAGGGAGCAGAGACAAAAATGAAATCATTTGTACCCTCAAGGAGTTTACGTTCCATTAGAAGTAACTTGTATATACATGTAAACAGTTTACAAAGTAAATACAAGGTAATTTCATAGGGGAAATCACTAGCAGCTAGAGGCAAGACCTAATGTAAGAGGTGGCACTTGAGCTGAGTGATTCTAAGATGTGGAGGTGAGGAGTCGGGGACAGCCTGTGCCAAAGCACCAAGGTAGGATATGCATTATTCTTTGTAAGGAACAGCAATGCTGCCAATTGTTCTAGGATGATAATGTGGGGAGAAGTATGAAATAAGTCTTGAAATGTAGGTGAGAGTCCAGTTATGAAGGCTTTCAAATACTAAGCAGAAGGGGTGGGTGTGGGTGTGTAGAAAGGGGAAATAAGCATTTTTATTTTCAAAAAAAAACATAATATCAATTTAATGATACCTTCATTACATATGTTATTTTTGTCAGCACAGAAAGTTTTCATTCTAGCATTTTAAAGCTATTTAACCTCACATGTTATAGTAATACACTTAGACAAAAAAAATTGTATCAGTACAATATAAATAGCTAGGTATAATGTTATGTTTGGGGAGGACATCTTATCTTATATGAATTACTTAAACTTTCTTCAAGTTCAAGTTTAAGTTTAAGTTATGGTATTACTGTAGGATAAACAGCCTATATTTATATTGTCCTTTCTGGATCACAAAGGATCTTCTTCTCTCCAAGATAAGTGCCTTTGATATTAGTCTCATTTTTCAAAAGAGAAAACTGAGACTTAGAGAGGCTATGACTTGCCCAAGATCACATAACTAATAAAAACAGGGCTTCTGAGGCTAAATCCAGTGTTCTTCCACTACACCATCTTACCTACTTCTACATTCTTAGTAGAAATAAAGATCTCAAAGATTTAAAAAGTCCAAAATTGTATTGATCCAACTCATAGACATTTTGTTCTCAAGGAAAAGTTCCTTTAGTGGTTCTTTATAACACACTTCCATCTAATGTGGGGTCCCTTGTTGGAGGAATAGAATCTAGAGGAAGGTTTGACAAATTGTTTGTTTTTAGCATGTGTGAAAATATTTAGAAGTCAAGGGGGCAGCTAGGTAGCACAGTGGATAGAGCACTGGCCCAGGATTCAGAAGGACCTGAGTTCAAATCAGGCCTCAGACACATAACACTTACTAGCTGTGTGACCCTGGGCAAATCACTTAACCCCATTGCCTAACCCCCCAAAATAAAAATATTTAGAAGTCAGAAGAGAGAGGAACCATTATTAGGGACAGCTAGGTGGTGCAGTAGATACTGTGTTGGGCTTAGAGTCAGGAAGACTTGAATTTAAATCTAACACAGATGCTTACTGCCTATGATCTGTAAAATGGCGATAATAATGGCACTTAACTCACAGGGCTGTTATAAAGATGAAATGAGTCAAAGTATAGAAAAACCTTTTCAAAATTTAAAATACTATATAAATGCTAAGTACTATTACTGCTACTACTGTTGTTACTGAGCTTTTTCTCAGTATTAGCACTTGAGGTAGTCTTAGTAGAAAATATTTAGGCCTTTTTTCATATTTTATTGTACAAGTTACCAAAGTCCAGTTAGAAATAATTGCATAGTACAATCTTTAATAGTAAAAGAGAGGAATCAGTCAACAAGCATTTAAGTGCCTACTATGTGTCAAGTGCAGTTGTGTTAGGCATTGGAGGATATTGGAGGGGAAATCAGTTCCCTCTTTCAAGGGAATTACATTCAATTGGGAAAGATAACATGTGCACATAAAAGTATTTACAAAATAAATATGAGATAATTTGGTAGGAAAAGTACTAGTAGTCAGGTAGTAGGGGCATTAAGGAGAGGTCTCATTGAGAATGTAATATACAAGCTAACTTCTGAAGGAAAGTAGGGATTTCAAGGCAGAAGTGAGTAGAAAGTGCATTCTCCCATATCTTTAATTTGTTCAGCAAAAAAAACACTTTCCTGTTTAAACCCGGGACCTTCCTACCCTTCCAAATTCATTAAAAAATATTTTTAAGACACTCATTTGGAAACCAATAGTTATACAATAGTATACCTGTATAATTCAATATATAGTATACAATAATATACCAATAGGTATACAATAGTATACCTATTTAAAACCCTCTGTGAACAAGATAGTTTTTTTCCCTGTCTGACTAGGACAGGGCTTAAATTTAACAGGATAAAAAATGAGATGTTATTAGAGGATAGGAAGGACAGCTATTAGGGAATATTTTCAGACCATTCCACTCCCTTTTAGTAGACTTGTCCAAAAAACCTACCTGTGAGTAAAAGCACCCAATTTCCTACTCAAGTGATACACAAGCTTATTCCTCTTAATGGTTTTTTTCTTTCATCTGGCCTTGGGCAGGATAGTAATTAGCAAGACTGAAATGGAAATTTTTCTATATAATTTGTAACCAGGAAAGCTTGGTATGGAAATGTTCTCCATTTGCAAATTTGGTTAATTTCTCTGTCTCTAGAAATCAATATATGTTTGATAAGTTCAGGGGAAGTTTTCAGTTTAGGTCTATTACAGCTTCTATTTTTGGTAGAGGAACTTTAAAAGAGTTTAATAAGGAAGAGAGCGAGATGAAGCTTTTAGACTAGTCTAAAGAGTTACCATTAGGCAACTAAAGTCTCATCATTTGAGACTCTTCAAGAGTAATGCAAAGTTGTACATAACAGCTTGGGAATTTCACGTGCAATCATCTTTTTTTTTCTCTTCTATGTTATATATGCTTGTTTTATTTCTTAAGTTCAGCATAAAATAAATAAAAATTTAAAAAGAGTAATGCAAAGTAATTTATTCCAATATCCATCCTAAAACTAATATGCAGGTATATGGAAACATCTCTAAATTACATCATTAATTCTGTCTCTGTTTGGTGTTTTGACAGTTTATATTCCCAAAATATAATAAACAGGGTGTTGTAGTAGACAGAAAGCTACCAAGAATACCTGGGTGCAAGTCCTACCTACTCTGAGTGCGATCACTTACAGTCTTAGTGCTCCAAGCAGTTGTCTAAGATGGTTACATATAAGTTATAGATGTATAGCAATGGGTAAAATTTCTATACCACAAGTTCCCTACCATGATTCAGTGTCAAGTCTAGACCAAAAAATAAAATAAAACAGCTATTCAGATCATATCAATCTTTTTCACAAGCCTTCTATTATTATCCATCAGTAGTTGATCATTCAAGTGTAAAATAATAACAAATGAATAAATGAATGAATGACTAAGCATTTATTAAGCATTTCCTAAGTACTAGATACTGTGCTTAGTGCTAGAAAAATATAAGTAAGCAAGACAATCCCTGCCTTCAAGGAGATTATGTTCTAATGAAAGAAGAAAACATATAAAGGGGAGCTACAAAGGTGGGAAGGTGGGAGGTCAGTCAGCAAAAAAGCATTTTTAAGCACCTCCTAAGTTCCAGGAACTATGCTAAGTGCTGTTCATTCAAGGAAGACAGTTCCCTCCAGGAACTTAATGAGGGAGTCTATTGGGGGAGATAACATGCAAACTACTATGTATAAACAAGGTATATACAAATGCATTCCAGATAATGTATTGGATTGGTAGACTTGGTTTGAAAATTGCAAGAAAATGATGTAGATATCTAATTCTAGACTAGATAAGAAGAGAGCTCACTTATCAGAGCCCAGGGCCTAAGGCTCTGCTCATGAGAGGATAAGTTTAAATTAGTGTGTCTTCTCTATGATATGATGAAGCTAAATAAGTAGTCAATACTAAGTGGCTACTATTTCCTCTCATCTTTGTTCCAAAATAATCCTTCTTCATTTTTTTCTTTCTTTTTTCTTCCCCTATGCCATATCCCCATAGGATCTGTGATTCCTATGTAGCTCTCCATAGGAAACAATGAGACGGAATAGATGAGGATGACTTCCTCTTGACCATTAGAAGTCCTTTGCTCTTTGAAATGTTTAGCTTCCTCTAAAACTCCTGAAATGAGTAACTTTGAAGGTGCCATTGCCCATATGGGTTCTAAAACTGTAAGAAAAAAAAAGAGAAGAAAAAAAATGAATTAATGGCTTTTGATCTGTTGAAAAGGTAAAAGTTTGTATGAGTGTTGCCATGGATACACCATCTTGTCAAGAGGAATCTTCTTCACTGTCACACCAGGGCTGGAACCAGTAGAAAGATTCCCTGCTTTACCTTATAATGATCCATTAGGTGCATAATTATGTCTGAAGTACTTTTCATTATACTGAATCAGTCTTCCACTGAGAAGAGAGAGAAATCTAAAATACGGAGCTTTAAAAAAAAAAAGGCTAACATCTGTGGTAGTTAATCCCTGCCTGCTTGTTTCAATGCATCAAGAGATCTTTTATTTTAACTTATCACCATGAATATTTATTGAATTTCCAGTATGTGTAAAGCACTGTGCTATGTGTTAAAATCAGATCCTTTTCTGTGTTCAGGTTTTAACAGGAAGAAGAGAACCTAAACATACTAGGGCTTAAATCTTAATTGTTGCAGAGAGAGGCACATAAAATGGAATAAAGACCTCAGAAAGCAGAGACTTGAGAATCTCTAAAAGACATATCAGCACAATTTCCCCCAGAGTTGGTTCTGTTACATAAAGTCAGCTGCTGAGTCATAGCCAGAGAATAGAGCATGAATACAGATGGTCTGGTGGCCTATGAAACAGCCTTCCTACATCTTTGATGGTTTGAGTCTCTAAAGTCCTTGATTTCCCCATCGGCCAGAAACAGTTAATAACATGTGCAGGGGAGAAGGGGGGGAAGAAGTGGAGAGTGGACTGGTGAATTGTACCTTGAAGTCCTTCATATAGGTAAAGACACTCCCTATATTTAAATGTCTGTTATTTTTCAAGATATTACTGTGTTTCTGATTATTTAGAAAATACTAATAGTGAGTCTGCCTTAAGCCGGTGAAATTTTTACTTCATTCTTGCAACCCTTCTTTTTTGTTAAGATTTTTTATGTATTTTTGGCTTTCCTGTCTTCTTTGTGTTTCTGAATGGTACGTCTCTCTCCTCTTCTGAAAACTGCTTTTGCTTTTTCTCCCTTCCATTCATATTCTTTTTTTTTTCTTTCTTTTTGCTGCATGGAGACTCTCTGCTGTACAAGTGTAAGTATTTTTTTTTTTGGTAGCCTTGCAGTTTCTGGCCCTACTTGTTTACATTCTCGTGCTCTATTTGCTTCTGTGCTCCCTTGCTAGTCTCCCCAGAGACTGTATTGTCATCCATCTGCAGTTACTGAATGAAATAGGCAGTAATTTAGAGACAAGATTGGATTTTACAAGAAGGTTCAACCGGCATAACAGCTGATGAATTTAAAATATCCGCAGCCATATGCCTGAAAGCAAGCAGAGAATGTTGGTGAAAGGGGTACAAAAAAATGTCATTCAGGTTTAAAAAGAAAAAGAAAGCTTTTGGGTTTTTTTGTCACAAAATGACAAGTTTGTTTAAATTTTCCAGTTTTTCTTTAGATTTGTTTTTGTCCTATGATAGCAAACCTAAGTTTGTGGAAAGTTGATATGATGATTAATTTCCTGCATTGGAAATACTTTTTATATACCTTTTCCCTACCTAATAATGATTATTACCAAATCATCAAGAAGAATTTTTTTTTTTAGGTTTAAGGTGAGAGGGTTGTTTTTCCATGTATTGTACAGACTTGGTGAAGTTTATGGAAAGTTTGGAGGATAAAAATTTGAAGTGGGCAGTATTCTTTAAACTGTTCTGAGTATTTGCAGCATTTCTAACTAGTACATGTCTAGGAAGTAGAGACTGAAAACTTGATATAACAGAAATATGCTCTGGGTTTGTATGTTGGATTGCTATATTAGTTATTATAATTCATGTTTAAAATAGGTATTAATAAGGCAGCTAGGTGGTACAGTAGATAGAAAAGTGGTCCTGGAGTGAGGAGGACCTTCATTCAAATCTGCCCTCAGACACTTGACCCTTAGCAGCTGTGTGACCCTGGGCAAGTCACTTAACCCTGATTGACTAACCAAAAAAAAAAAAAAGAAAATAATAAAATAAAGTAGGTATTAATGTGTATTAAACTGTAGGTAAAGTGATTTAAATTCAGTCACAAAAATTAAATGAAACAAACAATAGCACTCAGCAATTTACAGTAAGGGTCTCCAGCATTTGGGCTAAACTTAACTTTGAATAGGGAACTTCCCTAGTTGATTCTCTCATGGTGATGGAGGGTAGCCAGTTGCAGGTTGCTGTGATAGGCTGAGAAAGAAGTCTTTGTATTTGCCCTACTAAAGGTGTCTTTAAAAAAAAATGACACATATTCCTCAGTGCTTTGTGAGAGTTTCTAGAGTAAGATTCCTTTTTTGAAATCAGTTGCCTTTGAAGCAAAGGTTCTTGATGTCCAGCATTTTAATTGACACTGAGTAGTGTTAGTATGTATTTATTGTTCTATGAGATGTCCATATGAGAACTATATCTGTGGGATTTAGATGACTGATCCCTTTCACGTACGTGGAAACAGTTTGTAGCCTACTCACCAGTGGTTCCAAAATTGAAGCTTTATAGACAAAGGACTAATGAGGATGAACAGATTCAAGGGACAGCTAGATACAGTGGACTTTGTCCCATAGGTTGGTTGTAGATGAGTAAGTGGATAAATGATGCTGGAGAAGATTATGAAGTCAGAATTTCATCCCAGATACAACTCATCTGCAAAAGAAAGCAGGTCAAAATGAAATGGCAACTCAAGAACAGCATTTTAGAACTAGTGCTGAAAAGCTATCTTTGTCAGTACCGACACTTCCTGTTTATACTTCTGTTCCAGGATTTTTATGGCTACCAAGTTTGCATGGTTGATTATAGTGGGACCACTTTAGAAATTAATATCTTTTATAATTCTGTCAGGCAGGGTAAAAAAAATAATAAATTCCAGGTAGGAAAAATTTGTGGAAAATGAGATCTTACTTACCATTGTCAGGTATAAGGCTCTAATGTGAACTATAAGCAATATGAACCTTTAAAAATGAGTAACTTTGGGGCCAATTGAAAAGTCACATTCTTCCATCAAATGTTAATCTATCCATTTACAAATGGGCAATTGTCTCTGACAAATTGAGCAAAAAAAAAAAAAAGAAATTTAGTAAGGGTTTCTTTAAAATCCAGTGAAATGTCGCCATGTTTTGGAAGATGCTTGTGAAGGACACAGATGTGATGTTGTTACCAGCACCTGTAATAAACACAATAAAGCAAAATTTCATAATTTGTCTTATTCAATCTTCAAGAATTTAACTTTGAGAAATTAGGAGGCCAGAGTATCTACTACTTGAGCAGGGATTTCTTTTCTTTTTAATTTGTAGAATCAGAACCATTTATCCTAATGATATTGAATGACCTTAAAGATTTGTTGTGGAATTGGACAGGACTATTTAAGAGATGAACAGATCTGTTTGCAAATGGGGCAGTTTCTGTATTTAGCATATAGAGTATATACAGACAGTTCTGCTTTATGTAAATTTGCATTATGCAAATTTGACTTTACCAAATCTGCAATCCAAGAAAAATTACCAGATTTCCTTTTGCAAAGTAGATTTAAAGGTGAAGTACCCTGAAGGAACCTCAGATACTTAAAGCAAGCAGTGATTGATTTGCATAATTTAAAAATCCTGTGGGATTTCATGTTGTACAAGTGTCTGGAGAGGCTTGTGGTGCAAATATTGAAACGGCAAAAAAGTTCCCAGAATTCCTGCAAAAAAAAAGTAATAAATGAAGGTCACTACTTGACAGACCAAATCTTTAATCTAGAGAAAACTGACCTATTTTATCAAGAATGCCCCAGGTCACTCTCCCCCATCAGAATGATTTTAATGAAAATATAATACTATCTCATTATTACAACCTATGGATCTGATAGTGATTGCAAATTTTTTCAAGGCATAATAGTTACACACTACATTTGTTCAGGCAATTGCAGCTTTTGATGCAGATAAGAACTTGACTTTGTGAGATTTCTGGAAGTTCTATAATATTTACCATGCAATGTAGAATATTGCTAAGGCATGGAAGATGTAACAGAAACATGTATGAAGAGAGTTTAGGGAAAAGTGTACCTATAGCTCAATCCTGGTGGATTTGGCTAAGATAAAACTTTTGAAGAAGTAACAAGATTGTAAAATTAGTACAAGAATGGGAACTAGAAGTGGATGAGAATTACTTGGAGGAGTCTATTAAGTCTCCTGGTGAGGATCTAATTGAGCTGCTAGCTTCAAAGACTGCAGAAGAAGAAAGGGAAGCTTCAGAACCTGAGGTGGAAACAAGAAGATTCATGACAAAATGGTTGGCAGAAGCATTTCATCATTTCAGTGATCCAAATACTAAAAGATTTTTTTAAAGTTCAAAGACTAGTTGACCATAATATTGCTTGCTGTTGTCAGATATACAAGGAGAAAAAGAGAGCCACTGTCCAAATATCCCTTGATAGCTTCATAAAACATGTTGCACAGCCAACCAACCTGTGATAAAAGCTAGGTGTGGTGGATAGGGAAGGTACAACATACTGCACATCTCTAGTCACTTTACTGTCTAGTATTATGCATACTTTATTATTAACTTTACCTTTCATTTCATAATTCTGTTTATTATCATGGTACAATATATAATATGTCTGCACTTTGATACATGTTATGACTTGTGTAAAGGTATTATTTTGTGTATGCCTTCATTATAGAGGCTAAGTGAAGTGGGTAGGGCCAAATTCATGTTATGTAAAAATTGCTTTACCAGAGGTCCATTTAAGTAGGAGAACTGTCTATATGCATAACTTCATAACAAGTAAATGAAGCCTCATGATTCTTAAGTTATTTCTTTCTGTGGTAAGTTCATGTCGAGCTCCAATTTATAAATAGTCTGTTGTAAGAAAGAGACAAATGAAATTAGCATGCATGTGTCCACTCTTTAATTTCTCTCAAACTGGCTTGACATGCATTGCATGGGAGTTACAGTCCAGAACCAGGCCACCTAAGGGGGCCAGTCCAGATTTGGCTCGATTTGGGATTTAGGGGTACAGAGTTCTGCCTTTCAAAGAGTAGGTGTTCCCAAGGAGTGCCAATCGACTCTGATTGATTAGCAAACTGTGAGGTGGGCTGTATTAAAATAAGGTCTTGATTATTTTATAAAGCTGGAAAAAATAATAACAAGATTCATTTGGAGTAACAAAAGGTTCAGAATATCAAGGGAACTAATGAAAAGAAATGCAGGGGAAGGTGGTATTATAAAACAGCAATCATCAAAACTACTTGGTACTGGCCAAGAAATAGAGTGGTGGATCAATGGAATAGGTTAGGTTATGCAAGACACAGTAGTCAATGACTATAGTAATCTACT
This sequence comes from Vombatus ursinus, assembly GCF_900497805.2. Classification (NCBI taxonomy): domain Eukaryota; kingdom Metazoa; phylum Chordata; class Mammalia; order Diprotodontia; family Vombatidae; genus Vombatus; species Vombatus ursinus. Next base: position 28,230,964 of record NW_020949351.1, on the reverse strand, counting down.
GTTTGATAAACCCAGAGACCCCAGCTTCTGGGATAAGAACTCACTGTTTAACAAAAACTGCTGGGAAAACTGGAAAAGAATATGGCAGAAACTGGGCATAGACCAAAATCTCACACAATATACCAAAATAAAGTCAAAATGGGTTCATGATTTAGATATAAAGGCTGATATTATGAGCAAACTAGGAGAGCAAGGAATAGCTTACCTGTTAGATTTATAGAGAACAGAAGAATTCCTGACCAAACAGGAGATAGAGAACATTATGAAATGCAAAATGGATAATTTTGATTACATTAAACTGAAAAGTTTTTGCACAAAACTAATGCAACCAAGATGGAGGGAAGCAGAAAACTAGGAAAGAATTTTTACAATCAGTGTCTCTGAAAAGGGCCTCATTTCTAAAATATATTGAGAACTAAGCCAAATTTATAAGAATACAAGTCATTCCCCAATTGATAAATGGTCAAAGGATATGAACAGGCAGTTCTCAGATGAAGAAATTAAAACCATTCATAGTCATATGAAAAAATGCTCTAAATCACTGTTGATTAGAGAAGTGTAAATCAAAACAACTCTGAGGTACCACATCACACCTATCAGATTGGTCAATATGATAAAACAAGGAAATGATAAATGTTGGAGAAGATGTGGGAAAATTGGAACACTAATGCATTGTTGGTGGAGTTGTGAAATGATCCAGCCATTTTGGAGAGCAATTTGGAACTATGCCCAAAGGGCTATAAAAATGTGCATACCCTTTGACCCAGCAATAGCACTTCTAGGGTTATATCCCAAAGAGATAATATAAATGGGGAAAGGACCCACATGTACAAAAATATTTATAGCAGCTTTTTTGTGGTGGCAAAGAATTGAAAATTGAGAGGATGCCCATCAATTGGGGTATGGCTGAACAATTATGGTATATGAATGTAATGGAATGTTACAGAAATGATGAGCAGACAGACTTCAGAAAAACCTGGAAAGACTTGTATGGACTGATGCTGAGTGAAGTGAGCAGAACCTGTACACAGTAACAGCCATGTTGTGCAATGACTAACTTTGATAGACTTAGCCCTTCTCAGTAATGCAGGGATCTAAGACATCTCCAAAAGTCTCATGATGGCAAATGCTATCCACATCCGAAAAAAGAACTATGGAGTTTGAATGCAGATCGAAGCATACTATTTGCTCTTTTTTTTCCCTTCAGTTTTGTTTCCTCTTTCTTGTGGTTCCTCTTATTGGTTCTAATTCTTCTTTACAACATGACTAGTGTGAAAATATGTTCAATAGGAATGTATATATAGAGCTTATATCAGATTGTGTACCGTCTTGGGGAGAGAGGGGAAGAAAAATCTGAATCTCAAAAGCTTATGGAAGGGATTGTTGATAAATCAAAATAAATTAGTTTTTTTTGATAATTTTTTATTAATTTATTTTGATTTATCACTAATCACTTCCATATGCTTTTGAGTTTAAAGTTTTTCTCCCCCTTCCTCCCCACTACTCTCCCCAAGACAGCGCACAATCTGATATAGGCTATACATTTGCATTCATATTAAACATATTTTCACATTAGTGATGCTGTAAGTAAAAATTAAAACCAATAGGAGGAACCATCAGAAAGAGGAAACAAAACTCAACAGAAGAGAAAAAAAAAATAGCAATTCAACTTCCATAGTTCTTTCTTTGGATGTGGATAACATTTTCCATCACAAGGCCTCTGGGGATGTCTTAGATCCTTGTATTACAGGGAAGGGTTAAGTTTATCAATATTAATCATCACACAGCATTTCTGTTATTGAGTACAATATTCTCTTGGTTCTGCTCACTTCACTCAGCATCAGACCATACAAGTCTTTCCAGGTTTTTCTGAAGTCAGCCTGTTCATCATTTCTTTTAGCACAATAGTATTCCATCACATTCATATACCACAACTTGCTCAGCCAATCCCCAATTGATGGGCATCCTCTCAATTTCCAATTCTTTGCCACCACAAAAAGAGCTGTTATAAATATTTTTATATGTATATGTCCTTTTCCTCCTGACTCCAAGCTCAACGCTCTATCCACTGTGCCACCTACCTGCCCCTGGAGATCTCATTTCTAGTTCTCTCTCTATTACTTAGCTTTGTGATCTTGGGGAGATCATTTAATAGGTCCCAATTTCTTCATCTATAAAATGAGAGGTATTGATGATGGTCTCAGAGGTTTCTTCCAGTTTTAAAATTTAATGATTCTATATCCGACTGACAATGATGATGATGATGATGATGATGATGATGATGATGATGATGATGATGAAGAACAACTCACCCTTTTCTAGCCTTAGAGAGATTCATCAGTTTGTCCTCTCCTACTCTTTTGGTCAGACTGACTAGATAGCCCTTTATGACGAAGAGTTACCAGTGTATTAAGAACCTAGTGCTAAAATTTATCAGTTAAAGAGAAAATTGCTTGTAGAAAAAGGGGTCTTGTTTTTATGGTCTGTGATAAAAGGACCAGGAATTATGGCAGTATACTGAGCATGACAGCATGTATAAGCTATATAATTCTAGAAGAGTTTCATTTATATTATATTATGACTAAAGAAAAATGAAGAGAAATGCAAAAAAGAAATCAAGGCAGAATTGAGAAAGGTTAGCTTTTTACTTAAAGCTACTCAGTTTCCTCACCTGAATAATGAGGGAGTTAAATTACATGATCTCTGAGGTACTTTTTAGTTCATAGTACATGATCCTGTGATTAAGCTGAATTTATTCATTTGCTCCTATGATAAACTGTTAGTAAATGTCTTTGTCTTGAATTCCTAGGAATTGATTTCTGTTGTCTTTAATCTTGTGCATATTATGCATTATGATAGTCTTGTCCATAGCTTGGAATCAAAAGGATGCATCTCACTGATAGGTATTATTTGCAAGGATATCATAAAAGACTTCAGTTTTAGTTGTGAAATATTAGCACGAATATAGTTGTGCACTATAATCCGAAGTTGGGGAGAAAATTGGAGAAATTTGAGAAATTGCTACTCTTCTTTCAGTTGAAGCAAAGTTACTCAACCATTCTCAGATGAAACAAGTAAACTTTCTAGTTCAACTAAAACTTACCAGTAAATATTTCTAAAGATGGTGGGGTAACTTTTCTGTGATTACTAATTGCTTTTTTCTTTGGTTGCTAGATGACTCCTAAATCTAAAAGGAAAAGTATCCATAGTCGAATGCTCCGACCTGTTTCCAGGGCCTTTGGTAAGTTAATACATCCATATTTTTGATACTTACTTCCTGTTTATCCATCCCTTATACCCAAGCTACTTAAACTAACTCTTAAATAGAAATATTTTCTTCCTCATGGCTCTTCTTATATGTACCTGTTTTATAGATGAAGAATATTGAGGAACAAAAGAGGGGCAAAGTGATTTGCCTGATAATAAAAAACAAGATTTTAGCTGTCATTGCCACTTCTATTATCAACAAATAATACCTACCAAGTGCATTGAATACAGTTGGTGCTTAATAAATACTTGCTGAATGTAATGGAAGTGAATCAAAAGTACTTCATTTCTTTGTTGTCATTCAGTTGTTTCAGTCATGTCTGACTCTTTTTGACCCCATTTGGGGTTTTTTGGCAAAGATACCAGAGTGGTTTGCATTTCCTTTTCCAGCTCATTTTACAGATAAGGAACTGAGGCAAATGGGACTAAGTGACTTGCCCAGGGTCACACAGAGAGTAAATGCCTGAGGTCAGATTTGAACTCAGAAAGATAAGTCTTTCTGACTCCAGGCCTAGCACTCTATCCCTTGTACCACCCAGTTGGTCTTTAGGCATTGTCATATGTGATGTTCACTCTTTTGTTGCTTCCTTTAAGAAATGGAGTTTGATCTTGATAAGGCACTAGAAGAAGTTCCAATTCACATAGAGGACCCACCTTTCCCGTCCATCAGACAGGAGAAGAGGGCTTCTGGATTCATCTCAGAGCTGCCATCTGAGGAAGGGAGGAAACTGGAGCATTTCACCAAGTTAAGGCCAAAACGGAATAAAAAACAGCAACCTACCCAAACAGCGGTAAGTTCCTCTGGGTAACTGGTGAGGTACCATCTCTTTTTTCACCTCTGGAATGTGATATGAACAAGATATTTCACAAAGAGTTAAAATGTAGGGTTTAGGTAGGATAGAGAAGTAATGGCCAAAGGCTAGATCCACAGCAAATTAATGAACATACATTAGTGCTTCCAAACACGTTTTAAAAACTGAGGGGTATAAAACTTACTGCAGTTTAGAGCCAAGATAGAGTGCCTGAGAACAGTTTAAATCTCTGGAGACACAAAAACCATGTCTAGAGTTGCCCTTTGATGTTTAGGAGTGAAAAGATTTGCTAAATATTAAAGAAGAAGTCATTTATGTTTCACTTTGTAAAATCAGAAAAGATATACATATATGCAAAAATCCCACTTCCCTTTTCATATCCAACCATGACTGTCTTAGTCTGGATCTGCTTTTGTTGCTCTCCATTGAAGGGATTCTTAATCTAGGGTCCATGAACTTATCTAAAAATATGTATTTTGGCAACTATTTCAATGTCATTGTTTTCCTTTGTAATAGTATACATTTTATGCATGGTCTTCACCAGACTGCTAAAAGAATCTATGACCAAAAAAAGTTTAGAACTCTTGGCTTAGAAGTGGAAAAGACCCTGTGTCACTTCAGGTTATTAATGTAGAACATAATCCACTTGAAGATAGCTGATAATTGGCAGGTTCTTCAATCTACCTTACCCCTTCCCATCTTAACCTGAATGTCACTGGCACAGCTAAAAAAAAAATGCTTTTTTAAAGTTCGTTTGATTCATTTGAATGCATCTTTTTGGAGGACACTTGCAGTTTATTTTTTTAAAAGATAATGTGAAGTGAGCTGTTATCACTCATGGTGAAAAAACAATAACCGACATTATAGTATGCTTCCGGATGATTCTCTTTGTCTCCCTCCCTCTCAAGGACTATTAAAACTCTAATTTGTTCATAAAATGACTTAAGTATCCCTGCACTTAAATCCTTGGCCCACAGAAAGATTGGTAATTAGACTGCAGAATATAGGTTCTGTATAGTTGATTCTGTTGTTCTGTTCTGAAGTAAACTGTGGCAGTTTCTTGGTTCAAGAGCACTTTGGAAATATTCTCAGAGACCTTGTGACATTGGCTGGAATTCCCCTTTCTGATCACAGTTGACTGCCTCATCTCTCCTGTTGAGTTCAGTTACTGTGTCTGTGCAGGTTACTCCCAAATAGACATGCCTAGCTCTGCCTTCCTTCTTGTGTAGTAGTCCTGCATCACCCACTTCCTGCTAAACATCACCTTGGGACATCCGATGTCCCGAAAGGATCTAAACGTGTTTAAAACAGAACCTTTTACTTTCCTCCTGCCTTTGCTCTAAGTTTCTATGTTTTTTTTGAAGATGCTAATATCCTACCTATCACCCATGTTCACAGCCTCAGTTGTCATTGGTGTTTTCATCTCCAATCAACCTACATATTCAATCTCATTAGTTCTACTTCCATAGTGTCTCTCAAATACCTTCCCTTCTCTCTACTCACATAATAATAACTTCAGTTCAGCCTCTCATCGCCTTATTTACTATAAAAGGCTCCAAATTGAATTACTGACTTCCAGGTTCTTTGCTCTATTCTCCAATAAACTGCCAAAATTATCTTTCCAAGGCACAATTATGACCATGTCATTCTCATGTCCAAAAGCCTTCAGTCATTTCCCATCGCCTTTAGGGTAAAATACTCATTCTTCAGCCAAGCATTTAAGCTTCCCCATGTCCTGGATCTAACTTTACCTTTACAGTCTTATCTCACATTATTCCCATTCATACTTTCTGTTTTAGCCAAGCTGTAATGCCAGTTATTCCCTGAATTCTATCTCCTACTTCCTGTGAATTTATACAAGCTATCACCATCCCTAAAATGTAATCTCTCCTCAATTCTGCATTAAGAATCCTTATGTTCAAAGATCTCCTTTCCATTTGTTAATGCATTCCCTCCTCAAATTATGTGTTTTATCTGTGTACATGTGCTATTTCCCCAATTGAATGAAAGCTCCTTGAGATCAGGGCCTATTTCATCTAGAGAGTTACCAAATGTTTGCTTAATGGAACTGAATTACATTGGAAATAGGAAAGGAAATAAGTATTTATTAAGAACCTACTATGTGCCAGGCATTGTGCTAAATGCTTTACAAATATTATCTTATTTAAGAATTGAGAACTATCTCAATCCTCTGAACCTCCTGTTTTGTTCTTACATCAAACTCTGGTTTTTCAATATCTCCCTATATGCCAGTCTATAGCATCATTATTCTGAGGATCACTTCATGTTCTTGACTAAATAGTTAACCAATTGAGTAAGTCACCATCCTTCATTCTTAAAAGATCTGTCTCTCCTCTGTTCATGCCCTAGTGATCCTCCCTCAGCTTTTCCCTACCATTTGCCTTTCCCCCTTCTATTCCCAAGCTGCTGAGTGCTGCTAGAGGAGGTCATGAAAACATTCTGATTGAGCCATTACAAATTTATCCTATCTTACCTCAATTGGGTCCATCTTGCTCAATAGCATTGCTTTTGATTGAGCAAAGTTGCTTCTCTGCACTTCAAGAACTGTTAGCCAATGAGTGCAAAACTCACCACCCAAAAAAAAAAAAGTGAGGCAATTTTCCCTCTGCTCTTCATGTATAATTGATATTCATAACATTTTGCCAGATATTAATAACATTTGACCATTCGTCTTTGTGCCCAACACAACTAAGAAGCACATATTTCCCTTACGACCCTCAGCTTATCTGTGTGACATATTGTCACATAGCACATTATCACTGGCCCCAATGAAGTTAAGAGTGAGCAGAATTTGGTATGTGGGTTTTCTGTATGAAGAGTGAACTTGGCACTTGGTTTTATCATGGTCTGTCTGTCACCTGTATGGCTTGAGCTAATGAAAGTGTTTCACAAGAAGCCATTTTTCTTTTTTCAGGTATGTGCTGCTACCCCTGCCCCTCATGATGGAGAACAAAATGGCCTTATGGGAAGAGTGGATGAAGGTGTAGATGAATTTTTTACCAAGAAAGTAACTAAAATGGATTCCAAGTGAGTTTATAGCAGTTTTTAAAAATTGCACTTATCAAGGATGACTTTAATTACTGATAATTATAGTTAAATTTGATATATTACAAAAGGCAAATTAAAATATGTTAATTTCTTCACCAATGTTTGACAGTAGCTTGGAATAACCTACCTAGCCTACAGAATTTATCAGCATATTTTTTTTTTTACAAGTCTTTCTCACCATATGCAAGGAATTCATTAGACTGAGCAGCAAACCTCCAGAATGAGATCTGGATATCTCCACATTTGAAAACTTTTGCCTGGTTATATTGACTCTGGGGTGAGGGAAATTGGAGGATGAGAGTGAGTGAGGACAGGAAAGCTTGGAGCTCTTACCTCATGGCGGCAGTAGAATTTATGTATTCAAAGCAAGAGGTTAACGTTTGCACAGGATATTGAACCTGATATTTTCAAGTGTTGAATGAGCAGAGGATTCAGAACTAGGAACACAAATCTTTAGTTTTAGAAAGCAGTAGCTGTTACCCAAAGCCTACCTAAATGCCTTGTGCATGATAAGCATTTAGTCAATGTTGAGTTGAATTGAGATAGATTTTTTTTAAGGGGCAAAGAGGGGGGGCAGAGGAGAGAGTTATACAGATTTTTCTTAGAGATGACTACTTACAGATTGAGAGGAACACCTTCAAGGATTCTTCACATCAATGATAAAGTACTGTATTAGATGGCTGACTCAGCAGTTTTTAATAAAAATCAGCGGGGGGCTGAAGGTGATAGGTTTATTTTTAACCCAAATTGTCACTTGCCCACAGCCGGATGTGTTGAGGATCCTAAGGTCCGTGCAATTTCATGACTCTAATAAACATTTTCAAACAGGCAGCAAGATTAATGACACAGTGTCAAAGCTAGCCACAAATTTTCATATGATTGAGGCAGGTTTGTTTTTTTTTCTTAGGTAAGTTAATAGTACAGCTACTTAATTAACAATAATAGCTTGAAACGAAATAGTCTTCAAGCATAATTTGTACCAAGTTATTTGATATAGATTTAAATGAATATGGATTTGTTTGATAGCCTGCCCATGCAAATATGCGGACATGTGTACATACACACTCACCAAGTCATACTGTTAACCTTTTTTTATTATGATGCATTCTTTATCATTGGGGCTTCAAATTCAGAAATGAAATTTAAGCTGGAGAATATGAATGAAAAGGGGTGTGTGCCCATTGTATAAGTGGTTGTGCCCAGACCTCACTAAGAGGTTGATGTAGAAACATCATATTTCCATATGCATAGTAGAGCACAGTAGTGCCCTAATAAACTCTAGTAGTACTATGATCATTAGCATTTTGTATCACCATGACTTAGAATCATGCTTTTCCAACAAGAGATTTTCTCTTTTGTAGCAGTCTGGACAACATGGGCCTTTATCCATATAGTTTTGACTCTCAATGGGAATTTGCATTTCTGTAAAATGATGTCATTATCTTTAATAGGGATGTTTCTGACCTTATGCTCTGGATGATGGTTTTTGTGCTGTCTTTTCTACTTTTATCTCCTCCAATAGTCTCTGAGTAAAAGATTTATAAATGCATTAAACAAAGTAAAAATATGTCTTCTACGTAATCAGACTATTTCAGGAAGATCCTATTATTGCATTTATCCATGGAAATACAGTACATGACACACAGCTTGAGTGTATACTTAATAATTACCAAATGATGATGGAATTGAACTTCTAACCAAATGATTATTCATTAAATTATTTTATGCAGAATGGGATATTTTCAGTTTGATACTTAAAATAGATCTGGCCCTGGGGGGGGGGGGGGCTCTGAAGTAGGCAAAGTATGTCTTCTGCACCCTCAAAGTCCCCAAGAGTGACCTTTTCCTCTTTTAAGTGGTATTCCTGACTGCTGCCTTGAGAGAATTGACTTTTGTCCCAAAGGAGCCAATGTATACTTGTAAATTCAGCATTCACCAGTACCAGGGAAGGAGGAGACTTATCTGCTAGGAAAAGAGGAATCAATTTATAAATCAGGATTCAAGGAGATATAAACCAAAGACTTGGGGGTGGGGGGGAATACCTCAGTTTGTCCAGAGTACCTAAGTATAACCAAATCTCCAATACATCATCAGGAGAGGGTCATCAAGGTGACTTTTTCTGACTTGTCCTTCTGTATCTTTACTTTTTTTTTTATTAAATAATTTATTTTGATTTATCAACGATCATTTCCATAAGCTTTTGAGTTTTAAATTCTTCTCCCTCTCCCTCTCCACCTCCCTCCCCAAGATGGCACACAATCTGATATAGGCTATACATATACATTCCTGTTAAACATATTTTCACATTAGTCATGTTGTAAGGAAGAATTAGAACCAGTAGAAGGAACCACAAGAAAGAGGAAACGAAACAAAACAAAAGGAAAAAAAAGAGCAAATAGTATGCTTCGATCTGCATTCAAATTCCATAGTTCTTTCTCTGGATATGGATAGCATTTTCCATCATGAGACTTTTGGAGATGTCTTAGATCCTTACATTGCTGAGAAGACCTAAGTCTATCAATATCTTTACCTTTTTTTGGCTGGCTGTATGTGTTCCCCACCACCAGTCTCCACTAATGTGTCAATATGAACATGGGCTATCTCCACCATACCCCTTCTTGATTTAGCTGCATTAGTAAGGCCAAGAACTCAGGCCCATTCCTCCAAACCACACAACTCCCTAGACCCTGATGGACGGTTTTGTTGGAACAGTGTTACTAGAAGGACTGTCTTGGTGCCAGGCCATTCATAGTATATGGTAGCTTTTCATGTTCTCTTCATAAGACTGTACTCTAGTCAGTACACTAGAAACTAATGTGGATCCTTTCATTTTAATGAGTCAAGGATATTCTGAACTATGTATTCTCCCTGTCCCTCCATAATTATGGTGGGGAGGAATTTGTAAGCCATAGATTTTAGCCAAGGTGAAGTCATTATAACAAAGACTAGCAGAACCCAGTGTGAATTTAGTGTAAGAAGGAAAACTTCAGCTAATAGGCCTTAAGACTTGTATTAAAAAATAAATAAATAAATAAGGAGCCTACCACCCTTTCCTCCAGTTTCTAAGGTTTTCTGGTTTCTGAAGTTTTAGGAAGATACCCACATCAAATCCTCTTTGCTCAAAGGTTCCATGTTTTCCCCACCCCTCACCAGTGTATCTTTATATAACTTTATAGTTACATGTAACTTTATAGTTACATGACCCAGCCATGGATAAAGACATATAGGTACTATTCCTGGAAGGGCAATGACAGTTGACCTTGTGTTTGTATGTCACTTTACCTGCTTATAGGATGTATTGTCATTTAGCTTGTATAGCTTCCAACTACCCTCCTTGTCTACAGGAGCTGTAGTTATCCAAAAAAAAAATGAGTATAGCAAAAAGCCCAAGGTAGAAGTCATATTTCCCATTCTGGGTCAAAGAGTGGACTGAATAATTATAATAAAATGTTGCTGTTATATGTCATAATGCGAGGAGTTGTTAGTACCAGATATACTCTTCTAGTGTTAAGTTAGTGTGCATGTCTACATTTTACATGAAGGTGGGGTATACTGTTGAAAGATCACAGAATCACTGACTTTTAGAGTTGAAAATCTATGGCCATCTAATCAAAACTATGGCCAAAGGGAATCCCCAACGTCATTTAGCCTCTGCTTAAAAACTACCAAGGAGGGGAAACCCTATCTCTCAAGGCTGCCCATTCCATTTTTGGACAGCTCTAATTGTTAGGAAGTTTTTTCTTGACACATAGCTCAAGGATGCTCCCTCACCTACTTCAGATAACTGTCAGAGTTAAGCTGTGGCTTCCCTAAGACTTAGGTGCTGTGTTGGAAGGGCTTGGGCCAGTGGCTCACCACTGAGTTATTACGGGAAAGATGGAGCACTGATCATTGAGCCTTGTTGGGGGGACAAATAGGTGTGATTGGAGGTAGAGTTCTTCCTCCCCCAAAATACAACTCTTAAAGAGAAGGAAACATATAGATATCCCATACCTGTTGCTGAAAGTTAGACTCTTAATAGGTTGGACTGAGGATTAATGGCTGCAAATATATAGTCAAGGTTAAATGTTCCATCAGGTGTCCATATTTAGGCCTTTGTAACAGCGCATCTGTCTGTAAGTTGCTATGTCTGAGCAGAGAGGCAATAGAAAAATCATGAATGTTGGATCTAGCATTATTTCAGGTAAAGAGTATTGTCCATTCTCAGGGGCAGTTAATGGTACTTTGCCCCCTTAAGATGATGCCTCTTTGCCTACAACTTTGACTATTAGCCAGTTCTTCCTTGATCACGTAGCTCTTCCTTAGTGAGCTAATGGGAGAAGTATACAAAGGGCTGGGGCATAAAGGACAGTCCTACAGCCTTGAGGGTGCAGCACCCATGGTGATGATGTGTATGTCATTCTCCACAACAAAGTGCTTGTGTAGATCCAAGTATATCAAGTTAGAGGCTGAGTCACTAGATGTACTGTACAAAATAACTGCACTACATACTAGGGATGCAAAGACAAATTAAAAAGTAGTTCATGTTCTCAAAGAGCTTATATTCTGCTGAGAATTTGGCAGTGAGATCTCAAGGTTCACAAATACTGTGGGAGGGGATATGAGGAATGTTCAGGTATGGGAATGAGTGAAAATGGAGGTCTCACTATCTTCTTACCCAAAGGGTCAGGCAGTCCAATCCATGTATGGCCATGGTAGAATTCCATATCTGAATCAGTCATAGCAACTCATAGATTTCTTTCTCACTCACACCACCCCTCCCCCATTGTTCTTGCTAGCAAGTGGGCTTAATGAAGGCTGGATGGTCTGCCATTACTTTAGCCATAAATAAAAGCAGAACTTAAGGCTCACACATAACCAAATTAGCACAAGTAGGTCACCAGCCATGCCTTCTCTGGCTAATTAGATAGGCATTGCAACAAACCCTACAAAATTTTATTTGCTGGGGCAAAAGTATGCCCTGTTAAATCTCTGAACTAAGGTACAGAGAGAATTGGCATATTTCTAGTTACATGCCCCTACTGAAGCTAGTGAATTTGATTAAAATTATCAGTTCTTCTTGAGAGCTTAAAGGAGCCTTTCTACATTATTTAATAGAGACTAGATTTTGTGAAGAAAATAGTAGCCCTATTGGGTGGCTAGTCTCTTTAGGAGTAAAATCTGAGTCAGTGTACACCCATGGTGAATCAGGTCCATAAATGACTTAGACCAGAGTGGGGATACTGTTAAGATTCACTTGGCAAAAATGTGGAAATTATTCTTAGTGCTGTAAGGAGCTAGATCAGCTGACTTTATGATTAGCTGAGGTAAGAGCTGACTTCCTGCTGAGTGTTAAATGGCGCCATTTCCATAGGTTTTTGTTCCAGGTATGCTGCAGCTCAGAAAGGTCTCTGGGTCTCTACTCTTCTGGAGATTGTTGGGGGCAGGGGAAGGATGGGAGTTGTAGCAGGTGCAATTCTATCACAATTAATTGTAGTCATCTTCGAGAGTTAGTATAGGATTAGAGGGATTACCAGAGCTCAAGGGGTTCCCAGATGAGGAGCAGGGAAATCCCTTCCTGTGTAATAATAATAATAAATAAGATAACACCCCTTCACATGAAGTACTTAATGTTTCACAAAGACTTTCCTTACAACCACCGCAAATAAAACAACTATCATTGCGGATGAGTAAACTGAGTCTCAAAGGAGCTAATGATGTGTTGATTAGCAGAAATGGAATTTATATTTAAATTTTCTCAGTGCTCTTCGCACTACACTGTGAAATTCAAGTGAGCAGAAACCAGAAGCTGAGCTAGTTCAGGAGCTGCGATTTTTTTGGAGTTCCAAAATGTAAAAGATGATTACCAGGTGAAGGAGGAGAAATTCAAGCCAAGGAGATCCAAGTCAAATCAGGAGTCAGTGATACCAAAATGGGGGGAAAAATAAAAATAAAAAGAAAGTCAGTGAAGGATTTAAATTTTTGAGAGAATACAACAAAATGAAGGTTAGTAAGAAACAGACAAGTAGGACAGCTTTGAATATTCATTAAATATAATTCAATAATATTTAATTTGTTATATACTTAAAAGGAAAACAAGCTATATGTAATACAAGTTTATAGTTTCACATATAGTTTTCTTTCTAAAAGTTCTATTTTTCGTATGGAAATGTTCATCTTATTCAGTGTTTGAGTTCAGATTTGTTTTTTTTAATGAGCACCAAAACACATGGCTTATTGGCTCAGTTCAGACACCAATTTTCTTGGCTGGTTTAATCCCTTAATGCATCTGTACTTCAATTTAATAATCTGAAAGATGGAAGATCCTGACTGCTCCCTATTCTTCGGGTGTGCCAATCAAAATCCCCCTTTTTAAGTCCTCAGTAAAGATGCTATGTCACCAACAGCTTCAGTGTCATTGTTTTGTATTGTGCTTGTGGGGTTCTACTGTACCAGCCAAAGCAACTCGGAGTTAATGTCTTGGGTTGGATTTCTAGGAGATATTCCACAAAAGGCTCAGATTCCCATGAGTCAAATGAAGGAGGAGGGGATGAAAAGAAAAAACGGGATTCTCGGAAAAGTGGCTTTCTCAATTTAATCAAATCACGATCCAAATCTGAGCGCCCTCAAACTGTCCTGGTCACAGAAGAGCCTTCATCCCCAAAAGGGGCAGTGAAAAGCCCTGCCATGGACACATCCAAGAAGGATGTAAAGCCCACAGAACAGAACGGAAGCACAGAGCGAACGGAAGAGTTAAAAACACCGGACTCACTTGAGGATAATCAAGTGGAGGAAATTGGAAAGCTAGAGCGGAGTGACAGCAAGAGCAGCCCCCAGGGAGGGCGAAGGTATGGAGTTCAGGTGATGGGTAGTGGCCTGCTAGCAGAAATGAAAGCCAAGCAGGAAAGGAGAGCGGCTTCTGCACAAAAGGTAAGGGAAGGAGGACACCCTTTCACCTTGATTGATTTTTTTTTGACAGTAGAAGGCTGAAGGGAGAGGAAAAATACAGAAATAATCGTTAATTATGAATCCATAAACTAAAGAGCTATGCAGGCCCTTAATGCCTATTCTAGATTTTGATTGCAGACTTCTTTTAAATAAAGAAGGAGCACTGAACTGAAAAAGTCCCAAAGGTCCACAGGTATGGTCTTAATAGATCAGCAGCATGTAATATATGGGCATTTTCACAAGGGAATGTGTTTTGTCTGTGATATGAGAATCCTATTCTTTGTGGACATGCTTAAGTCCTGGGAAAAGAATCTTACAGATGTCAATCAGGCCTTCTTATGAAGATCTCAGATGGGACTTTAATGGTTATTGGAGATGGAGTGTAATGTAAGAGATGGTTGAAACCAAGCAATTATAATATCAAAGTAAAAATCTGCTTTTCAGCCATTTTGACATTTCCTCTCTGTCTTAAACATAAAAACTGCTTTGTACTCCCATGGATTTCAAAAACCAAAAAGAGAAAAAAAGAAGTTAAGGTAATTTGGTACTGGGATTAATCAAATGCCTGACCACTGAATTATTACTGTTCTTTTAAATTTTTTCTCATAATTCCCATGTTGACCAGAAAAATCTCTGAATAAAATCTACAAGTACTAAGTGTTCCAAAAAACTAGGTTAAAACAATAATTATTTCACTTCTCTTTGATGTTTTTTAGGGAGTGGGAAGAGAAGGAGATGTTCTGTCCTTTTCTCTGATTACTAAAAGTATTGAGTCCCTTTTTGGTAGTTGAGATAACTCAATCCAATGTCAGAGGTTTTGGATTTTATATTAGCAATGTCACTGACTTGAAGCTTTGGGTTTTTTATTTGTTTTGTTTTGTTTTGTTTTTGAGGGCACAGGAGGGACTGGTTTCTGCCAAAGAAGAAATTCCTTCTACTTGACTTAAAATATCAGAATAAAATAAGTATGTAGTGCAGTGGAAAGACCTTATCATCAGAAAACCTGGGTTTGCATCCCAGCTCTACCACTGAAATAATTGTATAACTGTAAAGTGTTATATACAAATTCAAGCTAGTATTATAAACTGGTACAGCTCAGTGAATAGTTCAACTAAAGTCACTCTCAAATAATCACCATGTCTCCTAAATGGTGGTGCATTCTGCAGACAATAACAGGAATGATACCACGTGTCTCCAGATCGATCAGAATTCTGAACAAATAATCCCTTGAATGCATGAGTATCCTGGGTCAGATAGCCAAGATGCTGCCTGAATTCTCATCTATTCACATACATTTCTTTAAGATAAGAAGACATTTACTGTTTTCACTCACAAGCTGCTCCTGTTTCATCACAGCCACTAATGATGAACAGCTGCACTTTGGATGGAAAAATGGCAAATGCTGGTTTTGTTTTCATATAGTTTCTGATGTGTAAATGCCTTAAAGCTACAAAATAAATATGAATTGGTATTTGTGTTTGCATAAGGCTCATACTGATGATCTCTTGGCTCCATCTAGTGTTTGCAGAACTTAATATTTAAGAGTTGGATGAACAGATGTTAAGCCATACCTATTCATAATTAAGGAAAATCTACATTAGTAATAACTAAGGAAATCTACATTAGCATATTCACCAACAACTTAAAATCAACTATTTCTAAATCTTAATATTATTGTTGTTGTCTTAAGCTGAAGACATTGGAAACTTAAAGCTGTTTTTAGATATACTAATGAAAAAAATAAGTTTCATCCTCCACTTGCATAAATATTTAATTAGGCATTATTCATACTTAAGACATATGTCTAAAAACATTAAAAAATTTTGCAGAGAACAGCACCTGTCAGTTAACTAATGATTTGAGGTACAAATTACCAGATGCTCAGTGGTTACATATCCAGTTTTAATGTTCACAATATGTGTAGAACTGTGTAAAGTGCAATGTAAGTATAAGCAATCATAAAACTTAATTTGATTCAGGGCTAAATACAATCATTATCAAGACTGAATTATCCCCCACTCTTCTAAGAATCAATCCTTAACATTTTAATAATCTTAATTCTTTGGAGAAAAATCTAGAAACGAAAACAATATGAAGGTGGATAATCATTCCAAGATCAATGTTTATATGCTTTTTTTTTTAATGTTAACTGCCTATGTGCCTTTTGTAAACTTACAATTTATAATCCTAAGACATTCGGACATGAGCATTGGGAACCAAGGGGTTAGTTAAACTCATTATGTTCTAGCTTACTTATGTTCCTGTCTACTCCATAGCTTCCTGGAAGTTCTTAAAACTCAGATTTGAAAACCTGTCATCTGAACAAGATCTTTCTCTGCAACATACTTAACCAAGGATTCATCTGGTTTCTGCTTAAAAATTTCATTAAGTGGTGACCCACTGCTTCTGGAGTCAGCCCATTCTATTTTCAGCAAGTTCTGGTTGTTTGGAAGGTCTTCCTTCCTTCAAGCCTAAATCAGCCTCTTTGAAATGTCTTCCTACTATTCCTTTTAATACCCCCTGAAGCCACATAGATCATATCTAATCCCTCTTCCAAGTGACAGTCCTTCTAACACATGAAGAGAGCTAGCTTTCACGTTCCCCTAAGTCTTTACTTTTCCACATGAAACATCCCTCTTTCCTCAAACAATCCTCGTATAGGCTGATCGCCAGACTCTTCAACATCTTGGTTGTCCTGCTCTTAATAATATCCAGCTTACCGACGTCCTTTCTAAAAATGCAAAGCCCAGAATTGACTACTATAATCCCTGAAGATGTTTATGTAAAGATGTAAAGATACCACTCAACTGCTTTTAATACGTTTCCTTTTATTGAGCTACTTCCACTGGGATTAAACCACATGCCTAGTCCTTTTGCAGTGCCTATGTACAATTTCCTGTGGGTATCGATCTGAAGTATATCATAAAGCCTTCACTAAGAGAAACAGCATAATAGATAAAGGCCTGCCTCTGATATGTGACCCTGGGTAAATCACTTAACCTCTCAGTTCTCTTGGAAATACCCTAAATCTAGGGAATATCTTACTTCAGGAATTCCCTGTACCAACGAAATCATAAACCCAGTCCCTATCACCATTAAAATTGGGTCTGTTTTAGTCTTTCATGGATTTTTCATTGAGGCAGAACAAATATTCTTGGAATTCATACCATTTGGATCTGACTGGCCTCAATTATATTTGGGGACCCAATGACATTGGCAGTTTGATAATAAATATAATAAATTAATCATAAACAGCTTATTTTTAAAAGAAAATTAGCTTGCTCTTCAAATAAAAGTGAATCTTTTGCTTACAAACAGATTTCAGAGTTAGGAATTAGTAATAACCATATGCCTTTTAGGGTCCTAGGAAGGGTTTCTCCAGGATGCTTACATTGTCAGGATGAGCCATTTGAAGGCTGAGCCTGCTGACATCTTTGGATGAGCTTATCAAAGCCTATGTGAGCATCAGGGATTGCTCTTAGCCTAACTCTCTTTCTCATTTTTGTGTCTAAGTAAGGCTATGGATCATCTTACTGGATGGGATCATTGAGAATAATTATAAAAATACAGAAATTTTGTGTCATATCTTTTCAATAATTAAAACTCTTCATGGCAGATGGGAAGAAATTGTGGGGTTTTTTTCTGTTTTTGTGCAATCCACTGGCCAGGAGATCGATTGATTCATAGGATTATTAGCTACAAGGTGATTGCTCTCTCTACACCCTCCCCCCCAACCAGTTTAAAGTAGAAGCATTCAATGCCAGTAACATGAAAGGAATTGAATTAGAAAATTTGACTTCTTCTCCATCTACTCTGGTATTTAAAAATTCTATTCCACATGCAAAGCTTTTTGTTTTTTTTTCTTAAATTTAAGCAGAATCCAAGTTCTGTCTAGCAATTTTTTGCAACCAAAAATAATAGAGGAAATGTCTTTCTTTTTCTCTATAGAGCTTCCAGGACATTCAGAACACATGATCCCAGAAAGCAGGGCCTTTTTTTCTAGCTATATATTCTTTCTGCACAGTAGAGTCTAGTGCAGAAATACTGGATTTAGCAAGAAATACTGTTGAGGCCACAAAGCCCACCTTTTCTTCAGTGAATTTTTGAACCTTTTTTTTCCATTTGGTCTATTTGGCTTTTTAAGGAGTTCTTTTCTTCAGATAAATTTTGTGACTTTTTGACAAACTGTTAATTCTCTTTTCATAATTTTCTTGCTTCATTCTCATTTCTTTTCCCAATTTTTCCTCTACCACTTTTATCTCTTGCTTTAACTTTTCCAGGCATACTTGTTGAGCTTGGGTCCAATTAGCATTTTTCTTTGAGGTTTTGGTTGTAGCTGTTTTCACATTGTAGTTTTCTTCTGAGTTTGTATCTTGGTCTTACCTGAAACTTTAGTAGCTTTTTTGGTCAAGTTCTATTTTTGTTGTTTGCTCATTTCCCCAGTGCATTTCTTGACTTTGAGTTTATGTTTGAAGTTGGACTTTGTTCACCGGGAGGTGCAGAAGTACCATCCCAAACTTCAAGCTTTTTCATGCTGCTGTTTTCAGGGCTAATTCTGGGAATTTACAAGTTTTGGGTGCTTCCAAGGTGGTGTGATATGGGAAGAGGAATGGTCACTGCTCTTCTGGTCTTCACTCAGTCTTTTACCCAGGAAGGGCCCCTGTTCCTCTGCAACTGCAAGCACTAGTACGCCTTTTGACCTTGGAACTGTGACCATGTCCCTTATACCGTCCTGTAGCTGCAAATGCTAGTGCTCCTGTCTGCCTTGGAACTGTGACCGGGTCCCCTGCTCCCCTTGTGAGCGATCACTAGTGCTATGCTGCACCCTGAAATTGTGACCCAGAACTGCAAATGGGTAGTAGAGTTTCCAACCTGTCCTAGATTTACCCAATGCCAGCAAAGGGTTTCCTGTGATTTCTTTCTGATGAATTATCTGACCCCCATTACCATCTCTGAACTGAGAACTCCCAAAGCTGCTGCCATCACTGTCACAGCTCCCACCAAGGCTGCCTCTGGTGCTGCTGCTGCTGCCTTTTGTGATTTGGGCCAGTGCCCACCCCAGGGTCACAGACCTCTCTTGCCAACCTCCTAAGTTGTTTTAGGCTGGAAAAATATCCCTGATATATCCCTGCTGCTCCAAAACTTGAGTCGAGGCGTCATTTTAAAGTTTTTTTGGAAGGGAATGTTGGGAGAGTTCACTTAGGTTACTGCCTTTGCTCCATCATCATGTTATTCCCCTCCTTCCCCCCTCACCCTCAACAAATCCCACCTTGTTTCACCTGTCACCACCAGATGTGAGGTCTCTTGGGTAGTAGAAGGTATGTAGATTTACCCACTACTGTTAACATCAAGGATCCCAAACCCCACATATTCTAAACCTATATGAGAGATAGTGTGATGTAGTAGATAAGAGATTTGGTCCCAGAATCAAGAAGATCTGGGTTTGAGTTCTGCTTCTGATATATACCAACTGACTCTGGGCAAATCATTTAACTTCTCAGTGCCCTCAAGTTCAATCTAAGAGTCTCAACTACACAACAGTTGCTGATCTGCATTGGGAGAGGGCATTTCCTCACACTAACAAAATTTCATATCAAGTCCAAAAAATTTTTTTTAAATAGATTTCACATCTTACTTTTTTTGTCTTCACAGGAATATTGCCTTGTGAGGGCACTTTTGAGAGCCAAAGTGGGACAGGTTTTTAAGAGATGTTCAAAAAGGGCAGAGAGGAATTTGGCAAAATGCTGTAGGATATCTGTTTTCTGCTCTGTGGCAAGTTGCTGAACAAGATGATTTTGTTTTGTTTTGTTTTGTTTTTTCATCTTTAACTTCACTAAGTAACTCTGTTGGGGTGGGGATGGGGGATTCTTGTATTTTTCTAGAAGCTTGGGAATGAAGCCTCTCCCCAGGATGTTTCTGCTACTGCTTTGAGCAACACAGAACGATCAGATGGGAGTGGAGCAGGTAAATTAGGCTTTCTTTTTCTTATTAGGAAGAACCTTTACCCTTATCTGTCGTGGTAAGGGCACGAAAGAACGGGTGCTAATGGTCAAAAATGCAGGACATAAGCCTTTGGGTGCTTGTGTTCCATCTTATAGCATCATAGGAAATTTCTTTTGGTCTCATAACCTCCCAACCCTTCCAAGGACCATACATCTTTCCCAATGAGCTTTGCTCTTTTTGCCTCTTCTCTGATGCAGGGATGATATTTCTTTCTGAACGTTACCTTTTTACCAGATTTTTGAGAGGTAGATTTTATTTTACTTCAATACATTTCCTCAATTCCTGTGTCATGAGTTATTTAAACAGAGCAATAACATACCTAAGATGGAAAGCATTCAAATATGATACACACTGGAAATTCAGTATTGCTATGATAATG
Source organism: Vombatus ursinus (assembly GCF_900497805.2). Taxonomy (NCBI): domain Eukaryota; kingdom Metazoa; phylum Chordata; class Mammalia; order Diprotodontia; family Vombatidae; genus Vombatus; species Vombatus ursinus. Next base: position 28,210,507 of record NW_020949351.1, on the reverse strand, counting down.
CTGATGCTTAGTATTCCTACATCAATCAATCAAACATTTCATTAAGTACCTATTGTTTGCCAGCTTCTGTGCAAGACACTAGAGACAGAAAGGCAAAAATGAAATTGTGCCTGCCCTTATAGAGCTTACATCCTATTGTGATAATGCAATGCAAATGTTAGGATGCAGCTGTATTGGAGTTTTTGTAAAAGACTATTTCAATCTAAAGGCCTTGACTTCCAAAAAGTATGTTGAAAGATTCCTCCCACATCCCCCCATTACTTCATTCATCCCAAGATTCATAAACAGGACTACTAGTATAATATATAATATAATATATAATATATATTATATATATAATATAATGTATAATATAATTGTCCATAATGGTAATTTTTGTATTCATGAATTATTTTATTACCATAGAACAAGGGAAAAAAAGATTTTAAAATATGGTGTGCAATAAATATAATCTTAAATTTGTATAATTATTAAACAGCCTGTTAATTGAGTGAATTGATGTATGTAGAATAGCACTATCAGGAAGTCAGTTGCTTTTTGCTTTTTTTGCTTTTTGGTGAAGCAGTTGGGGTTAAGTGACTTGCTCAAGGTCACACAACTAGTAAGTGTCAAGTGTCTGAGGCCAGATTTGAACTCAGATCTTCCTGATTCCAAGGCTGGAGCTCTATCCTCTGGACCACCCAACTGCCCCCTTAGTTGCTTTTTTGTAAAGCTTTTCAGGCTTTAGAATCTGATAGAAAATAATATCCAGGATTAAAAATGACACCAAATTAGCTGCGTTGAATGGACCAAGTTTCTTACGGTAATTGTTGAAAATATCACTTCTAGATTTGATATGTAAATGTATATACAAATATGTGTATGTGTTTGGGAAAACATTACTTGACTTCAAATTCTTGACTCTATCCCACTACAACCAGTTGTTCTGGAATTTTATGTAGCATGTATCTGTTTGCTTTCTAGTACCCAAATTGCATCCAGGTCTTCCAGAGAACCGTTTTACTGCAAATAAAGGGGACTCCATTGCAATAACACCAGAGAAAAACACTAAAATAGACTCCAAGGCGGAAGTCGGTATAAGACCTCGGAGTTCTTCCAATACACCTACCAGTCCCAAACCCCTTCTTCAGTCGCCCAAACCTGCCTTGGCAGCACGACCCACAGTCCCACAAAAACCAAGAACAGCCTCTCGTCCTGGTAAGAGACTTCACTTGCCGGTGAATCAAAATATGATGGAGATATTGGTGGTTCTTATAAGCAGGAGAAACTGGAACCTCTGAGAAATGTGCATCATAGAAGTAGGTATCATGGTACAGTGGTGAAAGACATAGCATTTGGCTTCCAAGAACCTGGAGTCAGATCCTAGTTCTGCCACTTATTATAGGCAAACGACCTAACTTTTACAGGCCACGGTTTCTCCATCTGTAAAATGAGGACATTGAACATGATGGCCTCCTGAGTCCCATCCAGCTTTAAATCTGTGAGCCACACAGGCAGTAAGCATCAGAGACAGGAAGGGACCTTGGAGAATTGAATTGGTCTCTTAAATTTGATTTATTGTCTAGAAGTGTGATGACTAAATATGACTCATAGATAATATGTCCAGTGAGGGTACAAAGAGAAATCACATGAATCCTATCAGATGCCATGGAAATTACAGAGAATTCATAAAAGTATATAGCCTCGCTTCACATTAAACTTGTTCTTCTTACATTTTGTATGGCTACCATCTGTCATCATAACATGCATGCAAACGCTTGGAACAAAGTTGTGATTTGTGACTGTGCAATTCAAGAACAGGGAGAATAATTTATTTTTGTCTTAATCTCAGGTCAGTGAACACTCCACATCCAGTCTAGAATAGGTGAAGTGTCTTCAGATTGTGATGGTAGAGAAAATTTAGGACACATTAGGAGGAAGGAAACAAGCATTTATTACTCACCAGCTATGTGCCAGGCCCTTTGCTAAATACCTGACAATATTCTCATTTGATCCACACAACACCCTGGAACATAGGTGCTATTATTACACCTATTTTGTACTTGAGGAAACTGGGGCAGAAATAAGTTAAGTGACTTGCCCAAGGTCACACCGCTGGTCTGTATCTGAGGTCAGAGGTGAACTCAGATCTTCCTGACTCGAGGCTCAGTGCTCTGTTCCCCACACCACCTACTTGCGTAGAAACCAATTTGATTTATTCCTTATCTTTCCCCTATATCTTAGCCTTCTTCTCCTCGTACTACGCTGTTTCCCACATGCCCCAACAAGCAAACATCTTAAACAGGCAGAACTCTCTACCCCACTGAACAAGCAGAGTAAATATGTATGGTATTGCAAAAAATAAATTTACATGCACATATATGTGAATGTGTGTATTCATATATATGTATACATGTATATATGTATATGAGTGTGCGTGCATGCGTGTGTGTATGTGTGTGTGTGTGTGTGTGTAGCGGTTAACACAGTGAATTGTATGTTTACCAACCAATATGCAACACAGCATTTGTGTAATCTAGAAAGTACTACCATCCCATAGCCCCGCTTTCAATCTTCTACTCTTCCCTATATTTCTCTCATATACAGTAGCCAACTTGGTCAATTTTACTAAGCCGCTATAGCCCATTAATCCCTTCCAAAACCCAATGTGCAGAACCAAAATAATCACAGGTGGGAGGAAAGTGGTACATTTATGATCTCCTAGGGCAAATTCTGTTGAACATCATTAAATTTCAGCCTAGATTTACTCTATTTGTCTTCCAAATAAGTTGGAAAATTCCTCACAGTGAGAAAGTAGGATTAGTAAAGTTGCCCTGGGTTGTCCAGCATATAGAGAAGGTAGAAAAACGAGTCAGGGAGTTACTTTCTTTCACTGGTTGGTGTGCAAAGACAATCTTTTTTTTTCTCATTAAAACAGCATGATAAAATCACTGCTTTCAGGTCACTCTTATGATCATAATATTTATATAGCATCCCCATTCCTTGGATTTGACAACAAATGAAGGCAGTGGATTGTGAATGCTAGATATAAGAAATCAAACACTCTTGAACTTGAGAGCGAAAGGGAACACTTGGTCAATTTACAAATCCAGTCATGTTCCCTCTCTGAGGATGAGTCACATCTGTATCATTCTTATCTATATTGTTTGCCAGTTTTATTATGCTGAGCTGAAATGTAAAATTTGTCCCAAGCCAAAAAAAAAAACCCACTGTTTTTTACGTCATTTATCATATCACTCTGTCGCCTGACTCATGCTCTCAGATGTTGAAAAATTTGATTTGTCTGTTTATATTTCCATAGAGGATGTCCCAGATTCTCCAACTGGCCCTGGTTCTCCTAAAGTTGCTTTGCTTCCGCCTGTTCTAAAGAAAGTTCCTTCTGATAAAGAGAGAGATGGCCAAAGTAGCCCCCAGCCTACAGCAAGGTCGTTTTCCCAAGAAGGTAAGATCAGCTCTTCTCTAGGTCTACATTGCTCCGTTTTTTTCCTCTTTGACATATCAGGGTAAAGAAATCAACACTGCAATAATTAAGCTGATTTCATATGGTTTGGTTAAGTGGTAAGTTCCCTCAGTTCAATTTATGGTAATATTACAATTTCTTGGTTTTGCAAGTTCTTGCCAAGAAGCATGTGTTTTATTAATAAGTTGGAATAAGTTGGACTTAGAGTGTAGCTAGAGGAAAAAAATCTCTGGCTATTAACTGGATTCTGCGTTAGAGACCCCCTCACAGGCTCCTTCAGGGATGACCTCTAGGTAAATAATCAAATGTTAGTGAATTAATCTGAAACAACCATTTGTAGGTTTCTGGACCTCATTATTTATCAGAAAAGCCTTCACAAGATAAGATCAAACACTTTTGGTTCATAAGATAGCACACACCCAGGGTCTGAGAGTTCCTTATTGCTTCAGATCATCTTCCCAGACATGGTAGTAAAGCTCTTCTGATTCTCAGAAGTCACAGCATTCAACTATGCAGACACCCTCAGGGAGTAACTCTACTCTTTTTGCATGAGTGTTACATGCATTTGCTATTATGTAAAAGGTGTAGTGGCTTGGTGGCTTGAATGTCATCAGTCAAAGCAAAGAGAGATCACACGATCTACGTACGAGCATTCTTCTTTCTGTCTTCACTTAGAAGTGAATTTTTGTGGGTGAAAGAGGGTTAAGTTTCTTCAAGCTCCTGTGACCTCCTAGGGTTTGACAACTCACTCAGTAATAATTATTGGGCTAAAGTAAATGGTAAGGGGCAGCTAGGTGGCTCAGTGGATAGAGCACTGGCCCTGAAGTCAGGAGGACCTGAGTTCAAGTCCAGCCTCTGACCAAACACTTGACACTTACTAGCTGTGTGACCCTGGGCAAGTCACTTAACCCCAATTGCCTAAAAAAATAAAATAAAATAAAATAAAGTAAATGGTAAGAAAGTGCTTCTGATCCCTGTGGTGTGGCAGACAAACAACAAACAAAAAATAAAATAACACAAAACCTCTGCCTTCCTGAACCATACTGAATATTAAGCCATTTTGGGGGGGGGGGGGGGGGTCTGGCCTCTTTTGGATAGAGGCCATAAAAAGGAAGACTTGGCTGAAAATCAAAATCTGGAGTTTTGACAAAAATCATCTGACTAATGAGCTTCAAAGAGAGCAATGTAAGCCATTTGCACCCTTTATTTAGTATAATTCACACTCCATGCAAGAGAAACTCCTAGAGTGTTGGCAAGGGGACAATGACCTTGCCCACTTAATGGCATTTACAAACAACCTTTTCCTCTTCCTTTGAAAAAAAAAATTCTTTCCTCTTTCCTTTTTTTCTCCCCACTTTCTATAATTGCTTGCTCTAAAACTGTATGTGGCCAACTTTGAGAACCTCCAAAAAATAAATGGAAAATCTTGGTGCAGAGGAGGTGGGGCAAAATGGCCCTTTGTTCTAGGACAATTAAAACTTTGAAGTAAGTAAAAGTTGGAAGTTTAGTTGGTTTTTTTTTTCAATGACTAAGATCTTTTAAATAACCTCAGTAACCAAAGGAGAGGCTACCCTCCCTCAGATGTCTGAATAAATGAAATAAAGGATGCCATGAGCATGGCCTTGCCTAGTTTGAAATGTTCTTGTTTCTTTTCCAGAAAAGTGGGAAATAGAGTGAATTGCTTCTAATGCATTTCAGGGGAGCTGGAGTAGGTGTTTGGATCTTTTCCCAGCAGCTATTAGGATCAGGTGGTGTCCTTTTTTAGGGGTACATAAAATCTTATTTTTGAGGCTGTATGGTGGGGGTGGTGAAGGTCAGCTGTGCAATTCACTGTTTTCCAGTCAGAATTTCAAAAAAGGCAAGTCACAGTGATTCAGATGCCCTTTGAGCTTGAAGTATAGTACAGTGAGAAAAGATGGAGTTCAAAAATAGATTTTAACCGTAGGCATATCAAAAGTAGTGAAACTTTCATTTAAAGGTTTCACAAATGCTCATTATCAGATTTTCAGCTAGGGTTACCTGGGAAGTAGAGTTACTTGTGAATAAACACTGCCTATTGCATTAGAAAAAAATTCCTAATCATTCTGTTTCAAATTTTTTTATGCTTTCTTCATGCCAATTACTCCGTTTTCCTTGTTCTGTGCTTTCCTTTGGATTAGCATGCCCAACTAATTTCTGAAACAGGTAAATCACTGCAATTATTCCTGATTATTCCATAGTGAATGTGTTTTATTTATTTTTTATCCATTGCAGAATCAAAATGGAAATAGGATGCACTTTATAAGATTTTTGTTTTGTTTTGTAAGTAACTTCTGGGGGCAATCTCAAAGCACACCTCATTTTGCACTACATTTCCATAATGTTGGCTGTTGAATTCTGTAAATAACAGCGGATATGCCCAGGACTGAAACTATCTGAATAGATGGCCTGTTTCCCTTGAATCATGATAAGTGGGGTGGATAAAATGATTTAAAATTTTTTTTAACATTAGCTTCCACACGTGGGTTTATTTGACAAGGGGGTAAAATGAATCCCTTTTCCCCAGTAGAACAAACAGGAGATTATAACAAAAGAGATTCAGACCATGACAATGACAAGTTCACCAGTGGAGGAAAAAGATCTTCAAAACTGTACTCCACCACTGCGGAAGAGGAAGTGAATGCAGTTGGGCACAGGAAGTCACAGCCAACAAATGGTTAGAACCTTCAATTTTCATCTTTCATGGAATCAATGCTTAAGAACTGGCACTAAGATTCACATTTAGCTGCAAGGCAGTTCATTGTGCTCCATTCCAAGGGGTGAGTTTGGTAAATTATTCAGATAAAAGTAAGTATCCTTAGTACAGAAACACATTGCCTTCTTCCATTTTAACGTATGACCCCCAAAACAATGCTTAGAAAAGAGTGGTAAAAAAAAATCTGAAGTTGGTAATGTCAACCAGAGTGCTCACAGAGTAGTGGGTTTTACTGTGGGGAAGGAATGACTTATTGCTTGGCATCCAGTCTTCTTTTCAGATGTATTTGTTATTTTTAAATGTATTCTCCTTGCTCTTTTCCTTTCTGCTCTCATTCTTCTTGGCAAAGCTGTGAAGTGACTGGGCCAGGGCCAAGGGCATTGAATTTAGAGTTCACTGACAGCATTTGCAGCCTTCTGGCCTCATGAAAACAACAGAGCCAAGGTACCTAGTTAATAAGAATAATTAGTTAAAATAGGAAGCTACCAGATGGGCTGGAGGGAGTTCTTCCATCTCCCTCTGCCTTCAAGTAATGACCTCTCCAAAAGTGAGTCTTACACCAAAGCCTTTGTCTCCCATATGTAGACCATGTCCTCTATCCAAATGAAGGTGTACTTTGTGCTTCAGCTGCAAAGACCCCCACTTACTGTAATTTTCTTTTTAGATGTGTTCAGAGAGTCTTACTATAAAACTAAGCTTGAGTCTCAGGAGCCATAGGGTTTTAAAGTTGTAAGGGACCTTAGAAATTATCTCTTTAGACCCTTGTACTTTATTGAGGTCTATATAGGTAAAGTAACTTGTCTAAGTTCACAAAGGTAGCAAGTAGAAGAGGCAGATTTTGAGCCTGACTCCTCTGACTCTAAATCTAGGTCTCTTTCCAAAGACAACAGCTAGGTAGTGCAGTGGATAGAGTAATCCATTTGGAGTCAGGAAGCCCTGATTTCAAATCCTACCTCAGACGCGTCTTAGCTGTGTGACTCTGGGCAAGTCACTTAACTTCCATATGGCTCACTTTCCTCATCTGTAAAATGGGGATAGTAATCACACCCACCTCCTCGGGTTGTTGTGAAGAGCCAACAAAAAGTGCTTTGTGAACCTTAATGCGCTATATGTATATTTTTTTTTTTTGCAATTGAGGTTAAGTGACTTGCCCAGGGTTCTTAATGCGCTATATAAATGCTAGCTATTATCACTATAACATAGCGTACTGTAAACTTTGAGAATAGTGGTATAACATAAGCTCTTTAGAAGAAAGGGATGACAAAAACCCAGTAAATAGTAATAGATCTAGTAATGCCATGCATATTAGTCTGGATAGGACTTTTCTTTGACTAGTAAAATGGAGGGGAAACCCCAATTAGATTTCTCTCTCTTTGGGGACATTGTTTGCTCTTTAAAGTTCCTTCTGCATGGTGTCCTGGAATATTCAGTGTAAATAAAAGTCATCAAAAGGCTAGAGGAAGGAAAGATTTCTATGTAGATTTTAGTCTCTGATTGTAAAGTTTAGAGAAGTCCTTTATTATATGACTTTTTGAGGGAGATGAATACATTTGTTCACAGTTTGGGATATGGGAAAGGAAATGTCCTTTCTCACTTGTTGCTGTTTCTCATAAATATGGCTTGGAAAATTAATGGCTGCCCCTTTTAAAGAAGGTTTTAGTTTCCTAGAGAACAAAGAGAGAAAAACAAATGTTCCTATGTTTGTTCATGTTTGAGCTTTCTTCAGAGGGCTCCAGATCATGAAATGAAATGAGTGTTTGCCTTCCTTTACAAAGACCATTTGGTCATTACAAATAGGCACTTCAAATTTGGTCATCTCACAGGATGTCCTGTGGGACTGCTGCCCCACCACCATGTCTCTGATCTTTTTTTCTAGGATGGTGATAGATTTGCAGTGAACTTATCCACTGCTGTGCCTGGTCTCCCAGCTGACCTGTGGCACATATTCATAAGACATCTGATAGGAGTTAGAGAAACCATCTGGACCCAAAAATCACTGTGAAATAATCACATGATAGTAGAGACTTCAACCATGGACTTGTTAACACTGTTTATTCAACAAGCATTTATTAAGCTTCTATGTGACATGTACTGTGCTAGTTATTAAGTATCTATGTGACATGTACCGTGTTATTTACCAGGGATATAAAGGTAAAATCAAAGACTGGTTTCCCCTTGGAAACACAGTTTCAAAATATCCAATAAGCCAAAAGTTAAAGAAGGCTTTGCCCCTCCAAGAGGAAAAAGCAAGCCTTATAACCTTAATTCTTCTAATTCTAATAGTGTCTGTGTCCAAAGGTAGCCCTTTTCTATGTGAGAAAACAGATAACTATAATTATAACTTTTCTGTCTACCAGATCCTTTTTATTTTTAACCTTACTCTCTAAATCACCTAAGAGTCACAAAGGGACATCTAAGAACAAGGGGCTTTTCTGAAATGGCAAAAATCATATTTGTGGAATGTACTTATAGAATCAGTATCTGTACAAAATGTAAGTAAATTTTGGACATTTGCATTGAAATTCCTGAATTAGCTTTGTTTACGGTCCTATTTATACAAAATGGATGACACAATTTTTGACAGTTCAGCGTCTGTGATGAAATGAATGCACTTATGACCCTTTCACTTGCATTCTTTCTCTAAGGAATGAATCAAGGTACTTTATAAAACTGAAAAGTAGTGGCCCTTCCATCATTCAGAACATCATTCCAGAGGTCACCTAGTTATGTTTTTGTTTGGGAGATGAAATGGTGAACATAAAGATGGGACTAGACTAGAATCAGGGAACAGTGTACTTGGAGTAGGGAAGATGTTCTTTATAAAATATCATGCACTGTTTGGTATGTTCATTGATTTAATCACGATTTATTTATAATTCGTTTTTAGAATTCAAATTCTCTCGGGTAGTTTCTACTAATGTCCAGTCACTCAAGGTCTCAACCTCCAGATCATCCTTGACGCTTCCTTCTCCCACACCCCCAACCCACGTACCCAGACAATTACCAAGCAGTACTGATTGATGCTCCACGTCTTCTGCATCCTTCCATTCCCTTGCCCCCTCCAGCACCTACCCTCCACCCCCAGTTCTTCTCCACACATAGCCATCACCGTAGTTTGGGCTGTCCTGTCTGGACTTGTGCAGTAGCCTCCCAATTGGCCAACCTGCCTCAAGGCTCACCCTCCCTCACACTCTACCTTCCACTTTCCTGCCAAAGTGATATTTCCAACAAACAGTCTGACCATGACCACTACAGGAGCTGCCTCTTGTATTAAATGCAAATTACTCTGGCATTTAAAGCCCTTGACAGCTTGCCTCCAGCCTACCTTTCAAAGCCTATTATATATTATTTCCCTTCATGCACTCTTTGATCCAGCTAACCTCACCTCCTTCCTGCTCCTCAATGTGCCATCCCATGGCCTATCTCTTGTGTTTTTGCATATGCCTCACCTACTATCTCTCCTTTCCTCCATCTTTTAGAAGCCCTAGCTTCCTTCTAAGTGCCATTTCCTATACAAGGTCTTTCCTGAACTTCCCCAGCTACTAATGCATTCCCTTCTGTAACATTTCATTTTTATCTGTATCCTTAGGAGCTAGCATTGTACCTGGCACATAGTAGGCATTTAATAAAGGCTTACCTGATTGGTTGTTGTCTAATTCTGACATGGAGGTGCCTCTGGGATCTTAAGGCTATGCCATTGGAGGTCAAGTATCAGTCTTCAAGTATGGGCCTATTCATAGGCTATGTATCATTTGCCCCAAGTCTAGTATAGTTAAAATTGACTGAGGTGGACCACCTGATTCACCTGCCCCATGAACAACACATTAAGGCAATCTAGGAAGATATGATGCCGTTACAATATACAGTAAATTGGTGAAGAGAGTACTCATATTCACTCAAATGAATTAGGAATCTTTTGAAGTAATGAAGCTTAAGATCATTTGAAATTGGGTCACCTTATGGAAGCTGACCTTTTGGAAGCTTACTTGTTATGGCGCCTTAAAGCATTAGCATACTTCATTTTATAAGCACCAGAAAGGTAGTGATTTTGTTTAAAGAGTGGCAATTATATTTCTGCATGAATGACTTTCATTTGTTAGTGCCAGTTCCTAGCACCTGTCTAAACCTTTGAGAACTGAATAGCATTCTGCTTTCAGAAGAGAGTTTTGGGGTTCAGTTTTACAATTAATGAACAGCATTTAACAAGTATTTTAAGCTAAGCTGCAGGTTGTCCCTCAGATAATGCTTTCAGCAGCTTTATTTGCATAAAACAATTTTCTTATTTCCTTGAAACTTGAGCAGCGTTTATGAAACATACAGAAGCTATTGTTCTCAAAGAATGCCGCGTATTGTTTTTCTCATGATTATTCCTCTGTTTTAATTGAGTCTGGCTATTTTAATGTTTATTTGACAGGTATTTGTATGCTAGAATATTTTAACTTCATTTATTGAAAATATTTCCAACTGCATCTTATGTGTGTCCTATCATTTTCTCTTTCCACTTAATTGTAGGCTATAATTTTTCATTATATGTTATGCTATTTTTTATAGAAAATAGTTGTCTTTTCTTGTATTGTAAGTGGATCTTTGGAGAGGAAAAGGGGAAAGCAAAAGACATCAGATGTTGAGGCTTTTTTTTTAACTTTCATCTGCCCCATCCCAGTAATCAAAGTTGCCTTCTACAAATACTATTATTTGGGGTCTGACATTGGATTTCCCGTGCCCTGTTTCATTTCCTTCACAAGGACAGAGTTCCATTTCCCTCTGATGTTACCCTCAAGAGAAATGTAATAGCCTGTTGTCACTTTGGCTTATTCTAGAAGAGGTGAGCAAACAGACAGTTGGTGAATGTTCCTTTTAGGGCATAATAGATTTAGCTTTCTAGGATATTAGTATATCATTGCAGTTTAGTGGAGAGAAAAGGAAAAAGTTTGATCTAAGGTTACTCAAGGAAAATATCTTATTGTTCCTTGTGAAAATCTGTTATAACAGTGCAAAAGTTGGCCTTCAACTTACATATACAAAATCAAATCATTTTGGAGAATGAAAGGTTCCATTTTTGAGCCTCTCTGTCTGAGGCTTTGATGGTATAGATGTGATTTGAATATAGATAGGTTATTTAAGTGTTGAATATAGTACATAGTTACTTAGTTTGCTTATCCATTATTTATAAATGTCTTTTTTTTCCCTCCCACTGTGCTTGGGGCACACATAAAGCTCATAAACCACTGGAACAGTAACCTTATATAGGAGGATTTCTATCAGAGAGGTTTAATGAAAAAAATTTGAATTTAAAAAACTTAAAGTAGAACTAAATTAAGTCAGGTTGACTGGGTGGAAATCATCCTGTAACTAGTGAAAGATATGAAATTTAGATTCATTTTTTAAAAAGTGTTTTAATATAGGGCATTTTTATTTCAGGTACATATAATTAGTAATACCATATGCTAACCACAGGCCTGCTGTGTGATCTTTAATAAATACATAACTCATCTGTAATTAGCATATTATATGTATGCAAATGGATATTGCTAAAAATGCTTGAAAACAGTATCTTCCCCCAGGAACCATTATGCTAAAGTTTGTTTATAATATTAATTTGGTATAGTGAATTAACCTAGGAATCAGGAGCCCTGGTTCTAGACCCAGCTCTGCTACTGCCTGAGTATATGATCTCAGATAAATCATTTGCCCTCTCTCTACCTCCATTTTCCCACCTGTAAAATGGGGATAATAACACCTGCTATGCCTGCTTCACAAAGTTGTTGTACGAGCAGAAGGAGATGGAGCTATAGAAAAAGCTGAAGGTGATATAGACAAGTTGTTACTAGCAAACCCTTTCTTCATAGCTAATGTCAAGGTAAACCAGCCTAGTCTTGACCAAATGATCACTGTTTCAAAATTAATAGAAGAATCTGAAGTACTGAAATCTTCTACTTAGGATAGATGTTAAAATATAATAAAATTGTCTAAAACTTAATACACTAGCCACTCTCTAGGAAGCATATATATTGGTACCAAATTCTATTTTGGCATTTATACTCAGTACCTAGTTTATATCCTAGAACATGGAAATGGGCTTTTGTCTTCCCATCCATAACAGAGGAGGACCCCCAAAAGTAGTGTCATTGACTGAATAAGAAAATCAGCCCTTTTTGAATGAAAATAATGGAATAATGGTAATGATAATAATGGTAGCCAACTCTAGTGGAGGGGGGAGGGAGGACGAGAAGAAAAAAGTAAATTACATGATAACTTTATTATATTTTTAAAAGCAGTAGCAAGTTGTACATAATAGATTTGCAGTTTCACATGCAATCATTTTTTATTATACTATGTTATGGAAATGCTTGTTTTATTCTATAACTTAAAAATAAAATAAATAAACATGAAGGGGAAAAGGAAACAAAAGAATATAAACTTAATGCAATCAGAGACAGTCTTACTTTTGTATCTGTATGCCTCAAGCTTGCTACATAGTAGCCCCTTAACAAATGCCTGTTGGTTGATTGATAACAAAGAATTTTTAAGCCAGAACTCATTTTTATCAGGGAGATCAGTGTGTTGAAGGGGGTCTTCTGTGAGGCAGTTTAGAAAAATAAGTACTTTTGTCTCAGGAGGTAGTGTCCCATTATTAATCTCTGGCTCATTTATTTTTAGTTGTATGAATTCCATCATTTAAAAAAAATAAGTGTGGGTCATTTTACACAACATGAATTCAATCCAAGAATCTTCCTCAAGCCAAAAAGTTAAATACAATGGAAAGTAAAACAAGATAAAGCCAATCTACTGGTTTAGGGGACTGCGGAAGGGTGTTCTACCAGACTGGTTTTGCCCCTGCATCCTGCAATTAAAGTTCATTATGAGACAACAGATGCACGAGAGACAGCTCCCTCCTTCTGTATTTTAAATTTTAATAAAGCAATCATAACTAACACTGCTGGGGACAGCATTTCCTTATGGCTAGATTTTATAATGTGTCTTCAAGATGAAGGTCAGTAATATTCATCTGCCTGCATCAAGTAGCAGGGGAGTATTTTAGAGGTGCAAAGTACCTGGAGATAATCTAGTGCAATCCAATCCTGTCATTTAATAGAAGAAAAAGGAGACCTAGAGAAAGATCAAGTGACTCATCCCAGATCTCAACAATAATAATAATAAGAAGAAGAAGAACTTGCATGTCTTTTGCATTTAAGGTTTACAAAGTACTTCCCATTCTCTACTTTGTGAATTTGATGATACAGTTAGTAATGTATCCCCATTTTACAGATGAGGAAGGGTCAGAGCTTGGATTTCAACTCAGGTTTTCTGCTATTAGACCTAATTCTCTCTCTACTATATTAGCTGCTTAAGAAATTAAAAGTTGTCAGGGTAGCTAGGTGGCACAGTGAATAGAGCTCCAGTGGTGGAGTCAGGAGGACCTGAGTTCAAATGCAGCCTCAGACACTTGACACTTAACTAGCTGTGTGACTCTGGGCAAGTCACTTAACCCTGATTGCCTCACAACAGAAAAAGAGGGAAAAAAAAATTAAAAGTTCTCTTTGGACATTGCCATTATATTGATTTAATATCTAAGAGCAACTTAAAGAATATATAATATTAGGGTTATGAACAACTTCCAAATGATTTTGATCATCCTCAGACACATATCATATCCTTTTTTTTCTTAATACTGTTTTATAAGTGGAGAATAGGAATGGAGGGGTAGCTTTTCTTTATAAAGATCCAAAATCTGTGATCAAAGTTGTGAGCTAAAAAGTAGCCTCCATTTGAAACTCAGAGGGCTTAAATACTCTTCAAGTCTTACTTCATGTCATTAACTAAAACTTTAAATTTTCCTTGGCTAGAGATTAGAACCTGGAGATGACCACAGCCTTGGCAAAGGAAGTCACAATATTGTTGTTTGCATCTTCTGCTATTAGGGCTAATGAGCCCTCACTTCCTGCACACTCTTTATTAGGTTCACTACTTAAATAGCCAAATGGAATTTGTGAACCTAATATTCACAGGGCCAGCCAAATAAGAGCTTCAAATGCATTTTGAAGGTTTTCCTGGAAAGAGATGGTCAGTACTTTTGGGTAGCACTTGAAGCTAAATGAGGCAGTTCCATTTTTCATTCAAAGCACACAAAACCCATGTTTATTTTTTTAGCTGAATGGTGTCTATATAACAGTCATTGTAAATAACCTTTAATAGCCTTTGATAACATGTACTGTAGTACAGAATTTAAAACACTTTCCCAGGCAATGGAAACCATAGTGCCTTTTTCTTTTTTCCCCTTTGGTTTTTGTAAAGACTATTTTGTCTCTTGCAGGACCTTTGTCTTTCCATGTAGCCAGAGCAAGAACTGATAGCAATAATACCTCTGTATAGAGAACGGTTCAGTGTACTTCCTGGTATCTATTAATTCCTCATAAGTCCCATCCCCTAGAGAGTAATACTGGAAGATCAAGTAATTGGAAAAATGTCAGTCAGTAAGGCTAAGAGGGCCATGAAGACACAGAAGGCTTCTCTGTGTTTTATTTAGTATCCACTACCAAAAGAAACAATAAGTCCTAACTTATCTGCTATAGATCTAAAATAGGATATGAATATCCTTTCAGAAGCTTTTTTAAGACACTTTTACCCATTTCTCTCTGCTAGGAAATATTCAGTTCAATTCAACATTTATGGAGTGCCTACTGTATGCAATGCCCTGAAAGTGATGAAACAATGAACAAGTGAGAATAGGTCATGTTTGTATTGTGCTTTAAGACTTATAAAGCACTTTCCTCACAAAACCTGTGCAGGGTAGTTAGTGCAGGTTATATTACTCCCATTTTGCAGATATAGAAATTGAGGTTCTGAGATGAAGTGACTTGCCTATAATAACATAGCTTGTAAATGTCAGAGCTGGGCTTCAAAGCCATGTCTCCTGAAGCCTTCCCCTATACTCAATAAGACATAGTCTTTTTCTTTAAGAACCTTTCAGCCTAATAAAAGAAGAAAGACTAGGTCAATTTCAGAAATATCATCTTCCTCCAACTTCCAAAATGTTATTTTTCTCCTTCTGGTAACACTTCCCAGAGAATCTGAAGGGTTTCTCTGGGGGCTTCAACATAAGAGAGAGGCCTTGTAAAACCGCGATGAATGTGCGGTTTAAATGTATGCACACATTTGTTAATAGGAAGCTTGTGGAGGGTTTAGAACTTTTTTTTCTTATCTTCAGGCTTAAAAGAAAACAAGCCCTTTACTGATAAATTGTTGCCAATAAAATCTGTCTCAGACTCTTCATGCTTGGGTGCCCCCATCTTCTACCATGAGTTGGCTAGCCATGCTAAATCACTGGCATCCCCCTATAGCAAACTCTTTGTATAAACTACTTCCTTATTTGCTGCAGTTTCATGGAAGATCCAAGGACACCAGTCACCTGAACACCAGGAGCAAAGGCCAAGGTCCTCCAGCAAAGATGGCTACCAAGGCAGCAAGTCCAGCGATTCTGGAGAAGAGGCAGAGAAAGACTTTATTTTTGTTTAAAGGGGTATGCCTTGCAAATGACTGATTGTACAAGGTACTTTTGTAGCCCCAGGTACTGTTTTCTGTTGGTGCAGTTGGTTTTCTTTCTCTTCTTTCTTTTTTTTTTGTGAATAGGAAACAAATTTTTTTTAATGATATTCAAAGCACATTAGTTTGGTCTTTCCTTTTTTTAATGATGCATTTGATTCTCAAACATTCCCTTAAATGCCTTCACTAAAAGCCAGCATTCTGCTCATGTTCCCTACTGGAATATCTCTGAAGCAGCTACCAAGAGTGGCCCTGCCTATGGGTTTGGGGAAGGCAAAGGAAAGTAACTGGAAACCATCTCACACGAATCCACTGTGCAACAGGTTGTGTGTTGTACTGCTGAATGTAAATGCGTCAAATCTGCACGTTTCTGACAAAGAAATATATTCTTCTGTATGCAATTGCACATTGTAATTATAGTCACAGAGCACACTAATAAATAATTTGTACAAATTATATATATTAGATGCTTGGGTCTGGGTTTTACATTCTTCCAGAGAGAATGTCTTTCTTCCTGATAAACTGTACAGAAAAAAAAAAAGACAACCCTCAATTGGTTACATTCTCATACTATTAACAAGCACAACTAAGAATGGAATAAAACCTTGACTCTACTAAATCCTCAGATTAATGTATATAGTTGATTAGAATGAGGCAATCGAGATTTTATGAATATTGGTGTTTGGGAGGTTGTTTTCAGTTCTGTCTGCATATTAGCTCTTAATGTGTGATTTGAGAGAGAAATAATTAGACATCTATAAAAAAAGTACTCTTTTGGGGGCATATTTCAGAGATATTCACTTACATTATAAGTTGAATTTTATTCATATGTATATTTGTACCAATAAAATGATTTTGCAAGTGGAATATTGGCCTTCTCCCATGCCTTCTTAAGATAGTGAAGTCATTTCATTCTTTCTGGAAAAAAAAATTGGAATAATCACAGTTTTGACACACCACAAGGAGAGCTATTATATTCAAAACAAATAATATAATTCTCTATTACAGTGGCCTACCATCTTCAATGTGGGGGGTGGGGAATTTACATAAGGACGGAAGAATCAAATACTTATCAGTGCATTGCACCTGGCTGCATGACAAACAGATTTCCATATATTCTGAAGCCTGAAGAAAGGCTAAAGGCTCAGTCTGGTTTCTGTTGTTACACTCCAGCTCTTCATGGAGTGTCCTGGGCACCAGGGTCAGTCACTCCATGGATGCAAGTGAAACTTAAGATGTGTAACGGGGAGAATTTGGAGGGACCAAGACATACTCATCTAAAAGGTGCCCATTTCTTAGATAATCCATTCTTGCCTAATAAGTATGTGTCAAATTAAAATCAAATCGAGTGATTCATGCCCACTTACATTTGGCTGTGCCCTTGGCAAGCTGGGCCAATTAAAGATATATCCCAGGATGTGCTCATGCAAATTATGTAATGCAGTCTCTAACATTGTAACTAATGGCTTTTTCTAAAGAAAAAGCCATTAAACTCAGTTATTCAGACATTTCCCAAGCTGTGTTTTGCAGAACCTTGGTTTCATGTGATATGGACAGGAATTCTTAGAGAATTTATTTTATAGATGGGTTATTTGCCTTCTAAGATGTTAAAATATAAAATTATGTATGTCTTAAAACTGCTTGTGTGACAATTTTTGGCCTGAAAATGTGTTCTCTAAAAATTTCTCCACTTCCCCCTTTATCCTGGATATAGTCTAGAACCCTGGACCAAACATGTATAGTTGTAGCCAATAAAGTTTTGTCTTAAAAATGAGGCAACTGAATTCCAGAGAGGTCAGGGAACTTTTTTCAAGGTCTTCCAGCTAGTTAGTGGCTAGCTAGTTAAGGCCCTGACTCTAAATTCAATATTCTTCACAAAGTAGAAAAACTGTAATTCATATAAAGGGTCATAACCAGCTGTTCTCAACCTTTCCTATGGACAGACATGAGGAAACTGAAGTATGCTGCAATACAAAGACCATAGATTAAATGTTGAAGATGGAGGGGAAGGGCAGCATTCCTGGGAGGAGAAGTGGCTTTTCTGCTACAGTAGCAGGTGTAAAGTCTTTAAAAGTTTTTTGAGTATTGACAAATAATAATGGAGATGATGATAGCTACCATCTATATAGTGCTTTAAGGTCTTCAATGTCTCATTTGATCTTCATGACAACCCTGAGATCAGTACTATTATTATCCCCATTTATAAGTGGGAAAACTGAGGCTGAGGGCAAGGACTATCTTTCTAAAGATTTATAGGTGTCTTTACATGAAAGCAAGGGGAATGAACTAAATGACTTCTCAGAGTCACTTTCTGTTCTGTGGAACTGTGTCAGACTACCTACCCTGAGTTTGTCTACATGTTTGAGGTATAAAGAGAAGTTAAGACAACTTTGGGAGAACCGAAAGAACAGTGGGACTAGGATATCTACAGAGTAGATCAAAACTGGGTGTCCCCAGAAAGCCTACAAGAAGTGACCAGATATGTATATATGCCTGTTGATTGATGGATAGATACATCCTGCCTGTGGGACCAGAATCAAAAGGAAGTGAGAGGAGATAAGAACAGGACCTGTAATTTCATTGGTGTGAGGAAAAAGATGGATAAACTCCTACTGCCCCCTTCAAAAAAAAATTTACTCAGCCCCCCCATCTACTTTCTTTAACCCTTTAACAGTTTTTTTTAAAAATTTGCATCATTTCAAAATGTATATATTTTAAATGATGCATCTTAAATTTAATAATTTATTGCAAATTTGTGGTTTGTTACTGCATTGAAATTTCGGTGGCACAATATTGTATCATGTAACCATATAGTATCTTCTAGTAAACAAGTAATTAAACCTACGTATTCCTGCCTGTGCATGATGGACTTCCTGACCATGCAAGACATGCTTACCTGCCAATACTTGCTTGTTAAGACCTGTTGGCTGACTTGACCACTTATCCATTATAAATTGTACTTTGTGTGTTTATTTGGAAAATAATGTAGTCACCACTACTTTAACTCTGTTACAC
The DNA here is from genome assembly GCF_900497805.2 of Vombatus ursinus. Lineage (NCBI taxonomy): Eukaryota > Metazoa > Chordata > Mammalia > Diprotodontia > Vombatidae > Vombatus > Vombatus ursinus. The sequence continues at coordinate 28,191,755 of NW_020949351.1, read as the reverse complement.
AACAGTTGAAACATGTGAATGCTTTTTCAAAATTTTCTTATCTTCTAATGCTTTCAACGTGCCCCCCTCCCCAGTTGTACCTGAGGCTATTACCACCTCCCTGGATCCTTCCAGCACCCCCAAGGAAGTGGTATCACCCACTTTGAACCTATGGCTAGAGCACTAAGGTTAAGTGACTTCCTTGGGGTCACAAAGCCAATAAGTATCAAGGGCAGGACTTGACTCCAGGTTTCCTGGCTTTGGGACCAATTCTCCATCCATTATACCACCTTGCCTTTCAGAGTAAGGTGTCCCAAACTAAAAAATTCAGGATCAGGTGAGAAGCACAGATTCTAGCATCTTAGTCTTGAAGTGGGAACTGAGCCCCTAAAATTCCACTGAGTCAGAAAATCCTATGACACTCTGAGAGCCACATTTAAACATCAATAATAAAGTAAGTAAAGTAAACAATGATGGGCATATTTCATCCCCATTAATCATGTTTTGATTATCCAAACGTCATTTCTTTTTGGTATTGTAGTAGATGGTATTACTTTGGTACACATGAGGAAAAAAATTCCTAATACAGTTTTCCTTAGACCATTAGTATTATTTTGTATTTACTGAGCACATTGCCAGCTGGCCAGTGGCAGGATGAGAGGGTGCCATGTAGTTGGGAAAAACCAACCAAAGATTAAAAATTGGGTGTGGAACATTGATAGAGAAAGTAGTTTCTTACATGGCTTATTCAGAGTTAACTATAAGGAGAAAAAGGAGAAGTCACTGCTGTGGAGAAGGTAAGAATATTGTGGCAATTTTTAAAGTAAATGCAATAAAAAAACAATGTGTCCAGAGAAAATGTTGTTACAGCCAAGGGGAAAATCTTGATGCATGTTCTGTGAGAGAAAGGAGGAGCTGCGTAAGAATAACAGAAGACAAAGATGGTATTAAGATGGTCTAGAAGTTGCACCTGTCTCTAATTCCTAGTTTGTAGAATCATCATGTGTGATGAGTCTTTGTTCAGACATGTCTAACTCTTCGTGACCCCATTTGGGGTTTTCTTGGCAAAGATACTAGAGTGTTTTGCCATTTACTTCTCCAGCTTATTTCTCAAATGAGGAACAGAGGCAAAGGGACTTGACCAGGGTCACATAGCTAGTAAGTGTCTCTGGCTGGGTGAGTCTTCTTGATTCCAAGCCCAGTGCTCTATCCATTGCACCACCTAGCTGCCCCAGAACCCCCACGAGCGATCCTTTTTTTAGGCATTTGAATAGTTGGTTATTCAGTACACTTTCATTTAATGTCATTAAACTTGAGGAGTTTCAAAACACCTTCCAAATAGTCTTAACCTAATAAACAGATGCCTGTGGATTGATTCTCTTTGGCTTTATGAGGCAGTTGTCAGTAGAAGGGATCCTGGGACCCTACCCTTGGAGCAAGCAGTGTAAGCAAGATTGGAAAATATTTCTGAATTCGGGTCCCTGGTTATTATATACTTGAAAAGCATGATCCTTAAAAAAATTAATAGTGTTAGAAGACAAATAGTAGAGTAGGAGAAAAAAATATTTGCATTCAATGTTGTAAACAAAAGTCTATCCAAAACATAGAGGGAGTTTATACAAATATATAACAGTAAGAGCCATTCCCTAGTAGATAAGTGGATGAAGGATATAAGTAGTTATTTTTTTATATTTTGTTTTTATATTACCTTCATTTCTAGCCATCAAAAGGCAGGTGGAATCCAATTAGAAAAACCAAGCAACAGATTTACTATTACATCTTACAAGAAATGTAATATTCCATATTCATAGTACATCACCTCTGCAAAGAAAAGGAAGGAGGTGCATTTTCTTAACTATGCCAACAAAACTTAAGTCATTATAATTTCACAGCATTCAGTTTGAGGTTTTGTTCCTTCTGTTTACATTGTAGTAGTGTATATAATTTTTCTCATTCTGCTGCTATATGACAGGATGGGATGGAATGGGAAAACTCAATTCCAGAAAGGAAATATGACTTATGCCTAAGGTAATACAACTAGCTTTTAACCGAGCATCACCTAGAACTGGTTTCCTAATTCATAGATCGCTGTATTTCCCCAATACAACATAAATGCTAATTCCTCAGCCAATTACAGTTATATGATTGATAATAATAGGTCTTATTTCTCTATTTGATATACATTATCTCATTTGATCCTCACATCAACCCTGTGAAGTAAGTACTACTTTTATCCTTATTTTACAGATGAGGAAACTGAGGCTGCCAGAGATTAAATGATTTACCCAGGGTCACACAACTAGTATGTGTCTAAAGAGGGATTTGCGTCCAGTTCTTTCTGACTCCAAGTCCCTTTCATTATTCACTAAAAGTTTCCTTTCACATTTGTTAATAAAGTTACTAGTGATTATATATTAATATGAAACTAGTATATGTGATCAATTTCAAGTCCAAATAAGCTTTTTCCTTCTTTATATTTCGTTTCATTTATATTCACTTACCATAGTTTGTTTAGCCATTCCCCAACCAATGGCATCTACTTTGTAGATCTTACTACCGCAAAAAACCCTGATATGAGTATTTTGGTGCACTTGGATCCTTTCTTGTCTTTGACCTTGGGGTCATCATGAGGCATATACTTGGAGTACATGCCTAGCAGTGGGATTTTTGGACAAAGAGTATAGGCATTTCAGTCACTTATTTTTATTATTATTCCAATTGCTTTTCAGTATGGCTATATCAATTCAAAGCTCCATTAATAGTGTACTATTCACTGACCCTCCAACACTATTTCCATCTTTTTGTCTTTGCCAATTTGCTGGGTGTGAATTTTGATGATCAGGATTTCTTTTTGATATGGTTGTTAATAGTGTGCAGTTCTATTGAAGAGAGCTATTCATATCCTTTTACCATTTATTGGTTGGAAAATATCTCTTTGTCTTCTGTATCTGTTAATTCCCTTTATATGTCAGACGCCTTATAAGAGAGAACTGATTTTTCAAGTCTCTACTTGCCTGTCTTAAACCATTTTCAAAAGAACTACAAACTGTGACCACGTATTGCATATTCTAAATCACTAATATAAGAGAAATATTCACATAAAAACTTCAATTTCATCTAACAAATAGACAAAAGTGACAAAATATAGAAATACAGCGATACCCCTCTGTAGTCAATAGTCAATGTTAGAGGGACTTTGGCAAGATATGCTGATACATTTTTGGTGGAGCTAAGGAGTTAATCCATCCATTCTGAAAATCAGTCTGGAATTATGTAAGAAAGGTGACTAAATTTTTCATACTCTTGGGCCCAGCAATACCACTTCTGTATGTGTACTCTAGGGAAGTCAAAGACAAAAACAAAGGCTGAAAATATACAAAAATGTTCATAGAAGTAGTCTTTGTAGGAACAAAGAACTGAAAACAAAGTGCAATAAAGAAAGGAAGAACTCGGAGAAACATGAGATTTGTATGAATTGATGCAAAACCAAATAAGCAGAACCAAGAGAACACAGTAAGTACAACAATATAAATGAAAAGATCACTCCCAAAAAATGTCCACTTGAGTAATAGAAAAATCAATAAAGGCCCTAGAGAACAGTTCGTGAAACATACGGTTCCCCCACCCCCCACCCCAGGACAGAGAGACAGGACTACTAAGACAGAATAGTGTATACATTGTTAGATTCCTTCCATGTATATTGGATAATTAATTGACTGTCAATTCAACTGGAGGGGAGGGGGGCATTTGAAATGACAGAGATATAAAAAAAAAAGCTGTCAATGAATTGTGTTTTTTAAAAAAATATAGCCTCATTTACCTTTCTGTCTATCCAGTTTATTGGGCCCCACTCCCATAAATTGCACCTTCTAAACCAGAAGCTAAGCACTGCCTATTTAACTTGCTTAAGAATATATCCAGCACCTTATTGAAGCCAACTAGGAGTCAGACTTCTGAATCAATAACAACTCCCATTCTTACATTACTTTAAGGTTTACAAAGCCCTTTTCTAAAACAATCCTATGAGGTAGGCAGGGTACATAGTGTTTTCCCCATTTTATAGATGGAAGAAACAGGCTCAGAGAGACAAAGTGACTTGCTAAGGGTCTTAGGTGTCAAGATTTGAGACTCCTATACAGATTTTTTTGACCAGTGAGTGATTCCTATTATATAAGGACAATGTAAGAATAACTCATTTTTATAGCACTTTCCTAAAGGAACAATAAAGGGGGAAATGCCTTCCACTATTTCTTACCCTTAAGTAGGATGATTTAATATAATAAAGCGCAAGGTAAGGGAGACCTGGCCCTCTCAGCATGCATAAAGACATGTTTTCTCTCTCTCCCTATCAGCCTGGAGGGAGCTGTCTTCTCTATATTTTTCATTGCTTTAAAATCCTAGTCTCCTATCGATTGCTCGCTTAAGGGTTGGCTGACTTGCTGACTTACCTACACAGATGTTGGAGAGGAGTATTGCTATAAATTTAGAGAAGAGAGTGTCTTGGGTGAGGAACTGAGTTCTGCACAGAGCTGTACATTTTCAGCTTGTATGTCACAGGGTTTGCACTACAGACAAAAATTTGTGTATCTTGTCTCTGTTCTTGCTGCTCTGATGCCATGATACTTTGTCCTGTGATTTGAAATGTTAGCATAATTACCGAGCTCAATGTTAGCATGTATTGAAAACCCACAAATTACATCTCAGATCTTCATAGACTCTGGCTAAATTTGATCTTATCACTTTCTGAAATATCCCATAAGAGTGAGCTGAAAAAAAATTTAAATAAATTAGTGCTAAATATTCCAGATGTGATTATAAAATAATGGGGCCAACCCCAAGAGGCATAGGATTATAGGTCTAGGGCTGAATAAAAAATCCAAGCCCTTCATTTTACAGATGAGAACACTGAGACTTAAGAATTAGAATCCAGAAATCTCATGACACTTTGTACATAGTACACACTTTCCAATTAGAAGCAGTTCAGTATGTCAATCAGAAAACATTTATTATCTGCCAAGTGCCAGGAACTGTACAGCAGTTTTCAAAGTGTGGTTCAGTGACTACTAATGGTTGCTGAGACCTTTTAGGTTGTCTGCAAAGCCAAAACTATTTTCATAACTATGATGTTTTAATTTTAAAATATGTTATGTGGATAGAGCTCACATAAAAGCCCTTGAAGGGGAGGGAGAGTCCTTAGTAATTTTTAAGAGTGTAAGGGGATCCCAAGACTAAAAAGTTTGAGAATTCAAACTTTGAGACTCTTTTTCCAAAAGAGTAATGCCAGTTAATGAAAAGTGATGGTTTTATATACACTACAAATCTTCTAAGACCTAAGATGTCAAGGAAGTAATCTCCACCTTTGAATGAGTTTGTGTTAGATTTAACCCAAAATGAGCTGTCAATGCACACTCCATCTCAGACTATCTCTGCCCAGCTTAAGGCTTCCATTAAGCCAGAAGGGGCATATTGGAATCCTTGAAGCCATAGAAAGCTGTAGAAGCACCACATGTTCATGTCTTTCACTTGTTCTTTTACTAAAGGAAACAAGAATTGTACTTTTCACACACACCTAGAAACATGAATGCTGTCCAGGTGAAGCCACCAACACCACTTCTTGTACCCCAGACTTACAAAATGAAATGAGAATTAAGAAATGTTGGGGAAACTTGCAAGCCCTTCCTCATTCCTTCCCACCTTCTACAGGAAGTCTTTCCCAACCCCTCTTAATTCTTGTGCCTTCCGTCTGTTAATTGTTTCTTATTTATTCCATGTCCAGCTTACTTTGAATATATTTGTTTGCTATTGTCTCCTCCATGAGATGATAAGTTCCTTGAGGGCAGGGACTGTCTTTTGCTTCTTTTTATATCCCCAGCACTAAGCACAGTGCCTGGAACATAGTAGGTACTTAGTAAATGTTCACTGATTAATGGTTAGGGGAAAAGGCCTTACCAAAGTTTCATTTGCCCTAACACTAGTTTTTCCATTTGAGGCTTTAGACCACAATCCTCGCCCATTGTGTTGCTACCAGGTTCTGCCACATTTTGGCCAATGGATCACTAAGCACATGATTTATTTCCATGGTAAATGGGTATCATGGTAACTCTAAGACCATGAATAATCATAGATTTCAGAGGCCATGAAGTCAATCCTCCTGCTGGCCCATTTCAAGACAGGTAGGGGTTACTGTTCCATTGCCAGTCTGAAAAACAGGAATGACAACAGATCCCACATAAATACCAGTGAAGTAGTTGGCACTTTGCCTCAAAGAAATCCTATCTATACCAACCATCTACCATTTCAGAAGGAAGATAATTGAACACTTTTTCTTCCAGGAGGTGAAAGTTGATGATGACAACCTGGAAGAACTGGCCCAGAAAGTTTCTATCAGAAGCCTGGGCACCAGACAGAATACACCTGATTTTTGGTGGGCTTAGATTTCTTCTGTGTGTGTGCTTGTGTGTGCATGTGTGTGTGTGTCTTGGGGATGGGGAGGACCTAGAGATGGACTGCTCTTAAGAGAAGATGTCATTAATCTTGCTGCCTCTTCTCTCTGCTAGACTATAAATCTTAAAATAAATGTCCTGCAAGCTACAAGATGCTGGCAGGACATGAAGGGCGATGGGCTGTTCAATAGAAGGTATGCCAGGTGAGTTCCCGAGGCAGTCAAGAAGATGGTGATGGTGGTGGGATTATTTTTATGAGCCTAGGGTGGGGAGGGGGCATCATAGTGGAGGGGAAGCACAAACCCTGGAGCCCAATCTCATTTCAGTGCCACTTGTGATGTTTCATTCTGTCTGAAGCAGCATTGCACACTAGTTCAAATCCTATTTCTATCTTCTGAGTGGCAGTATGAGTATTGGCATTTTTTTTTTTAGTATTGGCATTTTTAATGGATAATCACCCTCTAGAAGCAACCTCTACCGTATGAAAGAATCACACTCGGAATTCAGGAGAGATTCTCTTAAGGCATTATGATTACTTCTTTTGAGTTTCTATTTCGGTAGGCTGCATGTATTATTGAAAAGCAAATGATCAAAATATAATTATTTTTAAATAGATCACATCTATTATGTTTTTAAATAATCAAAAATTGAACAATAAACCTCCTCACTCCCCTTGAATAGAATTACAACTCTTTATTCTTATTTTCTTTTCTCTCAAATATTCCATAGTACTCTTCTGTCTTCCTTTCCCTTAGTATTTTCACTTAATCAGCCTTTCCTGGATTGTAAAACAACCCAGCTTTATCATTTTCCCAGCTTCTTCAGTGAAGAAATATGCATGCATTTCATTCACCAATCTGGCTTACTTCGCATGCAGGCAAGCAGACCTATCCATCCGCCTTTAGCCTGGTCTGGTGGTCTCAACCCCAGGGTTGTACTGATATTAATCCAGGGTCCTAGAATGTAGAGGAAAGAATGCTGCTACCCCATGGACGTTAAAATGGCACCACAGGGGCCCTCAGAAAATCTTTGTATTCTTGACTTCCAGGTGGAAAAAATTCAGTAGAGTAGCAGAGTACCCACTAAGGAACAATCAATTATTAATCCCAGCCATCAGAGGATGAAGCTAGTGCTCTAGAATCTTAAATCTAAATTTTCTTTAGCAAGCAGAATAGTGTAAGAAGCACTAGCAGGGCAGATAGCTTGATAGTCTCAGCCTGGGTATCAGTGACCTGAAGTTAAATCAATCACTTGGCTGGCTGCCCATGGAGCAACCAGCACAGTAAGGAGAAAAGGAGCGGTAGAGTCCTATCAATAATCTAGCATCATCTGAGGCTGCAGAGTCTGCTACATTCAAGGTGTCCCACTAATCTAGGCATTCTACCTATTGGCTGGGGGGGCAGAGGGAGAAGAAAGAAAGGAGAGACAGAAGGTAATAGAAAGAGGATGGGTGGAGAGATGAGAAAAGGGCCCATTTGTAACCCATCAAGCAGTTAGAATACAAAAAGTTTTTATGCATGCATTGCTAAGGCACATCTCCATGTTGGCTAAAGATGGGCATACCCTGACAGGCACTCCTAAACTTGTTTGGTTTCCAGAATCAAAAGCTTAGGAAAGGGTTTGCTGACTGCCTGGTGGTACCCTGTCCCCATCCCCTTTCCATGTTGTGAAGCATTCTGGAAGCAAGCAGGAAGTCAGATAGGTTGGTGCCAAGGAGCAGCCTGTTCCCTGGCTGAGCTCTGGGGTGCCTCCTGCTAAGCATTTAGAGAAGGAGGAAACAGCTGGCGGCTATCCCCCTACCAGGGATACTAAAAATTGTATTAAGGGAAAAGGTACTGTTTGTGCTCTGGAAAGTGATGAGAGTCCAAGGCTGACTGAAGCTTGCTCAGGATTAAAACTTTTGGTTTTCATTCTTAGTAAAAACCACAAGTGCAGAATGGCACCATTGTGAGACTAGCAGAAGGAAACCGGAGCTGGGCCTGCGGCCAGTACCCTCTCCCAGAAAGATGATATTATATGCAGCTAGTGTACTTGGGGACTTCAGGCTGCAGAAGTCCAACCCCAGGAGAGTTGGGAGCTTGTCCTACAATATGTGTGACATCCTCTTACTGAGGTGGCTTCCTCAGATCCATTTGTCTTTGCCTCTGCATTAATCCCAGAAGCCTCAAACCAAGCACACTGAGCAATAGCCAATCCCGTCTCTGCCTGACCCATCACTTCTCATTAGCTGTGAGAGCCAAGGCCTGCAGAGCCCAGTGAGGAGGAACAGAGGCCCCAGGATGCTTGCATTATCTAAATCATATTCCTGAAAAATAAATAGGAAATTACTTATTCCAAGGAATTTGAATTCCTTTCTGTTATCTTTTCTGAGTTGTTTCCTATTCTACAGCACCTTGGGGGACTCCCCAAGGATTTCCTTTTTTTATATTCAGAAAAAAGAAACATAAAATTAAATGATGTATGCTATGGGGGAAGTATCATGGCACCATGGCCACTGAGTCAAGACCTGGATTCAGGTCTTGCTTCTGACATATACCGGCTATGTGACCCTGGACTTAAGCTCTCAGTGCCCCCAGCAAACTCCAAGACTGAGTTTCAGAACAGATGCTGATCTGAGTGGAGGGAGATTCTTCACTGGGAAGTTCTCTATCTCAACAAAAACAAAAATAGTCAGGTTTTCAAGCCCTTAGCTTGATCAGGTCATGGCTCAAATTCAAGGCCAATACAGATATCATAGAAAGTACAGTTGTATTATGGGAAGGATAGTAGGGGATGGGAGTGGGGGGGTGGGGAGGGTATGTGAGAGCAAGATATCTATGTTGAAGGACTGGCTGCAGTGCTTACCAACCATGTGATCGTGGGCAAGTCACTCAGACTGGCCAGCTTCTCTGGAAGGTGCCTAATATACCCAAACTGGCTAGGTTGTGTTAGTGGGGGTGGGGGAAAGAGGAAAAGGAGAGGCTGTGTAGGAAGACCCATTTAACAACTAGAAAAATCTATCTGCTCTTAGGACTGGTCCAAACTTCTCAATTCCCCAGTGTCTAAAGAAGGAACATCCACACCACCTTTGCCCTCTGTCATCACAGTACTTTGGCGGGTGGAGGCCCCAACCAACCAGAACTTCCTGTCTTTCAGCAGTCCCTTAGGGAATTCACACCTCCTGCTTCCCTAATTCCTGTGACTGAGTCACTCATCTCACAAGTTGAAAACTCTCTTCCTCTTCTACCTCCCCATACCCCCTCTACCAGTCTTGCCCTCCTTTTCCTTTGGGATCCTTGGATCCCTTTCTCTATCATTAACAAGGTTTTCTTCACCCCAGTTTGGTTCTTTTCTCATATAGTTCCTTTTCTTTCACTCACTGGAACCTGACTCTGAGGACCACCCTCACCAGTGATAGTTGTCCCTTCTCCTATGTCCCCTGACACACTGAGCCCAGAAGAAAGAGTTGGCATGCCCCTGCCAGATCCTCTGTCACTATGACTTATCAACCTCTCCTCCACTGAGATTCACTCTATCCATTTATATAACCAGGGCCAGAGCCTTGTTTCTGAAGTCTCCTTGCCTTCATGCCATCCTTTCTCTTATTTTCAAGGAGATCTATATCTGGCTCACAGTCTTTCCATTCCAACCCTTGCCCTCATGTCTTTAATATTCCCATAGATGTACCCTCAAACACTCTGACTTCCCATTTTGTCAATTTCCTCAACTTTCATGACCTAAATCTTCACCCTCTCATGGGCATTCACAGGGATTTTCATCATCACCCGTAACTGTTCCATCTCTATGATTTTAAACTCTGAAATTTTTCTTTTTGATCATAATTTCATGTTCTTCCCTCTCTCTCTCTCTCTTTCATTTCTCTTCCACCTCCATCTACTCCTTCCATGTTTTCTTGTTTTCCCAATCTGTCACTCTGGTCCTGTCTTCATTTTTGTCCCTTACAATCTTTATAGTTAACCATTTCAAATAAATATTGGCCTCAGTACTTGACTCTTTTTCCGTCTTCTGCCATTGTTCTAACCTTGTCAATCTTCAGCCTAGATTACCCCACCATCCACCTTGTCTGTTGCTGAATGCCAAGGGATTTAAGAAGCATATCACCATGATGACCAATGCACTACAAATTCATGTAATCTAATCTCGACTATGCTATCAGAGCTATGTGGAAAGCCTTTTATCCATCTTTGATTCACTATTTCATCTGGGAGTGATTCAAATCACTTTTCTCTTCAAACCCTATGCCACCCTCAATATTTTACTATTTTACTGACAAAATCGAGGCTTATCTGTCATATCTTCCCTACTCTATGACTGCATAGTCACCAATCCTCTTCTCCTTTATTCTTGTCTCTGAGGAAGAGTTGGGCTTTCTGGCCAAGGTTAACCCTTCTACTTGTGCCCTTGGATTTATCTTTTCCTGCCTCCTTTAGTAACACATCTAATTGTTTATTTCTTCTTTCACTCTCATCTTTGATCTCTTTTTATTTACTAGATCTATCCTCATCTGCTACAAACATACTCAGGTCTAATAGATCCTTTTGAAAAATATACTCTCTTGATCCTAAAATAGCCCTCTAGATAACTTCCTATAACTTTCCTTCTTTTCACTGTCAAAATCCTAGAATCATTTCTACTTGATGACTCTACTTCCTCACAACCCTCTCTCTCACCTCTTCTATCCAATCAAGTGCCAAACCTTGTTGATTCTACCCTCGCGATCTTTCTCTTCTCTATCTCTTCATCCATACAGATGCTACTCCAGTTCAGAGTCTCATCACTTCTCACCAAGACTACTATAATAACCAAATTAAACTATTAGCTGTTCCCTTGAAATCAATACTCTCATTATCTCCTGCCTCGATGCATTTACCCAAGCCATTCCCCATGCCTCCATGTACTTCCTGTCTCCATGTCTCAGAATTTTTGTCTTTCTTCAAGGTTTGACTCAGGTGCCACCTCCTCCAAGAAGTCTTTTCTGATTTCCCCCTGCCTTCAGTTATTACTTATGTAATATATGCTCTGGCCCTACTCTCTCAGGGCTGGGCAGGCTACTTAGCCTCAGATGGTTCTAGGGTGCCCTGAGAAGTTGGGGTATTTCTTTTCTACTATCATTGGCTCAAGACACCACCACCTATATTGTCCCTCCCCCCATTGTTAGGAGCCAGTGACTAACACTGCATGTCCATTTAACCACTTAACTCCAGGAAGCTTTTCAAAGGGAGAGAAATGCCTTCATAGCATTGGTCCCACCAAGTTCAAGCCCAAAAAGAGACATTGCTGCCAGATGAGTCCTTTTGCTGGGCTGGGGCCCAGAAGGTCCCTCCTGAAGATTGGTCCTTGCAGTGATGCTGGGTTAGCTACAATATCCAGCCTGGTTTCTGGCTCCTGAATTCCTGTTGCTCATTTTTCTGATTTTTTAACTCCCAAGGTCAGAGGCTCTACTCCCTTCACCTAGAATGGAAAAGAAAAAATAAAAAAGGTTAAGGATCAATGCTCATTTCATGGGTGTAGCAGGAGAGGGGAGTGCGTGAAGGAGGAGAAGGCCCTAAGGCCCTCCCCCATTCTGCATGGTCTCTCTCTGGACATTATGAGAGCAGAGAGGGGGCAAAGCTGATTCAGACTTTTTTGAAGATGCCAATAAGCATAACATAATAACAGCGCAACAGGTAATAACAGCACTTGCTTCCCAGGGTTGTTTTGAAAATTAAATGAGATAATAATTGTAAAATGCTTAGCATGCTGGGACGTGGTAAACATTATATAAATGGTAGTAGTAGTAGTAAATAGTAGTAGAACTAGTAGTAGTAAACCTTTAGCATGTTGCCTGACACATAGTGGATACTACATAAATGCTTATTCCCTTTCTCTTACCCCAAAATAATCTTCCTAACACTATCTGGATATGTCATTCTCTTGCTTAAGAAACTGTAATGGTTCCTCATTACCTCTATGGTAAAATATTAGTTCTTCAGTTTGTCATTTAAAGTCCATCATCTGATTCCAGATTTCTACATGGATTTCACATTACTCCCCTTCACACTTGCTACATTGTAGCCAAAAAAGCCTCCTTACTATTCCCTATACAGAACATTGTATCTTAGTTTTCATTCCTTTACGTATGTTGTTCCCTATGCCTAGTATGAACTCCCTCCTATGAACCTCCACCTCTTAGAACCCCAAGCTTCCTTCAAGGTTCAGCTCAGGTCAGCCAAGAAGCATGTAATAAGTGATTACTATGTGCTAGGCTCTGTGCTACAAGTATAAGCTAAGTATTCTATACAAGGAAAGGAGGAAAAAAGAGTCCCTGACCTCAGGGAGCTTACATTCTAAGGTGGAGATAACATGTAAATAAATAAATATAGAAAAGATACATACAGAGTAGATGAACAGTAGCCTTAGAAAGGAAAGTTCTTGTGGAGTTGGAGGGTACCAGGAAAGGTGTAGAAGGTGGCATTTGAGCTGAGTCTTGGAGGAAGCCAAGAACATCAGAAGGCAGAAAGGTAGAAAGAAGGCATGCCAGACATGGTAGAGCACCAATGCAAAGGCACAGAGAAGAGAGATTGAACGTTTTGTTTAAGGAATAGCAAGTGTAGTTGGACCACAGAGTCTATGAAAGGTATTATAGTGAACAGAGACTAGACAGGGAGAAGAAGCCAGACTGTAAAGAATTTTCAGTGCCACACATGAAACTTTATATTTGATCCTAGAGGTAATAGGGACCCAATCATGTTTTCTCAGACTGTCCCCCATGCCTGCAATTCTCTCCCTCCTCATCTCTACCCTCTCTCTAGCTTGGCTTCCTTCAAGTCCCAGCTAAAATCACACCTTTCCTGATCCCACTTAATGCTAGTGCCTTCATTTTATTGATATCTCTAATTTATCTTGTCTGTATTTTGTTTGTACACAGTTGTTTGCATGTTGTCTCCTCATTAAACTGTGAGCTCCTTGAGGGCAGAAACTATTTTTTACCTTTCTTTGCATCTCCAGGGCTTGGCACAGTGCCTGGCAGATAGTAGGTAGTTAATAAATTTTTATTAACAGACTGACTGACTGATACCTTTCCTGATCCCACCTAGCTGCTAGTACCTAACCCTCTAAGGATACGTTCCATCTACTCTGTATGTATTCTGCAAGTAAATATTGTCTTCTCTGTTAGTCTGTAAACTCCTTCTGGTCAGGGACTGTTTTTACTTCTCCCCAGTGCTTAAGTAATATAGTGTCAGGAACATAGTATTGTTTAATAAATGTCAGTTTATTGATCAGTTACGCTAAGTTCATACTCTATTCATGTCTATGTTGTTAGTCAACCCCTCCCAGGATCCCTCACATTTACTCTCTCATTTGCTTCTCCAGATAGGGGACAGGAACTGAGCTGAGCTGGCCTGGGACACTAGCTGCTTTAGGGATAGGAGACAGAGGTCAGAGGGAATTGGAGTTGGGAAGAAGGAATGGATTCAAAGCAGGAAAAGCAAAATTAATGATGTGAGACATGGCTGACAAGAGTTTTGTGAACACGAAGAGGGAACATGGCATGGTGGGGAAAATAATTTAACCAATGTATTTGTAATATCTACTTCATGCGAGACAATAGTCCAGATCAGAAAGCATAGGTTCAAATCCCAGCTCTCCTACACTTTTACTTTCCCGTGTGACTTTGGGTACATCACAAAACTCTCTGAGACTTGGTTTCCTCATTGATAAAACACAAGGATTGCACTAGATGATCCCTAAGGTACCTTCCATCTCTAAATAATAATAGCTAATACTTAATAAGAAAATTATTATATTAACATTAATCATAACCACTCTTTCTTAAATAATAATTAATAATAGTAATAGTAATTACTAGTATTTATGTAGTGCTTCCCATAGGTTATAGCTTTAGGTCCTTACAAAAGCCGGTGAATTAAGGTGCTATTATTATAGAGATTTGGGCTGGATGTTTTCTGTCAATCAATCCTTCCTTCGAGAAGAGGGTCTGTCCCAAGAGAACTATTTTAAACAGAGATTATTCTGGAAAATCTTTGCAAGCTACCCTAGTCCCTTTATGCCTTAGGGGAAAAAAGTACCACCACACACCCCATGCTCCACCCCCCTCCCACAAACACATTTTAAATTCAGTAGCAATGAAAAAAGACATAAAGACAGCTTGGAAGGGTGATCATGTTAATTAGATTGATTCTGCTTGGAAAGGGCAAGAGGAAGAGCCTTCCATCTAGGTAAATCCAATTTCATTTCATTGAACAGAGGCCTAAAGTGAACTCCCCAGTCACTTCTGAAAGGCAGACAAAGCAAGACCCCAAAGCATGAAGCTTGTCTGAGCTCATTTCAAGAGAAAGGGCCCACAGGTTAGTGCAGAGGGAGAGGAAATGTGTAGGAAAAATCATTGAATTGCAGAATTTTAGACCTAAAGGGTCTGTAAAGAAAGATAAGCTAGTCCAGGAGTTCTTAACCTTTCTTTGTGTCATGGATCCTTTTGGTAGGCTAGTAAAGTCTAGTAAAGACCCATTCTCACAATATTTCTAAATGCAAAAAATAAAATATATGTGCTTACAAAGGAAACCAATTATTTTGAAATAAAGTTATCAAAATGTAAAAAAAAAAAAAGGCTACAACTTCCCAGACCTTATGTTAAGAACCCCTGATATAGTCTAACTTTCTTATTAACAGATGAGAAAACTGAGGCCCAGAGATGTACAATTAGAACCTACATTTTCTGACTCCCTAGTGTAGGACACTTTTGACTTCACAATGCAGTAGTGAAAGTAAATTCAAAGCACTAATTATTTATACCAGTAATCTGATACATCATTAAACAAGAGTATTGAGTATTAAGTAAAGGCCCCTCTGGATGTCTAGTTATATCATGAATTGCTTGTGACATCTCTTATCATTTAAATTCTTCATCTTAAATTTAAATTAAAAACATCTTAGTTTTGTCTCCCTAAATAGATTTTTAATCCTGTGAGAGCAGGAACCACATCATAGGCTTCTTTTAGTCCAATACTGGATACATAGTAAGTACTCAATAAATACTAGATGAATGAATCAATGCTTCAATCCATATCCAATTGCTGAAATCATGAAAGTTATTGGCATTAACAGAGGAGGGAGCCACTGGCCTCAGCCATAGACATTTCTCCAATGATAAGATCACCCCAATGTCACCTAAGTCTCTGTAAATTTCAAAAGCAAAGTCCAGCAAGAAGTTTTAAATGCTAAGGCTCCAATGAGTTGACTGAGTAACCACCAGTGCTCCATGTTTTAATATGACAGTGCAGTAGTAGGTTGGATACCAAGTCACTCTGTGTGTGTGTGTGTGTGTGTGTGTGTGTTATGGTGGAGAGGACACTGAACCTGGAGTCAGAAAGATCTGGGTTCAAATCCTGCATCAGACATTTACTAGCTGTGTGCCAGATCACTTAATCTTTGTAGCTCAGTTTCTTCATCTGCGAAGTGAAGGGGTTAGACTCAGTGACCACTAAGGTAGCCCTTCCAGCCTAACATTCTCTATATACATTCTCTATAACATTTCTCCTATATCTCTAAGTTCTTCACATGCCCTTTTCTTACTAACACATGCATTTATGATTTTATGGCTCTAAATCCTGTGATTTTTTTTTTCATTTCACATACCAATCCTCTTTGAAAATACATTATTTCATTTGAACCTTATCAAAAGTTGCTAAGGTAGGTAGGGCAAGTATGATCATTTCCATTTTACAGATGAGGAAACTGAGATAGTTACCTGCCTAAAGTCGTGTAAGCTAGTAAGTGAGAGAGCCAGAACAAAAAGCCCAGTCTACTGATTCAGTCAACCTGATTGGTCCTGAAGCCTCGATATGGGCATGGCAAGGGATCATAGGATCATAGAAAAGACCCCAGAGACCATCTAGTCCAACCCCTTATACTATGGTTGAAGAAGGAATGAATGGGTGAACAGGTCTTAGGGTGTATCATAGATATTGTAGTCTTTTTTTTTTGGTAAATTTTTTATTCATTTTAAACTTAAATACAAAATGATAAAAGAAAAAAAAGAACATTTCCATGTACACAGTAGAACACAGGAAAGGATTGAACATAAAACAACACATTTCCATTTCAAGAAAACCTATGTAATAAATACTACACATTGTTTTCAAAGCAACCCAGCTTTTCTTTGTTTCCTTTTAGGTTTTCTTCTGTTCTCTGCTGTGCACTTTTTACTGTATTTTTCCCCTCCCTCCCCTTCCCCTAAAAATGGCTACAATTAAATGGGGATACATATACACACACATAGGTATCTATAAATATACATATATACTCATAAACATAGATGTAAAATCATACTATGCATATTCCCACTTGTTCTCTTTCTCTGGAGGTGGATAGGTTCTTCCTTCATTGGGCCAAGTCTTTCCATGTTATTTTTTTAAATCAGCCAGCTCATCATTTCCTGTACCACAGCAGTATTCCAACATAATCACATCCTATTTGAGATATTGTCTATGGAAGTTTCTTCCCAATTTTTTGCATTCCTTCTATTTTTTACTACATTTGTTTTATTTATATAAGAAAAAATTTAATTTAAAATAATTGAAATTATCCATTATCCATTTTACACTTCAACAATTTTCTCACCTTATAATATAGTTTAAGATATAATACTGCTGAATCTCTTTCCTTTACATCTTTTTCCCCTGGTTTCATTGAAATTCCTGACCTTTTGTTCTTCCAGATGAATTTTGCTATTTTTTTCTAACTCAGATAATTTTTTAGTAATTTAATTGGGATGGCATTGAATAAATATATTAGGTAAAATTGTTGTTTTTTTATTACATTGGCTTTATCTACCCATGAACAATAAATATTACACCCATGTAGTTCTTGTGTCTGTTTTGGCAGGTATACTCTCAGGTATTTTATACTGTCTAGTTATTTTAAATGATCTGAAACAATATTGGTGACACAGTGTAGTTTTCCTATTTCTGTCTTTTAATTAAATCCATTTTAGCTTTAACTTTGTCTGAGATCATGTTTATTGCTCTTATTGCTTTTTTTCATAATAAATTCTACTTCTGACCTTTATTTTATGTTTGTGTATATCTCCCCTATTTATTGTGTTTCCTAAAAGCAACATGTTGTTGAATTCAAATTTTTAATCTCCTAACCATTTCCATTTTACGGGTAAATTTATTCCATTCACATTTTAACCTGTAATTACTTGTTATGTATTTCCCTCCTTCCTATTTTTCCTCATTATCCTTCTCACTCTATATAGCCTATCCCTCAATACCTTATTTTTTTAAGAATAGCATGGCCTCTTCTGCTAGGGGAAAGTGACAGTGGGTCACTTATTGGGTCATTTGCACTAATTTCATTTCTTGATGACCTGAAAATTGCTAAGGGATTATTATAGTTGGGACTTTGGACTTTGGACTTTGGACTATACTTTGGACTAGGTAATTTTTCAGGTACCTTCCTACTCTGATTCCGGGATTCTGAGTGCAAACTTTTTCACCATTTGCTCTTCAATGTGGCTGATGAAACCCAGGGTGTGGTAAGGATTTGTGTAGAGACTCTTTCCAGAACTGGGAAACTGAAGGTTCCCAGAATAATCAAAAGCTACAGATTTCCAGAGCATCTAGGCTGGTAAAAGCCCTGATGGTTGTTTTAGTATCAATCACATGCAGTGAAAGGGAGCCTGCTGTGCTAAACCTCTGTACTCCAGAGGCTATAAATGGAAAAGCGAAAGCAGTGGCAAGTACTTTTAACTCCAACTCCATTTAACTCCTACTGGTGACAATCAAACCCCGACCAGTCATCTTTATACCTCTTTGCAGTTCCAAACATAATCGTTCTTCCCCCTTGCTGGCCTTCTGATGCCAGGAGCTTGAGAATACTGAAGTTCGGCCTCACTTGTTCCCTAAAGCTCTTTAATGGAATGCCACTGTAAAGCATTTTTGAAGAAAGGGCCATAAAAATTCCTACTCCGTTTAAAAAAAAAAACAAAAACAAAAACAAATGAACAAAAACTTCTACTTTGCTCCCCTTCACCATTTGGATTGCTTTAACTCACCACACATATGTGAAAAAATTGGTTGTATGACTTTAAGAAAGTCACATTAGGTCTCTGGGCATCACTGACCTGATCTTGATGAGTTCCAAAGTCCATTCTACCTCTGAAATAAAAGGGTTCAATGGTTAAAGTTGGCTAGGGAGCAGGCCTGGTATTATAACTGGGTAAAAACTCACCTCATGTCAAGTACCACCCCCTAAAAGATCTCTCCTGATAACCACCACCACTACCATCACCTCCTCCCCAGCCATGAGTGCTTTCCCATCAGATTACTTTGGATTTACTTATGTAATAAGGGGAGGGGATGAGCCTAGTCCTCAGAGCATACAAAAAGAGCCCTGCAGGTCACCGACACATGAGGGATATGGTGAGCCAGCTTCTGGAAATGCATGATGACTACTTGTAATAGAGGGGCTTTGCCCCCAGTTCAAAGCATATGCAAGTATCCTCTGTCTGCTTTGCTGTGTAAAGAAAAGCCTTTTAAATTAGCTGCTGAGTTACAATTGAGAGTACTCCAGTAGAGGGATTTGACCTCTCTCTTTGCTGGTGGTGACTGAGTCAAAAACTGCCGAAAGCTTCTGAGGATTGAGAGTGGTAGTGCCAGTGGTTGTTCTTCCCATTCAGGCCAATATGTGGCCGTGAACGTACGACATCTCTGTTTCTTTGCCTCTTCGCATTTGTTCTTTCCTGTTCTTAGGAGTTAGAATGGACCAGGCCATGAGCCTCATGACCTTTGAAACATTGGAGGAGCCATCAAAGGTCCAATGATGGAATCCAGTGGCAGTGACTGGTTTAGCTTCAGCTAAGCTGAAGAGCCATCCCAGCCTAGGGGAGCCTCTTGTGTGACCCATCCCAGCAATGAATCTCTAGGACACCATATGCTACAGACAAGGGAGTTACTCATTCAGCAGCTATTCATTCAAAACTGAACATGGTAGGGCAACCCCTTTGAGTTTGAGTCTATTCTCCTCAAGCACCGAATGAGTATAGAAAAGGGAGAGGGCACTTCCAGCTTTGAAAGTAGTTATACTTTGCTTCTCGATACATCCCTTTGTAAAAAACTAATTGATATCAATTAATTGTTAATGATTTCACAGAAATATCAATGGGTAATTGATATTGAAGCACTAACCACTTGTTGGTTAATATTAAGGAGATGTTAATTGCTAGATTGGTGTGAGAGGGAATGTACAAGATGGGGGCTCAGAACAATAGCATAAGGAAAACCTCACACTACCTCAGGGTACCCCAGAAGTCTTAGAGGAGATAGAGCATAGCCTAGCTCTGAGGACCCAACCTGCCAGTGGAATTGGGGTTGGGAGAGTGAGTCCCAGAGCCTATCTATATAAGTACTACACTTAGATAGTCTTTGCCTCGATAGAATGTAAGCTTCTCGATGGCAGAGATTGCTTCATTTTTGTCTTTGCATCCCTATCTCCTAGCCATTGACTGGTATATAACAAGTGATTAATAAATACTATTGATTCATTGAATGCTTATTGATCAAATGTCTCCCCTTCACACAGAGCTACATTCCCCTGCTTCCCAGAAAAGCAATCTGAAGCTTGGAGATATTAAATGAATTACCCAATGTCAAACAACTTAATGTCAGAAGGAGGACTTGAAATTAAATCCCCCAACTGCAAGTACAAGTGGTGGCCAATGTTTTTTCTACTGCACTACACTAAGTCTCTCAACTTAGTGAGGGTGGTCCTGAGATAACATGCCCATTATGGAAGACTTTCCATTAGAATAGTATCTAATAGACTCTGAACTCTGGCGTAACCTTTGAGAATCTAGGGTCACCTCCACCACACTGAGATCATTAGAGTAGAAGAATGTATTCTTAGATTGCATTAACAAAAGGAGAATCAACAGCAAGGTAGGAAGTCTTTTAACCTCTGCTTCAGTTTCTTCATCTGTAAAATGGGGCTAATAATAGCATCTACATCCCAGGGTTGTTGTGAGGATTAAATAAAGTAATTCATGTAAAGTGCTTGGCACATAGTACTTACATAAATGTTGAATGTTGTGATAAGACCACTGTTCTTGGCTCTAATCAGGCCATGTCTGGAATATTGTGTCCATTGCTCAATGATGAATCTCAGAAGGGACTGTGATGGGATGGAATATGACTAGAAGACAGTATCTGGGATGGTAAGAGGGGTAGAAACCATGTTATGTGAGTATCATTTGGAGAAACTGTGAATGTTTAGCCTAGAGAAGAGAAGACATCTAAAGATTTGCTTTACTTGTTCCCAGAGGACAGAAATGGAACCAATGGGTAGAACTCATCGGGAGGCATACTTCAGCTTAACATAAGTCAAAACTCTTATAGTAATTAGAACTGTCCAAAATGGAATGGGCTACTTGGAGTTCTCCATCACTGGAGGTCTTCAAGTGGGGGCTGGATGATCACTCTTCAGGGGTGTCATAGAGAGGATTCATGATTTGGATAGAGGTTGGACCATATGGTCTCCGAATTCTCTTCTAATTCTAAGTTTCTTTGAAACCCTATGAAGGTTGTGAACAAGTCCAACCATTCTGGAGAGAAATCTGGGACTATACCCAAAAGGCTATAAAACTGTGCCTACCCTTTAATGCAGAAATACTACTATGAGGTCTGTATCCCAAAGAGATCAAAGAAAAAAATAAAAGGATGTATGTATACAAAAAAAGTATTTATAGCAGCTCTTTTTGTAGTGGCAAAAAATTGGAAATTGAGGGGATGCCCATCAGTTGGGGAATGACTGCAGACATTGTACTAAATGATTGTGATAGAATACTATTTTGTTATAAGAAATAATGAGCAAGATTGTTTCGGAAAAACCTGGGAAGATCTATATTAATTGATGCAGAATGAAGTGAGCAGAACCAGGAGAACATTATACACAGTAAGAGCAATATTGTAATGATGATCAACTGTGAAAGACTTAGCTACTCTTATCAAGACAATGATCCAACACTATTCCAAAGGCCTCATTATGAAAAAAAGCTCTCTACATCCAGAGATGCACTCTGAGTGCATGCTTTTTTCAATTTCTTTATTTTTCTTGCTTTAATTTTTTTTCTTTTGTGGGTTTTTTGACAAATTGGCTAATATGGAAATGTTTTGCATGATTTCACATCTATAATAGATATCATATAACTTGTCTTAGTGGGTAGGGGAAGGGCAATAGGAGGGAGAGAATTTGGAACTCAAAAAATTTTTAATGAATATTGAAAATAAAATTTTAAAAAGAAAAAAAGAAACTGCATAAAGCATACAGCTACCATACAAAGAAAGAGTAGTATCACTTCATTACAGATGGTTTACACTGAATAATGAGGTCTAGATGGTCTGAGTTTTATTTCTGTTCAATGTATTTCAGGGAAATTTCAAAAGGCCATAAATGCCACTACTTCTCTGAGGTCTCTTAAGGTTTGGCCAAGGGGCCTTTGTCTGAGGATGCATTCGTCTAGAACCCTCACCTAATGGTTTGGTACACAATCTGCAGAGATGGGGGGAGAGCACAACTGTTAATGACCTCACTATAGCCACTTCAATTCAATCAACAGCATCTGTAAAAATATTTGTAAAAATAAGTAAAATATTTTAAGGACAATATCAATCAACAAACATTAGTTAAATGCCTACTCTGTGTCAGGTACTATGTTAGATGCTAAGAACATGAAAATAAAAATGAAATAGTACCTGATGATTTCAAGGTGCTTACAGTTTATTGAGAGGGGACAACATGTATATATACAAGTATGTTTAAAAAAAAAGCAAATACAAAATAAATACAAGGTAAATGGGGGGAAAGAAGTCACTGCCAAATTGGGGCAGGGGAGAAGGAGGGAGGGAAAGGGATCAGGAAAGGCTTCTTGTCAAATAGAGATTCTCCTTTTTGTGTGTCATGGACCCCTCTGGCAGTCTAGTGAAACCTAGGGACCCCTTCTCAGAATAAGGTTTTTAATTCATAAAATAAATACACAATTACATTGAAATAAAGTTATCAAAATGTATTCTAAAAATTCATGTGCCCCCTGAAATCTATGCATGGACCCCAGGTTAAGAACCCCTGATATAGAAGGTGGCATTGTAAGATATAACACAAATAACCATCATAGAAAGTTGAATGGGATAAGGCTAAAAGAGACAAACAAGGTGTTCTGGAATTTCCAAGGAGGTAAAGATCTCTTTAGTCTAAGGAAGTCTTCATGGCTAGTGAAGCCTTGGATGATAGGATTTGGACCTTAAAGGAGGGGGTGCAAGGGATGGGGGTAAGGGGGAGGGATTTCAATAGGTAGTGGCAAGGAAGAATAAGAAGCAATGTGAGCAAACTCATGGAGAGAGGAAAATGCCAAGTATGTTTGGGGAAGCATCCAACTTGGCTAGAACATAGAAGGGCAACTAGTCAAATCCCCTCGTTTTATAAAGGAGGAAACAGTCTCAGAGAGGTTATATGACTTGCCCATGGTTGAACTCAGGTCTTCCAGAATCGAAGATCAGCACTCTACCCATGATACCACACCTCTCTATCACTCACTATCCTCATGAAGGTATGTGACATAAGGTAGAAAATTTAAGTTGCAGACAGGTTATGAAGGCCCTTGAAGGTCATGTTAATGACTTAGGAGCTTCTTGTGCCCCAGCCATCTTCTTATTAGTCATCTTACCAGTTGTCTTCCTGCTGACCTTAGACCAGAGACCCTCCTCTAAAGGACTTAACCCTTTCAGCTTCAGAACTACCTGCCCTAGGACCTTTCTAGTGATTGGTGAGTGCCTCAAGTGGCTCACTATAGCTAGATAGCCCCCCCTATACTTCATCTTAAACTTGTCATCTTCATGCCAGCCCACAAGTACCCTCTTCAATGCCCAACTCTCACCCCAGCTTTCTGGGTCTGGAAACATAATTTATGAAAACTTCCACTGCTACTGCTCTGCTCTGCTCCCTATCTTTGTAATTTTCCAAACTAAAATATTCCTCTGTGGCTGCCACTACTTTGTATGTGCTTCAATTCCAATAGAATTTTTTGTAATTGTTTTAGATCATTGTATTGCTGAGAATAACTAAATCATTCATACTGATCATTGTACACTGTGCTATTACTTGTGTACAAGGTTCTCCTGGTTCTGCTCACTTCATTTTGCATCAATTTATGTAAGTCTTTCCAGGTTTTTCTGAAATTTGTCTGCTCATCATTCCTTATAGCACAATAGTATTTCATTACATTCATATATGACAACTTGTATAGCCATTTCCCAATCGATAGGAATTCCCTCAATTTCCAAATCTTTGCCACCACAAAAAGAGCTGCTATAAATACTCTTGTACAAATAGGTCCTTTTCCCTTTAAAAAAAATCTGGGGATACAGACCTAGTACTGGTTTTGCTGGATCAAAGGATATGCATAGTTTGATTGCACTTTGGGCATAGTTTCAAACTGCTCTCTAGAATGGTTGGATCACTTCACAACTACACCAACAGTGCATTAGTGTCCCAATTTTCTCATGCCCCCTCCAACATTTATCATTTTCTTTTTCTGTCATATTCACCAATCTGACAGGTGTGAATGAGGTGGTACCTTAGAGTTGTTTTATTTTGCATTTCTCTAATCAGTAGTTATTTAGAGCATTTTTTCATATGGCTATATGGCTTTGATTTCTTCATCTGAAAATAGCTTTTGACCATTTATCAATTGAGAAATGGCTTGTATTCTTATAAATTTGACTCAGTTCTCTATATATTTGAGGATTGAGGCCTTTATCAGAGACACTTGCTATAAAAATAGTTTCCCAGCTCTCTGCTTTCCTTCTAATCTTGGTTTCATTAGTTTTGTTTTTGCAAAACCTTTTAAATTTAATATAATCAAAATTGTCCATTTTTCATCTCGTAATGCTCTCTCTCTTGTTTGGTCAAAAATTCTTCCCTTCACTGGAGCAAAACCTATTATGCTTCAGCTGAAGTAATAAAAGCAGGAATAGCAATCCTGATCTTAGATAAAGTAAAAGCAAAAAAAAAAAACCTAATTAAAAGAGATAAGGAAGGAAACTACATCTTGCTAAAAGGTGCCATAGACAATGAAGCAATCAAATTAGAAGATCTATGGGGAGGGGAAGAATTCATGACCAAACAAGAGATAGAGAGCATTATGAAATGTAGAATAAATAAGTTTGCCCATATTAAATTGAAGCATTTGTAGAAACAAAACCAATGCAACCAAGATTAGAAGGAAAGCAGAAAGCTGGGAAGCAATCTTTACAGCAAGTATCTCTGATAAATACCTCTTTTCTCAAATATATAGAAAAATGAATCAAATTTATGAGCATACAAGCCATTCCCTAATTGATAAATGGTCAAATAATATGAATAGGCAGTTTTCAAATGAAGAAATCAAAGTTATCTATAAACATATGAAAAAGTGCTCTAAATCACTTTTGATTAGAGAAATGCAAATTAAAACAATTGTGAAATACTACCTCACACCAATCAGATTGGCTAATATGACAAAAAAGTAAAATGATAAATGTCGGAGAGGGTGTGGGAAAATTGGGACACTAATACACTGTAGGTGAAGGTGTGAACTGATACAACCACTCTAAAGAGCAATTTGGAACTATACCCAAAGGGCAGCCAAACCGCCTATCCTTTGATCCAGCAATAGCACTACTACGTCTGTATCCAAAATAGATCATAAAAAAGGGGAAAGGACCTACATGTGCAAAAATATTTATAGCAGCCCTTTTCATGGTGGCAAAATACTGGAAATTGAGGGGATGCCCATCAATTGGGGGATGGCTAAACAAGCTGTGGTATATGAATGTAATGGAATATTACTGTGCAATAAGAAATAATAAACAGGCAGATTTCAGAAAAACCTGGAAAGACTTGTACAAACTGATGCAAAGTGAAATGAGCAGAACCAGGAAGACACTGAACACAGTTATCAGCAACATTGTGTGATGATCAAGTATGAATAACTCAGCTCTTCTCAGCAACACAACAATCCAAGACAAGTATAAAGGATTCATGAAGGAAAATGCTATCCACATCAGATAAAGAACTGATGGACTCAAAATGCAGATCAAAGCATATTTTTCTTACTTATGTTACTCTTCCTCATGGTTTTATTTCCTTTTGATATGTTTCTTTTTTCACAACAGTGATGAATATGGAAATATGTTTTACATGATAAAACATGTATAAACTATATCAAATTGCCTACCATTTTCAGAAGAGGGGAAGGGAGGGAGGGAAAAAAAATTGGAACTCCAAATCTTGTAAAAATGAATGCTAAAATTTTTTTAAAAGAATAAAAAATAACAACAAAAATATTTCTTCCCTTCTCCCTATATCTGACAAGTAAACTATGCCTTGCTCTCCTAATTTGATTATGGTATCACCCTTTTTGTCTAAATACGTACCCATTTTGACTTTATCTTGGTATACAGTATAAGACATTGGTCTGTAGCTAGTTTCAGGCATGCTGTTTTCCAGTTTTCCCAGTAGTTTTTCTCAATAGTGAGTTCTCGTCCCAGAAGCTGGGGTCTTTGGGTTTATCAAACATTAAATTATTATGGTTATTTACTACTGTGTTTTGTGTACCAAACCTATTCCAGTGATCCACCACTCTATTTCTTAGCCAGTACAGATAGTTTTGATAATTACCTCTTTATAATCTAGTTTGAGATCTGGTACAGCTAGACCACTTTCTTTTGCATTTTTTTCATGAATTCCCTTGATATTCTTGATCTTCCAGATGAATTTTGTTATTATTTTTTCTGGCTCTATAAAATCCAGTTTTGGTAGTTTGATTGGTATGGCACTGAATAAGTAAATTAATTTTGGTAGAATTGTCTAGCCCACTCCTTTCTAAGGGATATTGTGGTTTCCAGCAGTAGGAGGGCCGTGGATGTTTGCTTGTTCCTTCCCTCACCAATCTCTAAGAGGGATAGTGGGATAAAATTATATCAATGCAGCACACTTCAAATATTGTTAATATAGAGATAAAATTATTCAAAATAAAAAGCATTTTTTTCTGACCACTTGCAAGAATGATCCTTTTCTCTGTTATCCTTCTCTTAAGAGAACATTTTTAGCTCCTTCCCACCAAACACTAGTTACATAAAACTGTCACGAATAGCCCATTTATCCAAGCAAAACAGTTAACATCAGGGAAGTTATATAGATTAGAAAAGGTTAATGAATATACAATAATAAAGGAGCTCTTTGGTTGGAAGAGAGTTAAAATTCTCAGTTCAACCAAAGAAAAAAGAGACCATCTCACCAAGGGAAGTCTGCCCTCAGCAGTCTCTAGAGTTGCAAGGACTAGGAGTCAAGGGACATATTAGGGGCCAACTTCCCTTACACGTCAGTGGTTCCAAGGGTCCTAGTAGCTATTAGAAAGTTCGCAATAGCTTTTTGCTACAACTTCTTTCAAAGTCTTACAAATAGGTGCCTATAAATATACAGAGAATTGAGAATTATTTCATTATTTGGTGGATATAAGACTCCATTTTGAACACAAAAAATAGTGGGATTCCAGAGTTGTTGAATGGAATACATGTTAAGTAAATTTTAAAAATCCACTTTGTAAGAGCAATATAGGGGAGAATTGATATGACTGGCAGGTCATGTGAAAAAGAGCTGGGGGTTTTGGTTGATCACAAAGTCAATAAGAGCCAACAACATGATATGAATGATAAAACAACGAGACAGCAGACTAATGTTGCATTGGTAGAAGTACAGTTGATTCTCTCTAGTCATAGTAATTATGTCCTATAAAGTTGCCACAAATTCTGAATTACTGGCTACTGAACCATTTCACCTAGAAGAAATACAGGATCATATTCCTACAAGCCTCTGGTCATATTACTGATGTTAGCACTTTCCAGAAAGGCTTTATGCACAGATCGTCAAAACTTCCTCTTCCTTTTTCTAGATGGACCATGGTGCTGATTTATTAACATCGAACTCATGGCCAATAGCACTACAATTCATGCCTGAACAAAGCTTATCTAACATTCCCCATGAGGTACATCACAGCCTTCTTTAATCAAGAGAATATTGTATACAGTAACAGCAAAATTGTGTTAAAAACATCTTTGAGTGACTAAGTCATTTTGATTATTGTAAATATCCAAATTAACTAAAAAGGACATATGAAGGAAGACACTCTCTGCATTTCAGAGAAAGAATTGATAAGTATAGGTATGTATAGAATGACTTTACATATGTATACATATTTGTGTTTAATGGTAGCCCATCTCCAGGGTGGGGGGGGGAGAGATTTACATGATAACTTTATTATGTATTTAAAATGAATAGCAAAGAGCAAATAGATTTGTAGTTTCATGTGCAATCATCTTTTTTTAAATTATACTATGTTATGGAAATATTTGTTTTATTCCATAAATTAAAAATAAAATAAATAAGAATTTTAAAAAACAGCAAAACCACCAACAAAAAGCAAAAAATGTGGAAAATGGGGACAGCAAGGTGGTGCAATGAGTAGAGCACTGGCCTTGGAGTCAAGAGGACTTGAGTTCAAATCTGACCTCAGACACTTGACACTTATTAGCTGTGTGACCCTGGGCAAGTCACCTAATCCCATTGCCTAGCAAAAAAACAAAAAACAAAAAACAAGAAACAAAAAAAATGTGGAAAATGTGGTATTAAATAGACCACAAAAAAGGACACTTCTTTACAGTATGAGAGCTGAAACAAGAAGGCAAAACATCACCGTGTCCAACCTCAACTGGGAACCTGCAAGTCAGCCAACTCAATCTGTGCATGTCCATGAATGACCATAAAAAAGGGCCATGAGTATTGATTTTGGGGTTACAAATAAATTTTAGCTAGTAGGTGAATTTGCAAATATGGAATCCACAAATAGTGAGAATCAACTGTATAAAGTCCAGAGTGGTACAGGCGATAGTAAGTCTGTGTTCTGTGCTGGTCCAATCACATCTGAAGCAGTGTGCTCAGTTCTGGGTACTACATTTTAGTAGGAATACTGGCAAACCAGAAATCCTGACTAGGATAGTATGAGGTCTGGAAAAAATATCATATTAAAAGATTTTTTTGAAGGAATGAAGAAGGAACAAGGTGTTTAGCCTAAAGAAAAAGAGACTAAGTGAGGACAGGATTGCTCTTCTTGACTGTTTGAAGCACTGTTGGGTTAGAAGAGGAAGCAGATTTATTTTCCGTTTCCCCAGAGGTCAAAACTAAGCCCAAAGAATAGAACTTACAAGGACAAAGATTTTTACCTCAATATAAAAGGGAGACCTTGTGGGACAAAATCAAGAAAACGTGAGTTCAAATATGGCCTCAGACACTTTCTAGCTATATGACCCTAGTTAAGTCATTTAACCTGTTTGCCTCACTTTCCTCATCTGTAAAATAGGGATAATAATACCTACCTCCTAGGGCTGTTGTGAGGATCAAATGAGATAATAATTTCAAAGCACCTAGCACAGTGCCTGGTGCCTAGTAAGTGCCATATAAATGTTAGCTATTATTATCATTATTATTATTATTATTATTAATGTCAGAGAGAGTTGGGGCAGCTAGGTGGCACAGTGAATAGAGCACCGGGCCTGGAATAAGGAAGATCTGAGTTCAAATTTGATCTCAGACATTTACTAGCTGTGTGATCCTGGGCAAGTCACTTCATCCTGTTTGCCTCAGTTTCCTTATCTGTAAAATGAGCTAGAGAAGGAAATGACAAATTACTCCAGTATCTTTGCCAAGAAAACCCCAAAAGGGGTCACAAAGAGTTGGACATGACTGAAAATGACTAAAGCAAGTGAGAGTTAAGTACAGTTATCTAAAAATAGAGGGCTACCTGGGAAGGTAAAGGTACATAAGCAAAGGCTAGGTAACCATTCGCCAAGGGTTCTAGAGAAGGGATTTTTGCACTGGGTGGAAGATTGGACCAGATGACCTCTAACTTCCCTTCCAACTATTTAGCTAAGGTTCTACAATATAAATCCATCTCAGCCCAGAAGGCTATGTATTTGCTCACCTTCTTTTCTGGGTGGTCAAGTCCTCAGGGGTGGCTACAGATACTTAATAAATGTGTACTAAATAAATAAATGCCTAGAAATATCATTTTGAGGCCCAGTTATCAGTTCTTTTCAGGGACAAGAGGAAAAACACCTGGCTCCTTTTGCACAGGAAATGTCAGCTCCGCTGATGTCTACAGAGTATTTTGAAATCCCTCCCAGTAAATATTGACTTATTTCATCTCCTTTCTCAAAAGGTAAACATCTGAACAGGCGGTTAGGCCCATATGAACTCTGCATTCTGTTTAACTTGGGGCCTTGGGGGAGAGGGGAATCCGGGGAAGGGACAAAAGCTCTGTTGGCTTTATTTACTGGAGGATGTCTTAGGTAAGGCCTCCTCATGAAGCCTTGGACAGGCTCCTATTAGAAGATTAACCTTTTTCTTGGAAGAACCTTGTCAACCAGGACTGATCCTTTGAAAATCTATCCTTAAAGAAAATGAGCCTTACCCTGATCTTTGAAAGAATAGAAAGTTGGAACTTCTCCCTCAGGAATTGCCTCATTCTACCCTGCCTTCCCACAAGGCCCTCTTCAATTTTTTAAATGCAAAATATAAAGGATAAGTAAGCAAACATGAATTTTAACTAGTGTTAATTGAGCACCTGCTATGTGAACAATGCTGTGCTATGTGTAACAGAAGACTGTATTTAATGTATTTAAGGACCCACATAGATGCCAAAAAGAAGCATAAACACATTGTTGGTGTTTAAACAAGTAAGAATTAGCCAGCTTTTGAACCTACTTACTCTAAACAGAGCAACAGCAAGACATTCATGAGAACAGCAAAGTTGGAGCAGCTCAGCTCCCTGAAATAGACTAGACATTGTGGGACTTACCTTCTTGGGAACTAGACATAAAGGATCCTCTTTTGAAAAAATCCATAATGGATGAATTAAAAGTGAAGAAAAGCAATGGATCGAGAGACTTTGTTTCAAATCTCAAATTAGAGATGGGTATTTCTTCTTGCTCGTGGTAAGGTTGGTAGAGCACTAGCACAAGGAAGACTGGACTCAATTCCCTCATCTGTACTTTTTTTTTTTTTTTTTTTTTTTTTTGCTTTTTTGCTTTTTGGCGAGGCAGTTGTCCTCATTTGTAAAATGAGCTGGAGAAGGAAATGACAAACTACTGTAATCTTTGCCAAGAAAATCCCAAAAGGGGTCATGGAAAGTTGGACACAACTGAAAATGAACAACGACACTACTTCTTGCTAGCTATGTGGCCTTAGTCAAATCATATCTTTGAGTCTCAGTTTCTTCATTTGTAAAATGAAGGGGTTGGACTAAATCCAGGGCTGTTAACCTTTTTTGTGCCATAGACCTCTTAGACAATCTGGTAAAACCTCTGGCTCCCTTTTTACAATTATATTTTTAAAGATACAAAATAAAATATGTAAATTTTTTCTTAAAAGATCAAACTTGCTCTGGACTTATGGTAGAGCATAGTTTAATATGCATTACATTTCTAACTAAAAACGGATACCTGGGGTACTGCTATTTTAAAGAACCACCCATGTGCAGAGTTAAAGTACATCTGGAACCCAGCCTCAGCTCATCTTTATAAATGAGCTGTCATTATGTACAAAAGAAATAATAGGGAAGGCATCAGCAGCACTGAAATTTATTCTCTACTGTCAGAGTCCCCGTTCAGCTTTCTTTTGCTCACATCACCTTCATTAGGAAAATTTTTATTATTTGCAGGAATATTCTCCACTAATAATCAGGCCTTTTCATTTATGTTGGTATTATCCTTTCCATTTGTTTCAAATCATCCTATAAAACCTATAAAAGACTGCACAAAAACTTTCTATATAAAACTTTGTAGGAGTATCTAGGGACAAAGGAACTGAAAACACTCACAAATCATCTCTAAGTTCTGTTGTTTGTTCATGTCCAACTCTCCATGACCCCATTTAGAGTTTCCTTGACAAAGATACTGGAGTGACTTGCCATTTCCTTCTCCAGCTGGAGAAGTGGTCGTCCAGAAGGAAGTGGCCATCTACTCTTTGAGACACAAGGTAATCGGACTTGGAGTGAGGAAGGTCTGGATTAAAATCCTGCTTTTGAAATTTACTGTGTGAACATGGGCATGTACCATAATCTCTCATAGCCTCTGTTTTCTCAGCCATAAAATGCGGATAATAAGACATTTAGTACCTACCTCATAGAGTTTTCATGAGACTCACAAGAGATAATGTATTTAAAGCATTATATACATATTAATTATTATTTTTTCTATGCTTACAACATACATTCCCAAAGTGGCTTGGAAATCCAGCAAGCAGAGGTTGAGTCTTAACTATAATTCCTAGTGCAAGCATTCAATTTATTTACCACAGATTTGAAGTTTCTCATTTTTTCAAAGATGAGAAAGTTTAGATCCTTAGAGTTGTGTGTGGGTAAAAGGTGTGTAACAGAACTCAGGTGGGGCAACTAGGTGGCTCAATGGATAGAGTGCTGGACCTGAAGTCAGGAAGACCTGAGTTCAAATCCAACCTCAGACACTTACTATGTGGGTGACCCTGGGCAAGTCACTAAACTCAGTTTACCTCAGTTTCCTCATCTGTAAAATAAGGATTTCAGACTAATTGGTCTTAGGGACCCTTCCAACTCTAACAGATTATGCTGTTTAGGATGGTGTTGGTACCATCATTGCCTTGCACATAATAGGCAATTAATAAACACCTGATGAGTTGAATAGTGTCTTAAGTTGATTCCATTCATTAAATATGGAGCTTGTTGTCAGTCAACAACAAGTACTATTTCAGAAGAATTTTTTTTTTGGTTTGGAGAATTGCAGAAATAACACTTCATTAGTTGGAGATTGACTGTCATAAACAGAAGGTTTCAGCTAATTAAGTGGTCCAGTTCCCCTCTACCAACCCAAGCTATTTATTACCTTATATATTTTAACCAGATACTTTTATTCAGGCCTTCAAAAAAGCTAGCATGTTGTTTTTGAACTTAAACACTCCTCTGGAATCCCTCAAATTATGTCAACCATATTGACAACAGTAAGACAGTCTAATGCATAGCTGTGACATCTCTAAAAGAATGTAATTTTCAGGTATGATGAACAAACCTAATAAAGTACTCTCTTCTTGCCTCTTCCCTGTGGTGGTCACAAGCTTCCAATCAGATACTGATTATCTCAAAAGGAATGCCATTGAGTTTTACCTAGTTTAAGAAGAAAAATCATAAGCTCTTGCTCAGCAAGAAGTGACTTAATGATGTGAAATTTTGTATTATTCCAATTTGTTATTGGAAGAGTCTGTGAGTAAGATGGAAACAATTGCAAGATTTAACAAGATTTAAACGACTAAAAAATCACAGGATTTAGAGCCAAAAGGGACTTTTTGGATCATCTAGCTTAACTGTCTTGATTTACACAGGAGGTAACTGAGAAAAATGACATGACTTATCCCAGGACACACAGTGAGTAGTAGAGAGACAAGAAGGGCATCAGTTTTTCTTTAATTTTAAATTAGGAAAGATCCTGACTGTAGCTTAGAAAGTAAAATGGAATGAAAGGTAACACTGGGGTGGCATTTAATTAATAAGTTAACACTTTTTGTGCATCTGCAATGTACAAGGTACCACAGACAATACAGAGATGTGAAAACATGACCCTTGTCCTCAAGAAGCTCACAACCTAACTGGGAGGGGGTGGAACAAGACCTCTACATATAAGAGATAACTGGCAATACACTTTAATTTGACAACTATTTATAAAGCTACTGTTATATTCAAGGTACTTTTCTAGGAACTGGGAAAGATAAAATGAAAAATAGGATACATTTATATAACTTACAATTTAATAAGACAAAAATAATGATATGAGATACAGTAGAAGGAATATACAATATGGAGTCAAGAAATGGATAGTTCTGACACTATTTAATTATATGGTAATGGGAAAACTCAATTAATCTGTCTACTTCCATATTTATACAGTGGGCATCATAGCATTAGCAGTATCAACCCTCATAGTGTTGTTGCAAGGAAAGTGTTTTGTAAAACTGTGAACCACTAATATGATGAAAGAGGTACAAAGTACTATGGGCATTTTACTTTGTTGTTGTTATTCAGTCCTGTCTGACTCTTTGTCATCCCATTTGGGGTATTCTTGGCAAAGATAATGGAAGGATTTACCATTTCCTTTTCCAGTTCATTTTCCAGATGAGGAAACTAAGGCAAACAGAATACAGTGCCTTGCCCAAGGTCACAAAGCTGGTAAGTGTCTGAGGCTGGATTTGAACTCAAATCTTCCTGACTCCAGGCCTGGTGCTCTAATCACCGCACTACCTTGATGCTCCATAGGCATTTTATAATAAGTACCAGATAGTTGGTGAAGAAGATGGGTTAGCTCTGCTATTAGAAACCATGACAGAGTGATTAGCTTACTTTAGAATTCAACCTTTCTATTCCTAATCTACTCTGCTTGCCTTTTGGTGGCAGTTTTTTGGCCTAACTTCTGCCCATTTAAGATGGTTTATCTTTGAGGTAGTGCCTCCTCAACTGATATAAGAAGGTCCATAAGGATCTCACTTTTTCTATGTTATGTGTGGTGCCTGACTTATTTAAATGTTCAATAAATGCTAATGGATACTGACAAAGAGCACTCATTGCATCTTCAGATGTGCATCCTAGACCTGATATTGCAGAGACTCATACATTCTAGCTTAGAGTTTAAAGCTTGCATCGTAGTTGATTAGCAGTGTTTCCAATTATAGGTTTCTGCTGTTTCTTGTACAGCCAACCCTCAATTATCTACGCTGGGGAGAAGATGGCAGAAAGGGATAGAAGGAATAAATGAAATGTGGCAGGCTATATAAGAGAGCTTCATTTGATTCATTTATTCTTTTACCTCTTTCAATCATTACACCTTTTTTGCAGCATGTCTGGTAAATAACAATAATAACTAAATTTCTCCTCTTTTCTGGGTCACCTTCAGATGTTGCTACTAAGAAACAGTGAAATGACCAGAAGATGAGGAGCTTAACAAAAAAGGAATTTCAAAGGCAAAGGGATAAGTTCAACTATTCGACTGATAACTGAATAATCCAAAACCAACTCATTTTGCCAATCCAATGTACTGCAATTTCCAGACAATGAATAGTCCCACCTCTACCCCTCCCCCACCAAAATCATCTTAAGTTGATGTTATTTTGAAGAGTTATGATAAACTTTATAGACTAACCTTGCTGGGAATTATTTTTCTATTTTCTATTCTCTCCCTAAATAAAGAACATATGCTCCTCTATTTGTCACTAGAATTTGGATTGCCTTCCCAACAGCTGATTTTCCTTTAATTGCATAAAAGTGTCAAGCAGCATATTTACAATTATTATTGCCTTGTATAGAATAGATGCTCAATAAATGCTTTGTCCCTAATCAAAGTTAAAGACATACAAACATTACCAGTTCAAAACTATCATGTCCAAAGAGAACTCACACTGACAGACTTTACCAATAGTTTAAGCAGGGCAATACTTACTAGAAAATACCTAAATCCCAGAGGAGAAATGTGTTTCATAGGATGAGTCAAATGATGTTGTTTTCTTTGAATTTAAGGAAAGTTAAAAGGCAGGAGGCAGTGAGCCATGAAAGTCAATGACACCTGCTTTCTCCAGCTATTCATCAAAGGTTGGAGTTTGCCTCTCCTTGACCAACATAGATAGCTGAGGAGAGGGAGGTGTCCCTGGGAACCAACACGTTGGAGAGCTGGGCGGGTCTTCCAAGCTGATCCCTCAGAAAACCTTGTGGTCCCTGGAGCTCTGGCATCAGAACAGCAGTACTGGCGACAACTATACCTCTGCTGCTCCGAGCTGTTTTCCTCAGTGCCCTAGAGGTTCTGTGTCATCCTTGCTCCTCGTTTTAGAGAGGAGTAAAGGAAAAAGGCGTTTTTCCTAAAGGAAAAGGATCAAGGGAGGAAGCAGAGTGAGTGAACAAGGAAGAAAAGTGGTGAACGAGAAAGTTTCTAGGAGTTCTGTGAGTTATAGTTATCTTCTCTCTTGGCCAAAGCCAGAGCCTCGTGTTCGGGACCATGGACAGCGACATCGGCGAAGTTTTTGGGCAGATTGATGCTGCGGCTTTTCTGCACATCTGGCAACGCTTTGATGCTGATGGTAAGTGATAAGTAGGGCCATGATGGCTGTAGAGTAGGGCACTGAGTACAATTTTTCTGCCTGTATTTGGGCATAGAGTGGTGGGTTTTTTCATCTCTGTATTTCTCTCCAGGTTTGTCGATTTGTGAAGTGAGATTAGGAAAAAATAAAATTGTCTACCCCAAGTATCTGAAACTAAGCCAAAATAAAGAGTAGGGCAAAGGAGTCATTCTTGGTACCAAGTAAAACAAATGGAAGATATTGGGACAAGTTCCTATCATTGTGGAATGGAAAGAACATTAGACTCAGACTGAGATGACCAGTTCTGCCACTTTTTAACCATATGGTTTTTGGGCAAGTCATTTCCCCTCTTTGAACTATAGTTTGCAAAATGATGGATAAGGCTAGATTGTTTCTAAAGTCCCTTCCTACTCTAAATCCTAGAGTACTGGGTTATGAAACAAGTTGTAGAGGGCTCTACATGCCAGGCTGAGGAGGTTTCTCTTTTCAGTATAAACTATATTATCTGTGCTTGAGAGCTGATTATCTAAATAAAATTAATTTCCCCTTCATAGTTCTATCATCCCTTCCCTGGCACCATTACTTCCTGAATGACACCTTTATTTTTAAATGAGGAAATATTTTACTGGATAATAACAGATGCTTATTATTAATTAAAATGAGTATCACAAAGAAAATGGCGTGAAAATTGTGTACTGAATTTTAACTTGCAGTTTCTACTATAACTATTGATCGAACTGGGGTTCATTACAGTGAAATATTTCCTTAGTGACTGCGATCCCTTGCTATAGGTTTAATCATGCCTTACTAAAATTTCCTTATTAAGTAGTTTTTATTTCCAATTGTTTATAAACTTTGGGGGGGAAGGGCTTGTTTCCATGCTCCTCTTTTCTCACCTTAAAATCTATATCTTAAATATGAATGGTAGAGTTGAGTTCAATTGCAGTTGCTGACATAACAAAACAATAATCTGTCTAAGGGAAATTTACAGATTTTAAAAAACTGGTAATGTTATGTTATTTAATATTAGACAATTTATGATATCTATGCTTGCTTTTAGACAATGGGTACATAGAAGGGAAGGAACTTGATGATTTCTTTCGTCACTTGCTGGAAAAGATGGGTGCTGAGGTAAGTACTTGTTCTATCATTGCATTTCAAGGTAAAATTTAATAAATCCCAGAGGCTAATGTTCTTTTATTCTCATTAATCTTGCTTGACCTGTTTCTTTCCTGGATAAAGTGTTTTCCCTTCTCCTAGCAACAAGGTGGGATTTAGGCAGGTTTTATAACAGATGTAACTGTTGCATTAAATATTGTGATTACCAGCTCTCAATAACAGTTGTCACCTATCTGAAGGTCATAACTTCGATAATAAAAAAGTCCTATGTTTGGAACTCTACTTGGCTATCTCAGTGAATGGGTGTAAAGCCAGAGACAAGGCTTCAGAGCCTTACTCTGAAGGTGGGAGAGATGTTGATAGGTTTGGGGTCTTTTTGGACCCCTTCCTAGCATATATAAGAAAAGTCATCAATTTTCTTTGTAAAATCAGAGGAGTTCAACGCTCTATAGTGTTAGAACTTTGGTACCATGTGAACAAACACTGACATAATTTATAGAAGGGAAATGGACAAAACAGGGATGAAACCTTTCCATGCTACAATGATAAGGTAGTACACAATCTATATATTCCTATGTCACTCTTTCAGTTTCTGCCTTTATTATTTTTAATAAAAAACACAGAAATATTTCTATTTGGCACACTCTGTCCTTCACACAGTGTATAGAGATCTAGCAATGTGTAAATTTTAGCCAATTTATTCCAAAGGTCTAAGTCCTTCCCTGGTAGTAAGGATGGAACTTAGGGGAACAAATTAACTCTTTTAGCCCATTAGGGAACTGCTTAGCATAGACACTGAAGCTTTGGGAATACATAACACACACACAGACACACACCATGATTGATAAGGGTGTGGTCAATACAGCCTTTGATACCTATTTTGTGAAGTGAAATTAGGAAAAAATAAAGTTAGAGGTTGTTTTTAGACTTCAAATTGTTGAACCAAAAACACTTTTAAATACTTCCAGTCTCAGGGCATGAATGGGAAATACCTAGGATGGAAGACTGTTCATATTTGGAAATGAAAGGTATGATGCCAGGGTGGAACATTGCGGGAGTAGAATGATGCCGCAGGCTAAGGATCGTGTGGATATAGTCTGCTTACCTCTGTTCACCTTTCACATTCACACATTCCTCAGGATTTCCTGCACTGCAGATAGTACTGTTGCATGTGCTCAGTGTTGTTTTCTGGGTAACCACCACTTTATTTCCCATTACCTTCACTCTCAAGTCTGTAGGCTGTGCATAAAGCACATTGAACAATAATTGAGCATGTGTGGGTCTCTTCTACCCTGAGCAGAATCAGCAATAACTGTAAGACTCCAGCAGCTACTCTGGCAAACTGCCCTAGCATCAAGGAGTGCATAGGAGCCAGCAAGGGAGAGCTGATTGTTAAATTTTCAGTGTGAGCATTTCCACTCTGGATATTGGCAAATGCTATAAATCAGAGCTTAGTTTATTGTTTTGCTGATTGTTTAGATTTTAGAAAGTGCTAATAATGCAGTTTAAATGTAAAAATGTGTCAAGGCTACATTTCTTCCCCCAAAGAGATAGTTGTTAAGCATTTATAAGCACACCTCATCCTAGCATGTATATGAAAAGTATCTACTTTTCTTTGTAAAATCAGATGAGTATAGCATTTTATAGTATTAGGAATGTGGACAAACACTGTGGACAAAACTGACATGGGAGGGAGTGAGTTTATGGAAGGGAAATAGACAAAAAAAGGGATGAAACCTCTCCGTGCCACAGTGATAAGGAAGTTAACAGCTACCACTAAGAAAATCCAGTTGTTCCCTTGTGATTTGTTAACAACTTCTAACTTTAAAATGCTAACACAAAATTTGGATCTTGAAATCTATTTAGAATACACCCTGGTTTGATGTTTTATAGCAAAGCCAGCGGAACCTAAGTTTAAGCAGATGAATCACTTGAGATGTGTGATGTACTTATAATATGGAATGCAGGGAGAATATAGCCATGGAAAAGAAGCCTATTGCAAGCCAAAGTTCAAAACTAAAATTCCTTGATCATAATAGTTCAGATGAACCTTGGCCCTATAGTCCAAGTAAAATAGTGCAGAGCAGTCCTCAATGTCTCTTCATTAAGCTCTGAACACCAAGCATTTGTGCCTGTTTTCCTTGGTCAAAATTTAAAGATTCAAAAGCCCTCCCAGGAAACCACATAAAATATGGTATCTGGTAATTCACTTTCCTAAAGCCTTTTTCTCAAAGCACTTTTTTTTTTTTACAATAACCTCTTGAGGTGGCAAAAGCAATTATCTTCTCTTTCCTCATATGAAAACTAAAGCTCAGAAATTCTATATAGCCAGAAATCACAGAGTATCGAACCAAGATTTGAACTTGTGTCTTCTGACTCCAAGACCAA
The DNA here is from genome assembly GCF_900497805.2 of Vombatus ursinus. Taxonomy (NCBI): domain Eukaryota; kingdom Metazoa; phylum Chordata; class Mammalia; order Diprotodontia; family Vombatidae; genus Vombatus; species Vombatus ursinus. The sequence continues at coordinate 28,152,591 of NW_020949351.1, read as the reverse complement.
TGCTTGTTCTACAATGTCACACTGCCTCTCACCTATTGATGACTCTGTGACTTGTTTCTAAAATTGTTAACCTAAATGGGATCATGGGGCAGCTGGGTGGTACAGTGGTAGAGTAACAGGACTGGAGTCAGGAAGACCTGAGTTCAAATCCAAACTGAGACACTTACTAACTGTGTGATCTTGGGCATGTCGTGTGATTTTTGCCTTAGTTTCCTCATCTGTAAAATAGGAATAATAACAGCATCTGTCACCAGGGTGGTTGTGAGGATAATATTTGTAGAGGACTTAGCACAATACCTGGAATATAGTAGGCACTCCATAAATGTTAGTTGTTGTTATTATCATTATTAGTGGCACAGTTCCTGGTTGACCCAGTGGGAGCATCATTGATTTGGCCCATTTCTTAATGGCTACTTAGCCAGTAATCCATGTGCTTTAATGATAGAAGGATCAGTTTTGCTCCCCTTGCTAGCTCTCATGCTTGTTACATCATCACAATGAATAGTATCTGAGTGAGCTGGCACCAAATAAATACTTATCAATAGAGCAGGAATGTAAAAGTGAAAGAGCCCTTTAAACTACTGCCACCTCTCTGGAGGATAATTAATATATTTTTTGTTATGTCTGCCTTCTGATCGATTTGTATTTCTGCCTAATGAGCAATAAAGTGGTGCCTCCAGTGACACTGTTGCTTTTTAGCACTGAGATTGTGGCAGTGGGAAGTAGCTGAGGAAAAGTGGAGGTGATCAAGCCCTTGAAAAATGATTGTTGGGTCAGTTATTAGTGAAGAATGTTCTAGGGTATCTGAAATCAAAATGTTGGACCAGACAATCCCAGAGGAAAAACTGCCTGTAATTACATGCTGCTAAAGAGACCCCTGGAATGGGTCCCTTATTAGAACCATAAGCCTCTCCTACTTTGTGTTTTTGCTTTCTTTTCTCAAATATTGTAGTTCACTTCTTGACCTGACCTAGGTCCTACAATGCAAATTTGAAAATATGTCTTTTTATAACCATGGAAGATTCTTATAACCATGGATGGAAACCATATTTTCTCAGCATTCATAACCATTCCTAATGTACTGTTACAGAAACTAAGCAGGGTTGCTAATGTCCAGGTTCCAAGTCACAATGTGTAGGAGAAAAAAGAATGAACTTGAAGGTAAGTGCTAATGGAGGTAAATGGGGATGGGGTATGGAGAGTATCACTAAGGGGAGCACTAGTCCAATAAATATTCTTGTTGCACACGTGTGTGGTAGAACCTACAACCACATCATCAGAGATTAGACATTGAATCTCTAAGGGAGCAGAACACAATAATGCTCTCCTTCCAAACAGGTGAAATGAAGAATTAGGAACATGTTCTCAATATATTTTTTATCAGTGATTTGGGATGAAGTCATAGATGGCATGCTTATGAAATTTGTAGATGACATGACACTGGATAGTTAGTATGTTGGATACCAGAAGTGAGATCCAAAATGATCTCATGCCAGAAGAATGAATCATACCTAATATGACAATTCAACAGGAATAAAGATAAAGTTCAATGTTATAGTTGTGTCTGACTCTTTGTGACCCCATTTAGGGTTTTCATGGCAAAGACACTGGAGTGGTTTGCTATTTCCTTCTCCAGTTCATTTTACAGAGGCAAACAGGGTTAAGTGACTTGCCCAGGGTCACATAGCTAGTAAATGTTTGAGGCCAGATTTGAACTCGTCTTCCTGACTCCAGACCCGGCACTCTATCCACTGTGCCACCTATACTTGAGTTCAAAGAGTAATAGCATAGGTAATGGGTGGAAGCCTTATAACTAGTCATTAAATTCTTTTGAAAGAAAGATCTGAGAGGCTTAACAGAATGAAAACTCCTATGATCAAGTGTACAACATGGTAATAAAAGGAAGGTCCACTCAATCTTAATCTGGATCCTATGCTTCAATTCACGAATTTAAGGGAGGTGATGGTTAGAGAGCAGGTTGTAGGAAGAATATAAATAAGCTAGAACATAACAAGAATGGTAAGGGGACTAAAATCATTTGAGGGAACAAATGAGAGGTACATTTACATTTGTGAAAGGCTATAATGTGGAATGTTATTACATTTGTTTGCTTGGCCCCAAAGCAATAAGCAAGAATTGCAAAGAGGCAGATCTTGGATCAATATAAGGAAAAAGGTTCCTTACAATTAGACTTGTCCAAAAGGAGAATGGACTGCTTTCAGAGGTAGAGTTCCTCATCACTGAAGGTCTTCAAGAAGAAACTGGTTGACTTGTTAGAAATGATATATAAGAGAGTCATTTTTGGGTATTGTTTAGACTATAAGAGCTTTGAGGTTTATTTCAACCTTGATTTTATGACTATAACTGGAACCCACAGATTTTGTTTGTTTTTTCTTATGCTTTCAGAATGTGTTTCTGCTGAAATACACCCTTTCCATGAGGAGATATAATTTCATCTGATTCTTTTGAAAAAATTCACAGTCAATTCTTAGCAACCTAAAATTTCCACATAAAAGTTTGAACCCACTGGATTCTTTTCTTTCATCTTTCTCTGTGCTCTTCCTTCCTCCCCTTTTCCCAAATCTACTTTTAGAGGCAAATTCTCAGATACCTGTCCAGGATTGAAATATAAAACAAGCTCCTATGGTATCGCACATGAGAGTCAGAGAAATCCTCTCTGACATGGGATCTCAGGATCTGATTCTATTATCTATGTTCCCAGTAGTTACTCACCTTCCACAGGACTAGCCCTCAACCATATGATGAAGTGAGTTAAGTTTACTGCTCCTACCTTCCTACTTCCCCTTTTAGCCAAGTTCTTAAGCATATTTCTTGGCATCAAAGCCTATAGAAGGTGAGCTGATAAGGTATTACCCCCCATCCTGGAGGTATTTGAATTTTATCTGAAGCACTTTCAAGACCCAAAGAGATGTCTCCAAAAACATAATGTCAGACTAATGGGGAAATGTTTGGGGGGCAACAGGCCTCCCCAATGCCCTTAAAGAAACATCACCTCCTCATAACAACTATTGGTGAAGGACATCCTGCCATTCTGGCTGGATAAATGACATACTGGAAAATGAAATATGATGCTATGAAGGATTTTAAGACTTATAATTGTTTCTCTCAGGATGAATGGTCCCCAAAATATTAGTCATTGGGATTAGTCATCAATTTCTGTTTATTGACTGTTATTAAGTTTGTGCTATATTGAGAACAAAAAGACTTTGTTCAATTCTGGAAATATTTTTTGAGTACCCACTATACACAAGAAATATTTTAAAACTTTTAATTAATGAAATACTCAGTAATAAAGAGGCATTTCAAATAGGTTCTATGTACGTCATGTTTTTATCATTGAATGGATTTGGTAGGTGTATTTAATGAATTAATCTTTTCAAGCACCCTCAGCTTAATCAGCCCACGTTTCTATACAACTATAACAGATGGTATTGTGTTTGGCTAGAATGCATTTGATTAATGAATTATGTCAATCATAAGTGAAAGTGGTTTGGGTTTTGTTCTTTTTTTTTAGTAGACAGATGCATGTATCTTATGTTGAAATTACATTTTCAAAAGTCTGAGTGATTTGTAGCTAGGCAGATAGATTCCAGTCCTCTGGGGTTCATTCCAAATATATTCTTGATTGTTGACTGCCTTGGCATTGATTATTGAGTCTCTCCACTGTACAAAATCTTCTTTCTTTTATCTTTCTTCTGATCTGTAGTTCAGTCTTTGCAAGGAACTTCATGAACTGGGAGGGAATAGGATAGGAGGCAAAACTGAATTTTTGTACTTGTTGTTGGGATTGGATAAGCCTTGGTCAGAAGAAATGGCAACACTACTAGCTTGATGGTTGACAGGATATTATGTACACATGACAACCTTGGGCCATGGTACTATGGACAGCTACATTTCAGTTGTAGAGATTTTGAATTGTTTGCTCTAAGGGCAGAATTTTCCCCCATTATCATAATTAAAGATTTATTGTGCATTCCTGGAAGGCACGCAACTCCCTAAACTAAGCACTAGAATCCCAGAATAACTCAAGGTAACTTTCCTAGAGCAAGATTATTTCTGTTCTTGATAGTGTTCTCTAATACTTCAAGAATAATATTCTTCACAGAATTTTACAATTGGAAGGGACTTCAGTGACCACCAAGTTCAACCCACACCCCCCAAAAAGAATCCTCACAATATCATATCCAACAAGTGGTCATCCAGCCTTTTCTTTTGTTAGGCAATTGGGGTTAAGTGACTTGCCCAGGGTCACACAGCTAGTAAGTATCAAGTGTTTGATCTGAGGCCAGATTTGAACTCAGTTCCTCCTGACTTCAGGGCTCCTACTCTCTCCACTGCACCACTTAGCTGCCCCCCCACCTAGCCTTTTCTCAAAGACCTCCAATGAAGGTAGGGATTCACTACTTCCTGAGGTGGCCCCTTCTGCTTTGGACAGTCCTATTTAACCAGAAGGTTTTCTTCATGCCAAGCCAATAGCTGCCTTTTTATAATTTCCATCAATTATTCCTGACTTGACCTTCTGAAACCAAACTGAATGAAATTAATTCCTTTTCCTCCTTTCATCACTTGAGAACAAGTATGCCTCCATGAGTATTCTCTTCTTCAGTCTAATCATCCCCAGGTGCTTTTGTTGATAACAATAACATTTGCACAATATTTTAAGGTTTGTAAAACCTATCTAGCACAGTGGTTAGCTATACACCATTCCAGTAAGGCTACAGGTTGTGATGGCTTTACCTGCCATCACAGTTTCCCCTGGGTTCATTGCTCTGGGGTTGCTTGACTTCTCAATAGTGGAATTAAGATAGCCCAGTGCTTCATTCTCAATAGCAAAAAAATTCACCTTTGGTCCTAGTCTACAACTTCTTCCCACCAAAGGGGGAAATAAAGGAAGTATCCAATAGATAACATGAATTTGGCATAGAGCAGATCCTTTCATTACTAAACAGAAACAAAGATCACTGTAAAGGTCATAGGGTACATTAGAAACGATTAGAATCCAATTCAGTAAGCAGTCATGAAGTCTGATGATTAACAATTTTGCATTTCTCCTCTGCACTGGCATTGTCTGGTCAAACAGCCAAGAGTAATCTTCTGGTTTCTTTCTCTCTCTCGCTCTCTGTCTCTCTCTCCTTCTCTCTCTGTCTCTGTCTGTCTCTCTCTGTCTCTCTCTCTCTTCTCTGTCTCTGTCTCTGTCTCTCTGTGTGTCTCTCTGTCTCTCTTTCTCTCTCTCTGTCTCTCTGTCTCTCTCTGTCTCTCT